>NW_020664441.1:789764-901572 GCF_002925995.2 Terrapene triunguis | reverse complement strand
TAAACAGGATAGGTGAAATATTATCATGTAAAGCAACCATAAACACATGAAAAGACCTAGGTTTACAATTTATGATTAAAAAACTCTACTATCTACACAATATACATAGACATAAAATGTAAAAACTTAAATATCTTAGAAACAGTAGCCAATCAGTTGTTTTCATTGTCATATTTGAATTCAGCACATCAAAATACATAATAAATAGCACATTTTATCTCTGAAGCAGACGACTTCTCAAAAATTTTAGACCAGTGTAATTAACACCGTCTGAAAGAGCAACAGAATCAATGACGCTGCCCTGAGTGCGAGTCATATTGCTGAGCAGTAGCATCATGGGACTAGGATTTATTTGTTTGTTTGTTTGTAAGAGACGCAGGTTTAAGTGCATCCTCTTATTCCCAGCCCATTTTCCTCTTTTTCACTCTGAAGGCACCACTGACTGATACCGTAATCACCTCTAGGACAATAAGTTGAGGTCATGCACCTCCTGGCTCCTTTGGAATCAAGGGGTTTCTGACAGACCAGGGCAGATCTTGGGGATAAGACAGCAGCCACCTCCCACCCCTCTTTTTATGACTCGTGTACCAGGAAGCCAATGAAGGCTCCTGGTTTCTCTTCCTCCTTCAAGAAGAGAGATTGCTTCATTCTCACACACACTCTCCCCTTGTTCTCCCCCCATTTAGTCACTTCATCTCAGAGACAAAGACTACCCAACTCTTCATGTCATGAGATTTCCATTTGACGTAGAAAGCACTTAGCTTGTATTACACAGCTCGAGGCATGATGGCTCTTTAGAACTCCCCCACCTCCAAAAATGCATCATAGCCTTCGCTCCTCTAGGGAAAGTTTTACAGAAGTTTCCTACCAACACTTTCCTACTATCACTAACACTTGTTGAGCTTCACTAGTGCCACCAATGCTAGAAACTTCCAGTGTAGACAAGGCTCCTGCAGCTGCCATCATTTTCCTCCATGGGTGATTTGTCTTATCTGGAGCAGGATTAGAAGGGATGGAATTTGGAAGAACATCATAAGTGGAAGTAGACCTAGATTACCACTGCCAGCAACAGTGCTGGGTGAAGTAGTATTTACAAGTTTTTCCACCATTGTTGTATTTCCCTAGCATAGACAAGGCTTTTGTAAAGCAAAGATCTGTGTTTCCAAAGACACCCTCTGCTTTGCTAAAGTTTAAAAGGACATTATCCCCACCGCTGAGTGGGTACGGCACAGCAGAACTTGTTCTTCTGTCTTCCCTCCACTTCACCAGCAGAATGTATTTAAATGCTTCTTTCATTTAACTTGGCTGCCCAACACTCTCTGTAGAAGGATGACCGTATACATCTCTCCCACCACACGACAGTCTATGACCCAGAACTCAATTATCTAGTTCACAACTGTGCAAGTTGGCAACTGGGTTAGATAAGCAGGAAAGTTCCCCTGCCATAGGGTCTCTGGCTTATTAATGAAACATTCAGCCAGCCTTCAAACAGACGGCAATTAAAGCTTTGCACCTCTGAGCCACATGTCAAGGTAATTTAGGGAGAGCAAAGTGATGCTGAGCAATGAAGCCAGCCTCAGTAACACAACTGAGCCACCCTTCCCTCCCCTTGGGCTCTGCCATTCACCTACAGTATTTCAAACCGGAGCCGATATAGCGAGAGATTCTGAAACAGATCTGAATATCTAACTTGACAGTTCCCAGCTCTTAATTACCTCTGTGCAGTACAGGGAACTGGGAGAGGAGCTGTGCAGAGATGGAGTCGGCAGGTTTTGTTCAGTGTTTTCCTCCTCTGAAGCATGGAACAAACTGTCCTCCAGCCATGTCTCAGGGACAGCACAGACAGTGGCAGGGAAAGCTTCCAATAAGACTTAGTAACCTCTGCAGCCCAAAGGAGTTTGGCTACGTCTAGAGAACACGTTTTTCTAGAAACGGCTAATGTATAAGCAACAAGCTGTTGGACACAGGTTTGTATGTTGCAGAATGATTTTTGCTCCAACATCCACATTGGAACCTGGCCCAGTGGTACAGAACTTTCAAAAGCTCAGGTACATTCAGAGCAGCACAGTTCCACTCTTTCACAGCATCCAGTTATGGTGTCTTCACTTCCAGCTTGTTGGGTACTTTACTCATCTGCTGTGACCTTTAGTGATCTAGATCCAGCCAGTGTGCAGGTGAGAAGTTGAAGAGCTGAGGGGTGTTACTGTACTGCACTGAGTATTGTATTGTTGAGTAGGGCTCATGCTGAGTAGAAAAATCAAGATCCTTAGAGGACATATGAAGAAGCAGGGTGGATAAAAATCAATGATTAAAAAAAAAAAAAAAATCAGATTTTTTTGATAAAATGCTCTTTGAGGAAAAAAACCTAACCTAGTTTTAATTAAGATATCTCATCATGGAATAGGGATTATAAATTCTAATTCTACAGTATGAGACAATATATTCATGTAATGTTTAAGAAAAAAGTTTTATAAATGAGTTCCAATAGTTCATGGATTAGGGACCCAATTTTATGGGGTTCTAGGGGCTTCTGTACAGATTATTTAGGTTAATCTTTCTATCTACCCAATGGGACTCAGTGCTCAGTCTAGAAGATACCATCAGAGATTCTTAGTTTTGCAGTTCTCAAACTGTGGATTTGTGTCTCCAGAGATAACATGCTTATTAACAGCAATGTTTTTAAATAAATAAAATTCAGAGGTAAGAAATATTTCCTCAACTCTATTGTCCCTCTGCAAATTTGTGTACACAGAGTCTATCCCTTACCTCTCTCTAAAAAAATGCAAAGTTTCAAAAAGTTGAATGAATAGAAGTTGGTTGGGGGTGGACTAGATCTGGACAAGGAGAAGAAGTCTGGAGTTAAATGTGAGAAGCGAGGAACATATAATATTTTAAACAAAACAAGTGTATGTTTGCTGTTTAAGTATTCTGGATTTTTTTCTTCATGTTATTTTAGTTAAATAAAACAATTTAAATGTCTGTCTGGTGATGTTCTCTTCCAAATACAGCACAGCAAGAAAATCCTCCAACTATTAATGATTAACCTGTTGAATTGGAGATATTTATGAAGTCATTGGGAGGTGAACTATCTGCTTCAATTACCTTTGGTAAATGAAATAACTGAACAATCATTCATCTTCTGATATAGCTGTAAAACTAATCTGAAAAGTTTTCAAAATAAATCACTGTTTAAAAATGTATAGTGTGTACCTTCTAAAAATGAAACCTACATGTATCTCTGAGTTGTGAGGAATATGTATTAAAGTTATAACTGCATGAATGCACTTTTATGTAGAAAACCATGATTAAATCGAGTCTTCCTGACTAGTGATTTAAATCAAATCCACCCTGTGAAGAAGTCCACGGGTTCAGCCCACCCCACTTCTTCCAGTGCGTCAGACAGGAGTAACTGATGAGACTAACTGCATGGACTGCCACACACCTGGGACGTCTCACTTTGGTACCTGACTTGAGCAGGCAAAAAGGAGCGTAACTCTGAAGATGCTCCTTCAGCTGTTACAGATTAGAAAGAAGTCAAGAGGAAAGGCTCCCAGTTAATAGATACAGACTAGTAGAATTGCTTTTGAGTTGAGTGCAAAAGCAGCATCTGGAATTTGATTTAATTAATTGATTTTTTTTTACACAAAACACTGGGTGATAAAAATCCATTCAGGCATATCAAACAGTCCAAATAAAAGTCACTTCCAGCCTAAGACCAAGCATGAAGATTTCAGATCAAAAGTTAGAGGGCACTATAAAAGCCGTACATTTTAACTACTAAGGAGCAAGTGAAGAGCTCAGGCCATGAAGACAGAAAGTCCTACTCATCTGAGATATAATCTTCCATGCAGCTCTTTTATTTGGGCATTTAGCTTACTCCAAAAAGATAAGCTACGTAATGCTGTCAGTTGTCCATTCAGAACATCTGCACTGCCATCTAGAGACATACAATCAGACAGGGGTTCTCAAGTGCCACACAACACCATGTGTACACATAAGGGAGAGGGCATAGAAGGAAGTAAAGTGACACTGAGGGGGCAGTGCTTTAGTTTAGTAAGCCTCTGCTCTTCCCCACAGCACATCTCGAAGTGTCAACAAAAACCCACCCCAGACAGGAAGGAAGGTGGCCCTGATTATTTTAAAGCTTTTATTCTATGCAAATATTAAAAAAAACAGATCTTAGAAAAGATTTTTTTTCTTTACACAAAAACCAGAACAACGTTGAAACGGCAGGTGGACAGAAGAGGGACATTCTCCTTCCTCAGTACTTTTTCAGGTTGTAGGGCAGGCCCAGTGTAGACTTGGTACCGGGAAGGGGTGGTGAGTGCCAGACAGCAGAGCTGGTGCGTTTGAAATATCGCGGCTTGTTCTTGTAGAAAATGTCCTCCAGTTTAGGGCTTATGATCAGCCCAAAGAGTGTCTCGATATTTGGAGGGTTGTAGTATTGGTATGTAACCGCTTGATTAAGCTGAGCTCCTGCAAAAATAACCACCATGTTACATGAGCAGTCTAAGGGTACGTCCAGACTACCCGCCGTATCGACGGGTAGCGATCGATTTATCGGGGATCGATATATTGCATCTCGTTAAGACGCAATATATTGATCCCCGAATGCGCTCCCCATCGACTCCGGAACTCCACCGAGCGAGCGGTGGTAGCGGAGTCGACGGGGGAGCCGTGGCCGTCGATCCTGCGCCGTGTGGACCCCAGGTAAATCGATCTAAGATCTGTATCTTTTTGCGGATACAGATTAACACGGCTGCTACTCTGAAACCAATCTAAGATACTTCGACTTCAGCTACACTATTCACGTAGCTGAAGTTGCGTATCTTAGATCGATCCCCGTCCCTAGTGTAGACCAGCCCTTGGTAGCACCTCAGTGCTCCTGTTAAACCTCACTCCCTTGGTACCATGATTACTGCAAATCAGTGCATGAAAGTCAAGATCTAAAAGCAACCCTCCAGGCTCTCTCGCCCTGCCCACAGAGCCAGTCCTGGAAGAGATTTGGGGTGGGCATGGCAGATACTGAATTCTCAGTATTGGATCAAGGTAGGGTTTTGCCTGGCTTCATACAGAACCTTACATTCCCCCTCATGCAGAGAATATAATTGGTTTCCAAGGCATCTTTCACATTCCAGGTATCCCAAGTACTGTGGAAAACCCATCACTGAAAGAAAGGATTGCCGGGCACTGGTGAACTCCCTAGCCTTCTGTTTTCAGACAGTGCAAAAGCGCTTCAACTCCAGGGATGGGCACAAGGGATTCCAAATTAACATCCGAACAATAGCACCTGCAGGAATGCAGCTCCTGCTCAGATTACCACTCAAAGCTAGTACCATATGGAACTGCAATAAGCTGAAGTCTCGTGCATTTCTGGCCTAAATTGTGGCTTCCTCTACTTCTAAGCCTCCCTGAGAAATCTGGGGTCTTCCAAATTCTCATAGATGAAGTTTCAGTGGGTATAACAAGATCTGCACGTACCAGTGGCCCAGACAGGGATGGGCTTGCGGGGCTGGCTTTCATCATCTGTGGAGTCATCACTGTTCAGATCCAGCCCATAGTTATTTGGATTTACCTTGGGGAATCTGTGTTCTTTTGATCCTAAAGGGGGCCCTTGATAGGAGTCAGAGACAGGAGATTTCTGAAACCAAATAGAAAAGTTAGATATATAGCCTTAAAAAAAAATCAATTACCTTATAATAATACTTCTATGTAGTGGTGCTGATGAGACAGCTTGAGTTTCTAGAAAGAACCCATTGTTGATTTTGGTTAGTCTATTAGTTATTTATGATAGAAATATCCAAGGATCTAGGAGCAGAAGATTTACATTGTGTACTCCAAGAATCACTGGTGCCAACAGCAGGTGGTAGGACAGCTAATGTCAGCACCAACAAGTTTATTAATATATACACAGTATTGCTGCTATCCAAACAACACTAGGTTTGAATCACACATTACTGTTCTGCCATGAGTCTCCATGGGCAGGAGAATGAAATAGATACTCTGCCCTGGAGGGAACAAAGGTGAGCCATGGAAGACAGGAAGTGGCAATGGTGTGACTCTGGCTGTCAATGTCACGTTCATACCTGATCTTCAATCCCACTCCAAAACACCAGATCCAGAGATCACGCCTGTCTGTTTATGGGAAGGCAACAATAGCCACATGATAATTCAGAAGAAATATACTGGTTAAATAATTTGGGCTGGGATTTTCAACTGAGCCTAACTTCCTTAGATTCTTGTCAAAGCTTTTATTATTATTATTTTTTTTAAATAAACTTAACCTAGACTGGCATCCACATGCTCCAAAAGCAATATTGCAGGGCACTGTCCTATAGTAACCACACACTGCAGAGCGTTTCTGAGACGTAAATGCCATTGCTATAGGGCAATGACCTACAGAAAGTGCAGCTTCCCTGTAACTGCAGAGAGCAGCCTCTGTAGCCACTCAGAAAAGGCTTACAAGCTTAGCTCTAGTCTTAAACTGCATGTTACAGCACAGAAAGTCACTCCATGTGCCAGTGGAGATCCTTGTGTAGTAAAAAAAGAGCACTCTCTCTTCTCCCTCTCCCCATCCCGTGGGGGCTGAGCAGGCTGCTTTGGCTGTGCTTCCAAACCCATGCCAACGAAGAGAGTTTGTGGAGGGAGGAATTAAGAATTGAATGTGGATCTCCCACCTAGCAAGCTACCAGGCTGTGCTGAAGCGTAACATTTTAAGCTACAGGACTGCTGTATACAACACAGTTTACTGAGTTTATCTGAGTCACATTTGATGTCAGACATTTGCTATTCTATAATTAACCTGAAAAAAAAAATCAAGCTAAGTGTAGAGACTCATCTAAAGCCATGTGTTGCTGATAACTTTTTTTTTTTAAAATGAGCTGTATACAATCAAGAGATCAACATCAACAATATCATTCTTGGAACAGCAGCAAGTTGCCCTGTTTTTTCACCCTGTAGGTGTTCAGCAGCACCATCTTTCATGCAACAGGAATAGTATGGCTGGAAAGTACAACTAAAAGCAGCAGCAACAATTACTCTGATTGTAAACCCACTGATGCTTGTCTATGCAGTACACCGTACAGGACTGAGCACCATAAGCTGTTTGATAGTTCTTAGGTAGGAGGTGGGAAGATGGACAATCACAGGTCCTGTTCCTTCCATCTCACTCCCTCCTTACAGCAGCAGAGGCAAGGAAGCGACTTATCAGAGCCTGCTTGGTGCTCCTGTTCTACAGCAACAAAACCTTCTGAAAAGCACACACCCCTAAGGGCCTTCATACAACCATAAAGTGCTTCAGGAGTCAGACCTTTTTCAAACCAAGGGAAGGAGTTGCTGACTCAGTGTTACACATCTTCCCCACCCAAAGAGAACGTAAGCGTCTTGCATTAGTTGTCAGATACTACGCATAGGGGACAAAAGTCAACATTTGAAGAGCCACCCACTTATCCACCTTTGAATCCCTTCTTAAAGTCTCACTTGCTGTGATGCCTACAAATTGTTTCCATCTGGCATGGGAGAGGCAAGTGCCAAGAAGAGACTTGCATTTTTTCTGATAGTCTCTGTTCATTGTGTAACTACATTCCCCTCACCCTCTCCATTTGTCCACTTGTCACGTCCCATCTGACCCCTGGACTGTAATCTCTCTGGAGCAGGGAGTGTTACTTGTTTGTATAGAGCCTAGTACTGTGGGACTAAGACAGAAATTCCTAGCCATAATACAAGCCATAAGAAGACATGAGGTTTTTAACATTCAACTCCTGACTACAGGTAAGTGCAACACCTAGTCATTTTTAGAAATAAGCGTAAGAACCCATGAGACAGTCACGTAGGGGCCAATTTCACTATATAGAGAGAGTTTGCTGAGAGCAGAAAAAAGGGCTTTGTTCCAGCATGGCTGAAGAGGGGCAGTGTGTCAAAATGAGACCCACCACCTGCTGCAAGGACATTTCTTATGTGAACCCAATAAAGAGTCCCTCATTTTTCCAGTGAGCTATAAAATACAGTCACAGAATACAAGACAAATCAAGTTTCAGATGGTATCAGGCATCAGACAACCAGAAGTTATGGAAGAGGCAGTAGCTGGCTGCTTGAAAAAGCAAAGCTGATCCATTATGCCCTAAGTCTAGCTTTTCAGTTTGATTCACCAAACACATCTAGGCTAGAAACACAATGGTGTTTCAACTTCAATGGTGGTAGTTAGAGAGTTTAAAGCAACTGGAGAAGCATGGAAGTTTCTCAGCTACCTGATGTCACTAGTGAGAGGCTACAATACAGCACCAACTCCCAGGATTCCTCAGGATCTAGTGCCATCATGTGGCCATTTCCTATCACTTGTTTTACATTCCAAACAAAAGAATTCTCTCCATTGTTTCTGTGTTGAGCCAAGTTTCTTATGGCTGCTCAGATAAAGAGACATCCCTGCCCTCTTTGAAGGAGAATGTCCCATACAAAGAGGAAAGGCCTCCACGGACCCAGGAATTTAGAGCCCAGTAGACATTGGAACCCCTGTCTTTGCTCCGGCTCTTGGCTCACTCACCTCCACTGTTATATTCAGCCATTTACTGGGAACAATAGCAACAGATTCTGGTGGCTTGGTTTTATTTTCCCGTGGTTGCTGCCATTCCTGCTCTTCTGGACTCTGTTCCTCCTGTTAACAAGTCCAAGTTATAAACAGATCACCCTGTTTTCACGCCTATTGAATCTGACTTGTCCTATATGAGAGGCCCTAGTCTCCCATTCATCCCCTCCCTCAGCAGGATGGGACACTACCCAATGATGGGGACAGACACTCTCCACAGTGGAGGAACAGCAGCAATTCTTTGTTAGACTCCAACTCAGACTCTTGCTGATTTGGAGATTATAGGCCTCACTGCTACCCTTCACTAGGAGAATGCAGCTGGTAAAGCTAAAGGCATGCTCAAGGCCAAAGACATAAATAGAATAAAGTCCAGTGCATGACACAGAGTCTCAACTCCCCACCTTCTTTTGGTTTTCCTCCTCCTCTGTAACCACTGCCAGCTCCATCTGCAGGTGAAGGGCCTTCCCCTTCTCTTGCTGTTTGTGACTCCTGGCAAATCAAAGCATAACCAAGTGAGTCACAAAGGACCCAGGTCACTTCCCATCCAGGATGCTCAGATACCTGCCTTCTGCACCCAGAACCCTCCACTATAGCCCATCACTCACACCCCCTTCTCCTAGTACTGACAAGATCTGCTTTGCCATGCTTGTCGCTCCGCCCCCTTCCCTCTTCTCAGGGGTGTGGAAACAGGCCAGCTCTCACCTCTCCTTTGCCTGTTCCACCTGTTGCTGCTCTGCCAGTTTCTTCAGCTCCGCAATCTTCCTCCCTTTGTCCTGCTGTTCATCCTCTCTCCTCTTCTGCAGTAGCTCCTGCAGCTTGCGTTCATCCTCCTCCTGAGAAGGCAAAGCAAGTCCACTTCTTCTATGCTAAATGGGGAGGGTGGCTGAGTTATGGGTCAAGTGCCCTTTCCTAGCCTTAATGATACCTACTCTGACCCATCCTCATCACCATCACCAGAGTCTTGGACCTTAGTTGTGCAGCCCCTCCTCCTGCCCCCCACATTTGCTGTTATATAAAGAGGGACATCACCACCCCCAGCACTTATTGCACCTGGGTATAGGTGACAGCACAAAGTTACCCATCTCCAGAATTCATTTAGTCATGGAATTGCTAGGAAGTCTGGGATGGAATTATGCACCTGAGCTTTCCTAGTCCCTTACAGGAAATGGAGGGCTGAGTGTTTGGAAACTAATACCTACGTCTGAAAATTTCAGCCCTATGGAAAAGTGTATATGAAGGAGAGGTCAGTAAAAACACCATGAACGTTTATGGTGCTATGCAACTCATAATGGTGAGATGCATTAGAACATACTTGGAGAGTGACCTTACCCCACCCTCACTGGGAAAGAAAGAAGTGATAAGGTACTTCAGTCACAAAAGGAGTAGGATATTGGGGGGTTGGGGGGGAAGGGGGAGGGAGAGAGTGAGAGAGAGTATCTGTGTGCGTGCATGTCTCTCTCTGTATATGTGTGTGTGGAGGTAAATCTATTCTGACATACTCATTGGCCTGTTCCCCCACAGCTATTTACTGGTTATTGTTCTGCCCTCTTCCCCATATGAAGCACACTGTGCAGATTTCCCATCATTCTGTTTTTCCTCTGCGAACTCTTCTCCTTACAGATGGGACCTATTCTTGCTCTTACTATCTGCAGCACTTTCTGTTTTCGGGTCTCCACTTCACCAGTCTTCTTAGCTATTTTTTTCTTCATCTTTTCTTCTACCACCTTCTCTTCTCGCACCTGAGAGAATCACACACATCAGGTCTGGACCCTGCCGAGCCTCATACAGGACAGTCTTGACATGTTTATCTACCATAGAAAGAAGAGTCAGGCGCTCTTCAGGAGTATGGGGCCCCCCATCACATCCCATGGGGGAAGATGCCTTTCTCTGGAGCAGAGTGAAAGTCCAAAGCCCCAGTGAAGCGTATACATATTTTAAAGGCAGATGGCACCCAGTGCAGCGAGTTCAGCCCCAGTCAGAGTTCACAGGAGGAGAAGACCATCACCAGGAATAACTGTAAAAAGTACATGAAACAGAGTTACACAGAATCCAAATTACAGGATGCCATATTGCTACGTGACCTTCATCAGAACAAGGAAAAGCCAGCAGGAAGATGGGCTTTCCTTTTGCTTGAGGTATAGTTTTCTAGCACGCAAACGGATGTGCAAAATGAACAGGGGACATGGAGGTGAGAAGACCACAAATGCAAGATTCCTTCACTTTAGCTGAGTGGCAGAGCATGTGGAAAGGAACACATGGTTGTGAGAAGAGTACCAAGGACTGTATGCAGTTCTGGCTGTTAGTGCAAGGGAAAGATGCAGTCCTTTAATCTTTCCCCATAACCTTGGAGGATGGATCCTGAAAAGATCTGCTTTATGACCCATCACCCAGAATGGGAACAAGCTCTGTAGCCTGTTCCGTTTTCATCCTCATTTAGAAGGAGGAAAAAAGGGGTTCAGTGAATGTCAACCTTCTCCCAGAGCTTAAGCCAGACATACCAAGCTGGATCCCCAAGCTCTTGGGCTGCCCCAGGACAGTGGTTTTCAAACTTTTTTTCTGGCAACCCAGTTGAAGAAAATTGTTGATGCCCGTGACCCAACGGAGCTGGGGGATGAGGTGGTGAGGGGTGCAGGGTGGGCCGGGAATGAGGGGTTCAGGGTATGGGAAGGGGCTCTGGGCTGGGGGTGTAGGCTCTGGGGTGGGGCTGGGGAGGAGGGCTTTGGGGTATAGGAGGGGAGTCTGGGTTTGGGGGGGCTCAGGGAATTGGGGCACGGGCTTACCTTGGGTAGCTCCCGGTCAGCTTCCTGCCTATCCTGGCACCACAGACCGCGCTGTGCCCCGGAAGCGGCCAGCAGCAGGTCCAGCTCTTAGGTGGAGGTGCGCAAGCCGGGAAATGACCAATGGGAGTGCAGAGACGGTGCTTGGGGTGGGGGCAGCACGCGGAGCCCCGTGGCCCCCCTGCCTAGGAGCCAGACCTGCTGCTTCCGCTTCCGCAGTGTCGGAACAGATAGGGACTAGCCTGCCTTAGCCACGCAGCACTGCCGACGGGACTTTTAATGACCAGAGCCGC
The DNA here is from genome assembly GCF_002925995.2 of Terrapene triunguis. Classification (NCBI taxonomy): domain Eukaryota; kingdom Metazoa; phylum Chordata; order Testudines; family Emydidae; genus Terrapene; species Terrapene triunguis. Next base: position 889,921 of record NW_020664441.1, on the reverse strand, counting down.
CGTGACCCAGTCCCTTCCATTCCACGACCCAGTTCTGGGTCGTGACCCACGGTTTGAAAACCAATGCCCTAGAACACTAGGTAAACCACACACAGCACACCTCTAACTCGGCAGCACCTACTGATGAAGTGTAAGAGCAGCAGCAATACCCTGGATGCAAGCAACAATCAACTCTGGAGTATTCTGCATATTCTCTCTGGTCTCTGTCACATGAACAGACTGCAACAGCGTGCCTCACAGAAGTGGTATAAATAGAGACGTCTGTCACACATGCACCTTTCAGCAGAGCTGTGCGTGGTTGTCAGTAGGCTGGAATCAAAGAAAGCAGGTCTTCCACTAGGAACTATTGCATCCAGGTGCAGGGGCATTGGCCTTTGCACTGAAGGTGGATTGCAGGAGTGGCCCACATGCTTTAGTGCAGTGTGAACAGAGTGACCTCCCTGCTCCAAGTACAGGTCTGTTTGGACCAAATTTTAGGCCCCACCAGGACTGGAACCCAGCTCACGTGATCCAAGCCTGAGAGTGTTGAGTTGTTTTCTGATCTAAGCGCAACCCTTCCCATGAACCTGACTCAGCACTACCACCTGCTCCTGCCCACAGGGTCAGCACTGCGGTGGCCGAGCACACCCATGGCTACATACTGTGTGCTGTGGAGTGAGCGTGCCAAGGAGCTGCAGGGCCTGTCACTCTGCAGTGCACACACAGCACAGTGAAGTGGTGGCAGCTGGCAGGGGTGGGGCACACAGCTGGCGCTGGGCTGACTGCACAGGCAGGAGGAGGAGAACTGAGCCAACCCAAACCTGAGCACCCCACTCAACACTTGTAGTCTGGTTGCAGGGCACAGGGCCTGCTGATAAGACACCACTACTAGTCCTCAAAGAGCTTAGAGTACCATAGACACTGAAATCCACGATAGGAATAAACAACACTGTTGCATGGACTTGACAGAGCAGAGCCTTTCCCTGTTGAACAGAGGACTACAGATAGGCCCTGTAGTGACTCTTTTTGTGCTAATACCGAGTGGCCTCATTACTCACTCATGGCCCCTGTGGTCAGTGTCACTAGCATCGAGGATTTTAGTAACTGCCGATATGTTTATCGCACAGTGAGGCAATCCATCACTACCCCCTACTAGGTTCACTGCCCATTGCCGTGAGAAAACCCAGCTGTCCGTAGGGGCTCTGTTTCCAGGCTGGGTCTCTTACCTTCTCGGTCTTCTCCTCACTTTGAGAGAATTTCTGTTCCATCCGCTTTTTCTTCTCCTCTTCCATCTGCTCCACCCGTTCGCGAGCCTGCAGTGCCTTCCTCAGACGCTCCTCACGCTTCCTGGGGGACAAGTGGGGACAGTTAGCTTTGGCTGCACTGGGGATTTGCCCTGGTTACAGCTATCAAGGCGCCAGCACTGGAGCAGCTAGTGCACTGGTGCAAACCCCCAATGCAGAGTGTAAGAGCCTTGCTTCGGCTCAGCCTATCCTTGCTTCAAACTGGGGTAAGCTCCACTGGCACCAGCTGTACACCATCAACACTAGCTGTTTGCACTAGCGTAGCTGTAGCTAGCTACCAATGGCGGTAATCAGGGCAAGTCACCAGTGTAGACAAGACCTTGAAGTGCTTCAGAGCTGAGCCAGAAAAGGAGCAGCTGGAGGGGCAGCCACTCACAATTTCATCTCCTCGAGGCGCCGTCTCTTCTCTTCCTCCACTTTCTGTTTTCTTTGTTGCTCAGCCTCCTGCTTCTTCCTCAGGCTCTCCAGCCGCTGCCGCTCCTTTTCCTGGGGTGGGCGGGAAGCTCAGATTATACCCAACTGCTGGGGCTTGTTTCTGCCCCAGGCTACTTGGGCACAGGAAGCCAGGGACAACACACCTAGGAACTGCAGCTTCAGTCAGAGACACATTCACACTCCCTCCGGAATAGCCACATGTGTTAGGAAAGAGACAGTGCTGTTTTGGCAGCAGTGCTAGTTCAACAACTCCATTTCCCGAAGAAGAAAAGGAGCTTGGAAGGTGAGTGGGGCAGTTCCCTTGTGTAAGACACCTCAGGCTCAACATCCAAGCAGAAACAGTTACTGCAGAGGACATGTTCAGGCAAAGACACCATCAGTGACTGTGCTGCTGTATTCACCACAAACCACCTAATGCTACTAGCCAGCGTCAGTGCTACAAACATGAAGATTCCTCCATTCTTTTCAGAGCCCTGAAGGGGACCCCTTTATGTCCTTTTTAGACATGTGGTTTTTAGTCTAGAAGATAGAACATGAGACCTTTTAAGTCATCTAGTTCATTCCCAGTGGCTAAAGCATGATTATTCCCTACAGTATATTCTCCAGGGCTTTGGCCAGCCTAGTTTGAGTGACATAAGTAGTATCACTTCCACTGTTTGCCTTGGAGAGCATTTTACACACCACGAGATGTCCAATAGCAATCCCCTTCATCAGAGATTCTCAGTTTGTATTTGCCATGGCTGAGTTTTATCCAGGTACTGTTAGATCCCCTTTGGGCCACTCTGAACAATTTTACTCACTTTCTGGTGTACACACCCTCCACATGCTGCCCAGTACATCATCATTTCGCTCTCAGATGAGACTCAGAAGAAATATTAGGTCTGCATGCAGGTTAGTGGTGAGGTTAAAGAGCTGCAAGTGCCCATTAGAGAGGAAATAAATGTGTCCACTATGAGCCCACAGACTCTGTGATTAAGGAGTCATTACTTACAACAAAATCCCCCTGTTTAGATAGAAAAGAGGAGAAACAAGGATTACGGCTTTTGGAGCTAGCCAAGTAAACCTAGAACCACAATCTTTGGACTCGTCTCATTTTGTTCAGTGGATCTCAATGCGCTGCTTGTCTTACAACTGTCCAGCAGCCTGTTGGGCAGCAGAGACCCGATTTCAAATTCAAAGAAGTGTCCACTGACCATCCTAGAGTTTGGCAATCACAGAATATGATGAGTTTGGGCTGAATGTGACAGAGTAGCCAAGATTTCTCTACATGCATAGGAAAGCTTTAAGGAGTTGATGTTCAAGGTCACAATATGTGTTGAGACTTTGATATTAGCTAACTGATAGGGGTAATGGAAGACCAGATTCATTATGATTTTTAGGTGCTTCTATACCATGAAGGGGTTATAAAAATGCACATATTCAAACATGCAAAAATACATCCAAACCTTTGTTTCCCTGCATGATCTTCCCCCTCACCCCAATGCAACAGCTGATGCCACCACTACCCCAGGACCAACCTATACTCCTGGGGGAATTCTGTGCCACTTTGCAATGCAGAATTTTGCAGAAATTAATGTTGGGCATGTAGCATTTCCTCCCCCCCACCCCAGAAATCGGCTGCAGAGATTTTGGCCACCACTAGGGGCTGCTGGACCAGCTCGCAAAAAGAAAACAAGGGCAGGGGGTGGGTGAGGGATCTGGAGGGTTCCCAGCAGCTGCAGTTCCTAGCACGCCCTGAAGGAAGGAGGTGGCGGCATGCAGGAAACTGTGCAAGCCCGGGACCCAGCATCAGGCTGTTTCTCCCTCTGGATCCCTGTGCTCTAGGAGGGCAGCGTCTGAGAGTGTATGGGCTGGGGTGGGGATGAGTGAGTGTCTGGCCCCCAGCTGGGCTCTGTGGGAGAGGGGGCAGAGAAGCAGGAACTGGGTTGTCGTAGGGGTTTAACTCTCTATACTTGTTGACTGGTAATTTTGAAATAAATTGCCAAAATAATTGAAACTGGCATGATTATATAGTGTTATTTTGACAAATAAAATGTGCAGAATTTTAAAATATTGTGCACAGAATTTGTATTTTTTTGGCACAGAATTCCCCCAGGAGTAAACCAACCAGGCAGCCATAAAGACAACTGCTACAGGAGAAACTATCCAAACCCAGGACTTTGCATGGAAGAGATTGTCAAAAGGATTTTCAATGAATTAAGCTAAAGACTACAGGCAGTCAATTTCATGCTGATGAAAGATACTAGCATGGCAGTGCACTCCTGTACACCCCTTACCCTGACACGGCCTATGCTGTACTCTCCTGTAACACCAGCGTGTCTCACTCTGGAGGGAGCATCTTCAGACATCAAAGGGAAAAATAATCTTCATGGCCCATTCAGTTTTTAGCCTCTCTGCCAAGACCACTGAGAGAGGAGAGTTTGGGTGCTGGATCGGACATTCAGTCAGCATATCAGAATGGGAAGAGTTGTGATTTAAGTTTGCTCCTTGGTACCATTCCTCATTTGGAATCTTGAACGGCTTGTGATGCAGATTTGCAGTGAGCATTTCAAAGCAGACAACCCTGCCCCATACATTTGCTCTTCCCTTCTCACCCTCAAGGGAAAAGAGATCGTCTCTACCTTGGAATCCGGTCGGGTAGGAGTGTTGCGTTTGATAAGGTTTTTCATGACACTACTGTGCCCTGTGGACCCTGGGGTCACGAGCAGCTGGTTCTTCTGCACCGTCTGTAAAAAGTGTTTGAATGGACGTACGACCTACGAGGAGAGCAGAGGGCATCAGAAGGGGATCCAGAATAGGCAGAGTGATGTAGGGCCATGGAATCTACTCACCTTGCTGGCTGGGCTGGGCGAGGCTAGAGTCTTGCTTGCAGGAGAAGAAGTGGTCTTATCATATGAAGGAGAGAGGTCACAGTCTTCTAGCTGCTGCCCATTACATAGCTCATCTACTGCTTGCTTATAACTCTGTCTCCTGAAAGAGTAAAGGGTGTGTTACATTGACACAGCACAGGAAACGGCATTCCTGGCCTCCACTGCAGCCTTTAATTCGTTTTATACAACCCCTCCTGCCTACTCAGCACCATCAAGTGATCTGTGATGCCTATGTGAGAACACTACATATTCAGAACATGCAGCCATGAAGATGCTAGAAAAAGGGGATGGGAAGAGGTGCGAAGGGTGGAGGGTTCCTAGACTTACAAAACAATAGAGATATAGCCTCTCTTACTAAGCAACCACAATGTTATTCTCCAGCCCCAGCTTCAGTAAGTGATAGATGCGAGTTTCTGATAGACACCTGTTTGTCACAGCCAGCATCAGTAATGCAAGGTGGGGCAGGGCACGCGGCATAGTCGAAAGTGTGTTGTGTACTGTCCATACCCAGCTCCATGTGAAAAGTTTTGTTTGCTTTGAAGAGTTTTTGTACATTAGCTTATTTGTAGTGCCAGAATTTGCTGCCACTTTTCCCCCAACTACAGGAGATGTTGTAGATTTCACAAGATCAAACAGAGCCTCAATAGGGGGACAAGAGGTTGAAAAAGGACAGAACTGAGAGCAACAACTGCATTTAAATTGGCTTTGGTGGATCTTTTACTACCATTCTCTTGTGTATGTAGGAGAATCAACAGCTGGGGAAGCGAAGGAAAGAGCCAAGCCGTTAGATATTTTAGGCACTTAAGAGTCTGTTCAAATTATTCTATGAAGTTACTGCACAGCCATCCTTAGCCACCCTACTCCTCCCCTCCAAGCAGCACTTAGAGATTTACAAACACAATTCCTTACTACGTCCCTGGGGGGGAAGAGGGTACTATTCCCATCCAGAAAATGGAAAGCAGACATAAGTGACTTGCAGTCATACCTAGGTTCTAGTCCCATCTGTGCCTAATTCACTAGGCCATGCCGCCTTTCAAGAGACCTATTTTGTATTAAACTGATGAAAATCTATAACCCAAAAATTTTGGTACATTATGTGGATTTGAAACCCTGTTTGGTCAATCATACCAAAGCTTTCAACCAAGGTACTTGATAGATAACAACTTAGTCATTCCAGATCACTAGTCTATTTTTTTTCTCTCCCCTAGCCTGAGGCCAAGGAGGAACATACCGGATACTCGAGGGCTGTTCTAGTGGCTTGGCATTCTGGGGCTGCTCCTTGCTCCCACTGCTCTGAGAAGTGCCACTTTTTTTCAAATGGCTCTCTGTGAAGAATGCTACAGTTAGTTCCACATGAAAGGTTTCCTACAGCAGAGGTCCAATGCCAGAGGTTCTTGTCTTCATGGCTCCCAAGACAAGCCTCATAAAAATACTGCAGAACACTACTGCTAAGAGCTGTGCCAATCAGAAACCTTATACTGAGCTAAAACAGGAGCACACTAGCTATTTTAAAACACAAGTTTTGTATCTGTGCATTAACCAACATCACAAAGAATAGTATTAGAGTATGCAACTTGTATGATCACACCCCTCTCTGTGTAGAGACCCTTGATGAGACAGATATGTTAGTCCATAAGAGAACTCTGGACACTCCACCCCCATCCCAATAAGATGCTCTAACAGGATCCTTAGGGGATTACACACTTACTATAGTGAAAGCTGATCCCATCTCATAGCTCTTCACTTTGAGGCAGAGTGAGATGGGAGGGGCTGCAATCTCCTCTTGTTCCTCCTCAGTTTGTTTCATGCATCTCAAGATAGTGTTACTAGTCCAAACACTAATTACTTTTGCTCTTAAACACTAGACACTGAACCAAACTGAAGCTTTAAGATATTTTCCTCGACAGTTCCCCAACCATTAGTTGCTCAGACTGAAGTGGTTTGTACTGAGTCTGTCCAATTGCTCTCATTTGTATCTTGCACATTTATGAAAAACTCTGCTGAATGATCTAGCATAGGACAAATCTTACTCTGCTCTGGAGACAGCAAAGAGCCCTTGCAGGATAAGTTAGGTCAGTAGGTGGCAAAGATGCAAGACAGACTATCAGATCTTTCATTAACCCCCAAGGGACCTCCACAGTCCCATGCTTCCTTGCTGCTCCATCAACACAGTTTTAGCAATATTTACCTTTACAGTTTCCTGCCTGCTGCTCTGCCCCATTCGGTGGTTCAATCTGAGCTGACTGTTCTGCAACAGGGCTGCCTTCATTTGGAATAATGAAGGTTTTCTGGAGGTGTTTTGGAGCCTGTAGAAGGAAGCAGACTTTAGCAAGACCCCCCACAGAAACAGGGGTTCAGCAAGCATTGTGTGTCCTGGGAAGGGGGAAAAGGAAGGTTGCAAAGCCAGTGACTCTGGATGCACTCTGCACTGATTGCAGCCCTGCTGCTAACAAGCCAGGAACTGCTCTTTTCTCTTTGTAATGGCAGGAGGGCAGACCCACCGAGTGCTGTTCTGCCTACTACGGACACAGGATGCCTGCTCATGGAGCAAAGGCACAGCAAGGAGGGGGTGTTACAGACACCACCCATCAAAAAGCAGAAGAGTCAGATTTGTCCTTCCTCCACTGGGACTTTAAGGTCAAGATTTTTCTAAACTGACTAAGCTATCTCAGGTTGGGCACCCAAACTTGCTGATTTTCAGAGTCCGTGTTCAGCAATTTCAGGGGGGGGGTCCCTTCAAGAGTTTCTAGTTGGACACCCACAAACTGAGGCATCCAAGATCACTAGTCACTTTTGAAAATCTTGGCCAAGCACCTTTAAAAGTCACTTTTAAACTGCCCTAGATTGAGGCTGCAAGCGATTCCCAGCTACTGGGGGGGGGGGGGGGGGCAACAACCTCCCTGCACCAGAAGGATTAGAAAAGGCACAAACTCCATAGGCATTAGCACCTCTCCTCTCCTTACAAACCAAGCACTGCACCGTAACACTCAAGTCACACAGCTCTCCTGCACAGACACGTGTGGGAAGTGAGGAAAGCAAGTGATTCAATCAGAAGCCTACACAATCTTGGTGCACAGGTCTTCAGACAGGTCTGTCAAAGCTCAATGGAAGCAAGTTGTAAAACGATGCTGACTTGGGAACTGAAATTATAAAATGTTCTGATACAAATCCTTAATTTTACTCATGTTTTATGATAGTGCCTAGAGATTCCAATGGAGACTGGGGCCCAGTTGTGTTAGGCGCTGTACAAAACAGTAGGGCAGTACGAATCCATGTCCTAAGAAGCTGACATTGTAAACAGACACAGAAGGGTGAATAAAAGGGACACGACATAAAAGCAGAAGATTGGAAACCAAGACAGAGGGTAAAGGCCAGATTTTTAAATACAAATATCGTTAAAAATCTGTCCTTAAGTGACTCACCCAAGATAATACAGGAAGTCTTGTATTTGAAGCCAGGTCTCTGAAGTCTCATAGTCTAGTGCCATAATATACCAAGAACCAAGTTGAGACAGAACAATCCCCCAGACACATTCTCCAGTTTCAGTGACAGTGATTCTATCAGTTCAGCAGAGAGATCTAGACTCCGGAACTAGCAGCTAAGAAGCAGTACAGTTAACTTACTCCATTTGTCTTTGGAAAGCCTGACCTGGGCCTTACCTTGTCACATTCAGCATTTGGTTCCAGTTCAGGCCTGAAGAGAGAGAGAGGTGTTTTGACAAGTTATCTGCTCCCACAGAGGAAGTAAGGAAATTATGGGTTTTATTCTTGTGATGCTTCTGTCAGAGGCTTCTAGGCACCTTGGAAGAGCATGTTACAGGTGACCAAGACCACAATCTGACAGTCTGCTTCAGTATATTAATTATATCTAAGTGTAGTGGGGACAAGATATTCATTCTGATCAATGGAGGAACTGTTCGTACATGCTAGAGTCAAGACTCATGCACTGAAGTCTAACTCTATAATCTTCAGGCAGAGAGTGAATTTACTTCAGCATGAGACCCACAGACATAACCCTGTTTGAACAGGCCAGATGGGGGTGGCACAGTAAGTTGCTGAGTTATATGCTAGTGAGTTTATGCCCCTTGTAGAAGGTCTTAGCATTGTTCAGGTCAATAGGTAGGATATGCCACAGCCCTGGGGCACAGACAGGTGAACCTGCCCTACCCTGCAAATCTTGGAGACCACAAACTGCACACCTCTCCAATCTGGTGATGAGAGTGGAAAAGGACATTAGTTCACAGGGTTCAGGAAGTTAGTAAGATACATGGGACACAACAAACCGGAAATATTAACAGACAGAGCCTAAGGGAACAGTTTCTTAGTCAAGCTGGCCAATATCTTGCAGTGCACGGTCATATTCTGCACAAGCTAAAAACAATGCATCAGCCTTTTTAGGTAGCTCAGTACAGATATCTGAGAGGAAGAACAGAGATCATACCAGCCTTGCTGTTGGAGAGGCTTGCAAGATATAGTCAGGGTCTGAGGAAGGGCCACAACTATGTAGCAACTACCAATCCCAATCACAGGTGAAGATTACAGCACAAAGTATTCATTTAGTGACTGGGCATAGGAACGACCTGTAGAGTTTTCTGCAAGATTTTCCAAAGCTTCTGCCTATTTGACAGAGCAGCCTCACCTGACATTGCTGGTTGCATCTTCATCCACAAATACCTCCAGGGAGCTGTGGCCTGGAAGGAAACGGATAAAGCAAGACACTAGCTAGCTTGGTGGTCTTAATCGGATGCATCCTATAAGCAGCTATTCCTGTGCTAAACAGCCCCTCTCTCCAAGGGACACATTGCATTCCCACTCATAGATTTCCATATGAGCGCAAAGCACCCTTGCTTGACTTTCTACAGCTAGAAGTTGCTACATAGTGCAGTGAACTTAAGCACCATAATGGCCCAAAAACCATTTCAGTACCTCCCAAGCTTCCTTCCACATCAGCTGGAGTAACTCTGGAAATACAGAAAGATGTTCTCAAGTCTGTATTATGGAGAGATCACTAGTAATTCCATAGTTGAAGCTGTGGAGAATTTCAGTTAGAAAAGGGGTTTAAATCCTCATTAGGGATGAAAGCAAGTGTGTTTGTATTTTTGGTAACTGTGCACTTATTCTTTGGGGGCAGATTCAATATTCTGCAGCATTAACAAGTAACTTCAGTAGGTTGGGACTCAGCAACTACTATCTGAAGTTTCAGGACTGGTGTTTCTCTTGCCCATCAATTTACACATGGCTTTGACTTCAATTGGATCTCCACAGTATTTCGAGCATAGGTTAGGTTTCTTTTTTTTTTTTTTAAAGTTACAGTTTTTACTATTACTGTATGACGACAGCATGCCACGTGGCATTTAGTTTTGTTTGCCTAAAATCCACGTGCTTCAGTCCTTAACTGACCCAGCTGGAAGCCACTTTGCTTCTACAAGCAAGAGAGTTTAAGGAACTGAATATCAGCAGACACTTTCAGAGCCCAGAGACCGTGCAGGAGTTTGAGCTGGAGACACAAGAGAACTGTTGTGTCTTGAAGCTTTAAGACACTGTAAGGTGAGATTTAAAAATTTCAGTTGTACCACCCCTGCACAAGCAGCACTGCAGGTGGCTCCGAGCCCCTCTAAGTCAAACAGCACACTGATGGACAGACAGAGCAGAGAGGCTCTGAATAAAAGGACACACTGAATTGCTTTTCATACTTCACAAACTTACAGCTCACGTGGCTGGAGGCTGAAGAGGACTCCCGAGCTGCCTTCTTCTTAGAGATAGCCCTGCTGATAGATTTCCGGATCATGCTCTCTCTTTTGCTGGCCAGAGAATACTTCTCTGCTAGCGAGGTCCTGCGGTGCTTATGGGACTTACCCCTCTGGCTTCTGCGTGCAGAGGGATGGCTCGATTTGGACCCTGTTGAGGTCCCTGTGCTGTCCTTTAAGTCCTGGAAAAGCTCCTTTTCTGGCCCCTGAGCAGAAACGTCACTCTCAGCTCCGGGCTCCCCATTTACGGCAGCTTTTGGCGTGGATGTATTTGCTGTTCTAAAGTTGGCAGCATCCCGGTCTTCTCCTGTCCCCTTTGCCTCAGGAGTGTCAGGGATCACCAGTGCTGAGGCTGCAGACATAGGTTGAAGTTCAGTAACCTTAGGCTTCTTGGGAGCTTGGTCATCAATACTCAGGGAGATGATCTCCAAGGCCTGGTCTATTATTTCAGGCCTATTCCCCTTCAAATACAAGTCAGCACCACTGTGGCTGTCAACACTGATTTCTGTCAAGGGAACCCGCTCTTCTACTAACAAGATAGTTGGTGTCTTAGCCACTGCCTCCGATGGAAGAGAAAACTCTGTTTCAACCTTGGAGTGGAATCTCGTTGTTGAAAAAGAAGTATTGACTCCCTTTTGAACATCACTGGGTTTTTCCAGTCCCTCTTTGCTTCGGAGCCTTTGGGAAACTTGCTTAGAGGATGCTGGCTTGAGGCTGCTTCTCCTTCTCGATAACCTTAAAACAAAGACAGTCAAATGAGGCAGGATTTTTCTCTCTGGCCATTTCAGAACCTAAAACTGACATCACTGACTGTAGACATGACTCTCGGTATTTTTTACATGCAACTATGCTTATTGTCCAGGTACAACTATTTTTAATGAGATTAAGTTAATAAAACACTGGACCAGGACTCAGGAGACCTGGGTTCTATTCCCTGCTCTGCCTGCTGGGCAACACTGGCAAGGCCTTCCTTTGGCTCAGTTCCCACTTCCCCCCCATCTGTAAAATGGGTATAATGATACTTATCACCTTTGTAAAGCACTTTAAGATCTACTTATGATAAGAGCTAGATATTACTACTATCAAAGTGTTTAAAAAGATATTGTATACCAAAAACCTCCAGTAATAGAAACTATCATTCCATTTAAAACCTCATTATCTTTTCCTGGATCATTCTCTCACTCTTTACTAGGAATACTACCATGCAGATAGGATCTCAATACACAGGAGTCCCAGTTGGGGATACCATGAAACATGGGGCGGCTTGCTAGAAAGGAGCAAAGTGGATAGGCTCCAAAGAATTAATGTGTAGAGCTTGGACAGGAAAGGGGAACATAAAATTATGTAGCAGTATCTGAAGTGGCAATGCTGTGTATGAGGGAGGAATAAGTACAAATAGGATGAAGCTGCCTAAAGATTTTTTACCCGAATCATCAAAAAGCTTTTCCTGCAGAATGAGGTCTGTCAGATTAGGGAGTGTCTCCAGCATCACGGCTTAAATTAATCACAACTGATTCAATGTTCAGAGCAAGCAGTGAGAGCAAGTAAACTTCTGAAATGAGATCTTGATTCCACACCGAAGTGTCCTTGTGTAACTTGAGAGAAACAAAAATCCACAGCATCATGTAATCAGATCTTTTTCTAAATGGAAAGACTCAAAGTTCAGGGGTAACTTCCTCATGTACCTTGAGATTTCCTTAAGTGGGAGACAGTGTTTCTGGAATGCTCAATTTGTCACTTGTTAGACAGAGGCCAATTGAGAAGGTGGGTTTACAGCACTTCTGAGAAAGAGAACCCTTTAACTCTTTGTGAAAATCTTGGCCTAGGTGACTAAGCATAGGGAGGTGTGAATTTTTTTAAGGCACCACTCTTTTTTGGAGGGTGGGAGGGGGCTAACAATGTAATTAAGCAGCTAGCTTCTATCTGGACATTTACAATTCGTCCAGAGCCTAGAGCAGGGAGATGTTCTCCTCCCTTCCCATTCTTAACCACCTAGTTTCAGCCTCATTTTTAGTTCAAATCTCTCCTCCCTTCCTTCCCCCATGGGTTTAACTGTGGTTATTGAAATAATACTGAGCACAAGGTATCCTATGCTTGCAGCAGTTCAGCTGCATACAGTGCAGACAGCTCTTCAGGAGTAGGCAGTTTTTTCCTATTGTACACAGATCATTAAAAGCACGTACCTCTCAAATGTCAGGTATCAGACAGCACACCTATCCTAGATGGATTAAACTTTGTGAGCTTTATAGAAGTGGATTGGAAGGTTAGATCTGAATGGAAATGATAGGTACTTTGCAAACGAGGTATAGGAGAGGTTCCAAGCCTAAGGCCTTGGCTATCCTTGCGAGTTACAGCGCAATAAAGCCTCCCCCAGCGTTGTAACTCACTACCCATCCACACTGGCAAGGCACTTACAGCGCTGTATCTCCGTGGTTGCAGCACTGCGAGTACTCCACCTTCCTGAGAGGAATACTGTGTATTGTGCCGCTGCTGCAGCGCTGTGGCACCAGTGTGGCCGCCCAATGCGCTGTGACTGGCCTCCAGAAGTATTCGGCAGTATCCCACAATGCCTGTTGTAGCCACTCTGGTCATCAGTTCAAACTCTACTGCCCTGGCCTCAGGTAACCAACCATGTGATCCGCCCTTGACATTCCCCAGGAATTTTAAAAATCCCCTTCCTGTTCACTCAGCCAGGCGTGGCGTGGAGTGCTATCAGCGAATCTTTCCAGGTGACCATGCCTCCACGCGCCAAGCGAGCCCCAGCATGGAGCAATGGCGAGTTGCTGAACCTCATCAGTGTTTGGGGGGGAGTAAGCTGTCCAGTGCCAGCTGCGCTCCAGCCGTAGGAATTACGATACCTTCGGGAAGGTATCAAAGGACATGATGGAAAGGGGCCATGACCGGGACGCCCTGCAGTGCAGGATTAAAGTGAAGGAGCTACGGAGTGCCAACCGCAAAGCCCGCGACGCAAACGGCCGCTTGGGTGCTCCCCCTGCGACCTGCCGATTCTACAAAGAGTTGAATGCGATACTTGGGGTTAACCCCACCTCCACTCCGAGCACCACCATGGACACTTCAGAGCCGGGGTGGGAGGAGGAGGAGGAAAACGGGAGTGAGGGTGGTGGGGCGGATGGAGACACCCCGGAATCCCTGGAGGGATGCAGCCAGGAGCTCTTCTCGAGCCAGGAGGAGGGTAGCCAGTCGCAGCGGCCGGTACTTGGTGGAGGACAAACAAAAGAGCAGGTTCCCAGTAAGTGGTTTTTTTTTCGGGAAGGAATTTTTTTGGTGCGGGCTCTTTGGGAGAAAAGGGTTAGGCATGCATGCGTAGATGCGGAATAGTGCATTGATGTGGTTTATCACATCGCGGTAATCGGCCTCGGTAATCTCTTCGAATGTCTCATCCAGAACGTGTGCAATGCGCTTGTGCAGATTTATCGTGAGAGCCACCGTGGTCCTTGTCCCAGCCAGGCTAACGTGTCCGCGCCACTGTGCGGTGAGGGGCGAGGGGACCATTGCTGCACACAGGCAAGCTGCATATGGGCCAGGGCGGAAGCCGCATTGCAGTAGAAGACCCTCCCTTGCTTCCCAGGTCACCCTCAGCAGCGAGATATCGTCCATGACGAACTCCTGTGGAAAACGTTGGGACAGTGTTCAGTGTAGGTTCCCCCTGCAGCTGTTGACTCTCCCCAAGGCACAGAAACCCAGAGGACAGTGCAGCCCTGAAACAATCAGTCCCCCTTACTCACCATTTTGAGGCTCACGTGGGTTGTGTGCGCTCTGTTTGGGACGGGAAAATTATGCTATTGTGTAGACCCTGTGTGTGCCCTCCTTAAGTGCGGGGGAAATCATTACTCTGTCTGCTATAAACAATGCTGCCTCTGTTAAATGTTGCATTTTGCCTATACAGCTGCAACAACCTTGAGACCTCAGCCATCCCTCTTATCGCCTGCTCAGAGGCTGCAAAGACTCAGGAAGAGACTGCAAAAAAACAAAGAAGACATGCTGCAAGAAGTGATGCGGCAATCTATTAAAGAGAATGAAAAAGCACAGAACTGGAGGGAGAGAGAAAGCAGGATCCGCCAGGAAAACGCAGCGCACCGGCGGCAAAGCACGGAGCACCGGCAGCAAAGCACGGATCGGTTCATAAGCATCCTGGAGCGCCAAGCAGACGCTATCCAGGAGCTCGTAGCCATGCAAAAGGAGCAGTACCGCAAACGCTCACCCCCCACCCCCAGCCCTTGTCCCAAAACTCTTTCCCTTGTGCCCCACTGTTACCTCCAACCCACTTTCCCCAACTTCCGGGTTCTTCATGCCACCAGCTGCCTCCAACACCAGTATCTTCACCACCCAGCCCTGAAAACCGCGACCCTTACCCTCTGCACTCAACCCCCATCACCATGCAGTATAGCTATCCTGAAGTGCAGCACTCACTGCACAGCACACCAGACAGGACATATGCGAATCTGTGATTGTACCGTTCCCCACTCCACCCCCTTGCCCTTTCTGATTCCCAAGCAGTTGTGTTTCTTTTCAATAAATGGATTTTTTGGCTTTGAAAACATTCTTTATTACTGCATAAAGTAAAAATTCCTTAGCCCAGGAAATAAACAGGCACTGCAAGTCTGCTTAGCAAACACGGATTCCTAAAGATTGCAACTACTGCACATCACTCCCGTGCAGGGCACCAGATATCACTGCTGGTTTTCAGCCTCAAATTGCTCCCTCAAGGCATCCCTAATCCTTGCAGCCCCGCACTGGGCCCCTGTAATAGCCCTGCTCTCTGGCTGTGCAAATTCAGCCTCTAGGTGTTCAACCTCGGAGTTCCATGCCTGAGTGAAGCTTTCACCCTTCCCTTCACAAATATTATGGAGGGCACAGCACGCGGATATAACCGTGGGGATGCTGTTTTCGGCCAAGTCCAGCTTCCCATACAGAGATCGCCAGCGGGCCTTTAAACGGCCAAAGGCACACTCCACAGTCATTCGGCACCGGCTCAGCCTGTAGTTGAACTGTTCCTTGCTCCTGTCCAGGCTCCCTGTGTAGGGTTTCATGAGCCACGGCATTAACGGGTAAGCGGGGTCTCCAAGGATCACAATGGGCATTTCAACTTCCCCTACTGTGATCTTCCACTCTGGGAAAAAAAGTCCCGGCCTGCAGCTTCCTGAACAGCCAAGTGTTCTGAAAGATGCATGCGTCATGCACCTTTCCGGGCCGGCCTGTGTTAATGTCAATGAAACGCCCACGGTGATCCACAAGCGCCTGGAGAACCATTGAGAAATACCCCTTCCAATTAATGTACTCAGATCCTAAGTGGGGTGGTGCCAGAATAGGACCCCTCACTTTCACAGGCCTTGTGTGGCAAGCCAGTCCTCGCCCACAGACAACCTGCCAACCTGAAGCATATTCTCACCAGTAACCACACACCGCACCATAGTAACTCTAACTCAGGAACCAATCCATGCAACAAACCTCGATGCGAACTCTGCCCACATATCTACATCAGCAACACCATCACAGGACCTAACCAGATCAGCCACACCATCACCGGTTCATTCACCTGCACGTCCACCAATGTAATATATGTCATCATATGCCAGCAATGCCTCTCTGCTATGTACATCGGCCAAACTGGACAGTCCCTACGTAAAAGGATAAATGGACACAAATCAGATATTAGGAATGGCAATATACAAAAACCTGTAGAAGAACACTTCAACCTCCCTGGACACACAATAGCAGATTTAAAAGTAGCCATCCTGCAGCAAAAAAACTTCAGGACCAGACTTCAAAGAGAAACTGCTGAGCTTCAGTTCATCTGCAAATTTGACACCATCAGCTCAGGATTAAACAAAGACTGTGAATGGCTAGCCAACTACAAAAGCAGTTTCTCCTCCCTTGGTGTTCACACCTCAACTGCTAGAAGAGGGCCTCATCCTCCCTGATTGAACTAACTTCGTTATCTCTAGCCTTACTCACTCTTGCTTGCATATTTATACCTGCCCCTGGAAATTTTCACTACATGCATCCGAAGAAGTGGGTATTCACCCACGAAAGCTCATGCTCCTATACGTCTGTTAGTCTATAAGGTACCACAGGACTCTTTGCTGCTTTGACCTGGTAGTGTCACAGTAAGTATATTAATAATGTTTAAGTTAGCACATTTATTTAGTTATTGATACAGGTGTTTTGTTTGGTTCTGAAATGGGTAGTTTACTTTTGCCTCTGGCTTGTTTGTTTCTGTAGTTTGTTGGCACAGGAGATCCAAGGCAACCACCTACCTTTTTCTGGTCAGTTCATTGTTCTCGTCCTTAAGAGATAAGGAGCGCTTCTTCCTACGGTATTTCTTCTGTGATGGTGTTTTGGGCATCAGCTCAGGTTCAGCACTTAAGTTGCTGTTCAAAAAACAGAACACAAGGGAAGGAATTTATTTCCTTGCCTGAACACCATGCTGTTCAACCCTTAGCAGCAGCATGTTGTTCATTACAGTGGGGACAAGGCCAAGCGATGCCATAAGGCCAAGATACCTAGGGAGGTGGTGGAATTTCCATCCTTAGAGGTTTTTAAGGCCTGGCTTTACAAAGCCCTGGCTGGGATGATTCAGTTGGTGTTGGTCCTGCTTTGAGCAGGGGATTGGATGACCTCCTGAGGTCTCTTCCAACCCTAATCTTCTATGATTCTATGAAGTCTTTCTGATCAGCAGCTTGGGGACATTCTAGCAAGACCACAGACACTGAACACTACAGGCTAAAACAAACTGCCCAGCATATAGATAAAGTAAATCACTAACATTTCTTTTTGCCTCCGCTTACTATAGTAGCAACTGGAAAAGCCAGGCTCCCCAGTGGCCTTTAGTTTGAAATCTCACTGAGACTGACATTATAAACCAGTCCCTAAGAACTCTCAATTGCGATGGTTAAAAGTTCCCATTGGCTAATCCTATAAAACAGGAGGAAAAAAGTCAGGCAAAGGCTGCTTTTCACAGGGGCACATTTGCACAGATGGGCTCAAGACTCATGGGTCGTACTGTCGCACACATCAGAAGGATCCATAGTACTGACAGCTGAGAGAGACAGAACGGCCTGTGAATGAGCCCATCAGAGACAGCTCCACCCTTCTGCCACCCAGATGGTCCTACCTATCGAACATCTTCATGGCCTCCTCCTCAATTTCCCGCAGCCATGCCAAGTGCTTGTGCTCGACATTGCACAAGAACTCGGACAGTTTCTGACGGCAAACCTCCAACAGGTGAGTGGGACCCTCCGCCATGGCTCTGCCTGAAACACAAGGGGGCAGGGGGAGCAGGTAGTTCATTAGCACCTGTCTGCAGCACCGTTCACCTGGGATGTCACAACCACCCGCACTTACCCCTAGCTACTCCCCACAGGGGGGCAACGAGACATTGCCTCAGTCCACACTGGAGGCACAGGGCGCCCATCCCCCTGCCAAGCCCTGGGGCACAGGGCTAGGCCCAGGCTGTCAAGGCTCCCCAGCCCTCACGGGGGGGATGGGGGTGGCGGGGGTGGGACAGGACCCAGCAGCTCCAGCTCCCTGCTCAAAGAGGGAAAAAAAAAGGACCCAGGCATCCTGCCCTACCCACCGCCTCAGCCACTGGGGGGGGAGGGGGCAGGGGGGGGCAGAGCCCCAGCAGCACAGCGCGCGCACAGACAGGGGAAAGGCGCCCCCTGCAGGTAGCTCTCCTCCCCCGCAGGTACCAACCGTCCCACAGCCCGGGCAGCAGCTAGTGCATTCCTCGCAGAGAAGACCTCCAGACCACAGAGAGAACGGCTAGAGCGGTATCCGTGAGGCTTTGGGGGAAACACGTTCCGTCTGGCACCACCTGAGCCTCCAGACGCGTCAAGCCATCCGCCGCGCCCCCCGCCCATCGAGGTCATCCGAGTCCGCACCAATCACAAAGCGCCCTGCCGGAGCGCCATATTCATTGGCTCCCGCCTCTGTCCGTCACGGCCGGGAGGGGGCGATACTGCTAGGATCCCGCCCCGCTACTTACCAGCGAGCTCCTCCCAGAGGCTCCGCATCATAGACTCTAGTGGCTAGAAAGGCCTGTTTTGGTCTCTATGATGCGGGCTGCGTACGCCCCTTGCACCTCGTGGGACGCTATGTGATTGGGCAGGAGGGGGAGTGACGACACGCGTGTCCGCTGACAGTTAGATTTGAAAATTGAGGCGGGTAGCGGCGCGGCGCGCACCAGGAAAAGGAGGGTTTCTGCCACGGCCTGCCCTGGGAGAGCGCCGGCTGCGGACGGACGGAGCCATGGAGGCGGCGTCGGGCCCCGCGCACCTACCCGCGGTCTGTAACCGCAAACTGGCCGAGTTCCTGCGGCAGGTGGACGCCATCGACATGGTCTGGCTGCGGGAGATCCGCGAGGAGGCCGCCAAGATGTTCAGCACGTAGGAGCCGGCGGGGGGATCTGATCCAGCGCCGGGGGGCGGGGGAGGAGAATGGAGCGGGCTGGTGGGGGATGGGTTCTGGTCCAGCCCTGGGCGGGTTGATCCAGAACCGGGGGTAGGAGTGTGCCGGGGGGGGGGAGTTGATCCATCACCAATTCGGGGGGAGGAATGGATGGGCTGGTGGGGGGATTGGTCCAGCCCTGGCCGGACGGGGTGGGGCGGGGCATGCCACGGAAGGAGGAGTTTGGCCAAGGGCAATGGAGCGCACCGGGGTGGTGAACGCCGGCAGTGCTGTCCGCTTTCCCCTGCACCCCGCCAGCCACGCAGTGGGGATGGAGGCAGCCCCTCCTCTCCCCAAATAGAGACCGACGAACATGTGGAGAGACCCCACAGACAGATTGACGCCGAGAGAGGATCCCCACCCTCCACAGAGACAGGCGCACACCCGCAGATAGAGACAGATACACAAATGCAGAGACCTTCCTCTCCCCCACATGGATCTAGACATATAGAGACCCCCCCACACACCTATAGAGACGGACAGAGAACTCCCCTAATAGACTCAGCTACATAGCCCGTGCCCAGTGGCTGGCTCTGTGACTGGCTGGAGCCAAGCCTGTTGCGTGACCTGTAGTATCCTGTTGGGCATGGGTCCTGCTCCTCACTTGGTAGAGGCAAGACTTTGTAGACATCCCCCTTGTCTGTTCGCCAGCTGGAGACCTACCATGACAGATGTGCCCAGGTGCAAGTACCTTCTTGCCTGGTGATGTTGATTTCTCTTCCTTGCCACCTCCTTGTTAAAACAGCAGCTGCAGTGATGAGCCAGAGCTGATGCCAAAAACACCGTCACAGAAAAATCGTCCCAAGAGGCGACTTTCTAGCGTTCAGGATGAGAACAAAGACCCAATCAGGAAAAGGTGAGAAGGGCTTTATCTGCAGGTGTTAAAGTAGACTCTCCTGATTTGGAATATTAGAGACTGTGCATTAAAAAAAATATTTGTCCCTGCTGTCTCCCTCAGTCACCCACCCATCACCCCTGGCCCCACCACCCCCCACCTCCCCCAGATCCCGCTGCTTCCCCTGCCCCGCATTGCCATGAGCTCCCTTCTGCAGCTTCACACCCCAGGCTCACCCAGCTCCTTGCCTCTTGGCCACGGCATCCGGTAAGGCCGGCCATCCTGAAGCCCTGCTGCCCTGGGATGAAGCCTAGAGCAGGAGCCTCATGGCTAGAGTGGGGAGGGAGGGGCTGAATCCCGGAGCCCGCTGCCAGAGCTCCAAGGCTGAAGCCGCAGGGGACGGGGTGAAGCCTGTCCCCAGAGTCCTGAAGCTGGAGGGGAAGGGGTGAAGGCCACTCCTGGAGTCTTGCGGCTGAAGCCGGGGAGGGAGGGTGAAGCCTGCTCCTGGAGTCCCATGGCTGAAGCTGGGGTAGTGGAGCTGAAGCCCATGCCTGGAGCCTCTGGCTTAATCGGGGGGGGAGAAGCCCAGCCCTAGAGTCCCGCAGCTGAAGATGGGATGGGGGAGCGGGGCTGAAGCCCTCCCCCGAGCCCCTCGGTGCTGCAGGGAGGGGCTGCTGCTTTACCCCCTCCTTCATCTCTAGCCAGGAGACTGTCGTGGCGTCAGGAAAAACCCCTGGTGGCCACATTTGAGAAATGCTGCTTTAAAGTACAATATTGAACTGCACAGAAAATGTTCTGCATGCACACTTATTAATATTCTCTAACTGTAGCAGCCCTAAACAAACTATACATGCACTGCTAGTATTCTGCAACATATCAGTGCTTGTCAGACTGTTCAAGGGCATCTAAGATGTTGTGACTTTTTCAATTACAAAAATCTCAGAATCCGTGCCAAGCAACTGGCCTTGACTATTGCATGAGAACTTGTGTGAAAACAGGATCTTGCTTCATTAATTCCCTTACTCACATTGCTCGCTACCCACCTAGAATCAGTTGTGACTACCTCAGGACAGAGTTGGAGACATGTCATGAATCTGATAGACCATCTTACAAAATATCCATTTTTCCGATGGTGCAGCCTACATTTGACTTGCTGAAAAGCTGTGTCCCCTCAGTTCTCCAACCTGGGGTGCCTTTTACACTGTTTTGCTGTGAGAGCAACCACTCCTGGTCTGCTCTCACAGTCTCCAGCATGTAAATTACTCCCAGTTCCACTGCATGAGTGCTATAGCCGGCCACTCATGAATTACACTGCAGAGCAACACCAGCAAACTCTCCAGTCCCAGACTTTGCTCCAGAAATATGCATCTTGCACTGCCAAGCACTCTCCTGGACTCCAAGCTCATATTAAGTCTGTCATTTATTAATAGAAAATGATATGCACAAGCCTTGATACCCCAAGTGGAGTTTTCCAAACACACAGGTTTAGATAAAACAATAAAACAAGTTTAACAACTAGAGAAACAGATTTTAAGTGATTAGTGGTAAGGCAGAATTGGTTACAAAAGAAATAGAAAGATAAAACCGCAAGCTAATTCCTAAACTTTACCAAGCTAAATAAGATTGGAAACAAGCATCGTTCTTACCACACCAGATGCTCCAGGCAATTCTCAGTTCTTCGAGTGCTTGCTCAGGTCCAGTCCATATTAGCTGTGTGCGCTTGCTACATGCACCGGTGTCAGATGTTTTTCCCCTCAGTGGTATCCATAGGGGACCGGCTCTGGCACCCCTGGAGTGGCGCACACATGCCACAGTATAAGGGGCGCCGCTGGCTCCCTCCACCCTCGGTTCCTTCTTGCTGCCAGTGACAGTGAGGGAACAGCTGCTGCTTAGGCTAGCTTTCTTGCTTGCTCAGTAGTTAACAATCTTTTCTTTAAAAAAAAAAGTTGTAAATAGTTGCGAATAGTTTTAGAAAATCCTTAGTGTTAGATTAAAAAGTTAGTGCCAGACGGATTCAGCCGGGGGTCAGGGCATGCCCCGGTTCCCAGGCTACAAACCCTGCAATTCCTGCAGAAAACCTATGCCCATCAGTGACCCGCATAGCACTTGTCTGTGGTGCCTGGGCGAGTCCCACATAACCAACAAGTGTCAAATTTGTAAGGCCTTCAAACCTTGGACAAAGAAGGAGCGAGACATCCGTCTCAGAGTGCTCCTAATGGAGTCTGTGCTAACTCCGGCACTGGAGCAGCTAAGGTCCGACTCTGGTCCCAGCACTGTGGCATTGGTGCAGAGCGCGCCCCCGCCAGCACCATCGATGGACCTGTGACGATCTCCCTCCCTGGCACCTGCCAAGCGACAAAAGAAGACCAGGAGAGGAAGATCTGCTACGTCTCGTGAGGGCAAGGAGAGGGCGGGAGGTGGGCCAAAACCCAAGGCGGGCGAATCCGATCCTCCTCCTGTGGGTGGGGCCCCAGCTCACAGAGAGTGGGCTAGCCCTCCCCAAGCCATGCCTGCCTCACCAGACCGTGATGTGGGCCTCAGGCAACTGGATGTCCCTTCACCACCTGCGGCCCGGCAGGCAGCACAGGATATCATGGCGCTACCAGTGCTTCCCACACCGGCAACGGCGGTACCACGATCCAGGGGTAAATCCACCTTGGGACCATTCCGCAAGTCCCCATCTGTGCGGCACCGCTCCCCATCACAAGTGCCCAGATCAGTGACAGGAGCCTCAGACAAGCCGTAGGCTGCAGTGTCTCGCCCCCGTCCAGAGACAGTCATCTCAGGAGGGGGAACCATTCAGGTCCACCTGGACCCCGAAGAAAGGCCACTAGGACCACCACCAGAGGGGGCGGAGCCCACGGTACCGGCCTCGTCCTCCTCGTCCCCTGATGAGGTGATTACGCCCACCCCCCCTCCCACCATTTCCACAAGATGACGCTAAGGCGCATCAGGAACTATTGAAACGTGTCGCCTCCAGCTTGGGGATCCATGCTGAGGAGCTGGAAGAAATATAGGACTCCTTGCTCTACGGCACTGGCTAGGGTGGCGCTATCCTATGTGATGGGGAATCTAAAATTATTAACGCCTTGTGGCAGACCCTCTCATCCCTGCTCCCTATTTCAAAAAGGGCAGAGTGAAAATACTATGTGCTGGTGAAGGGGCATGAATACTTATACGCCCACCTGGCCCCAAGCTCCCTGGTAGTTGCGTCCATTAACGAACGAGAAAGGCCAGGCCAGCTGGGAGCAACCTGAGGGTGGAGGGAGCCAGCGGTGCCCCTTATACTACGGGATACGTGTGCCACTCCAGGGGACACCAGAGCTAGTCCCCTACAGATATCACTGAGGGAAAAACTTCTGGCACCAGTGCATGTGGTGAGCACTCACACCTAATATGGAATGGACATGAGCAACACATCTCGAACACCAGTTACGGAACAGGTAACTGTCTTTTCATAGTTTGCAGTTCACAGGCTGGATTTTCTTTCAGCCTGGGACCAGTCCCCTTAGTTCAGTGTTCTTCAGATATTCATTGATGTTATCAGCAGAGAGATGTAAGGTGGAGAGGAGAGGCAGCCTTCCCCCTTCTCCCCCCCCCCCCTTCTTATACTCCAACGCTTTGTACTGGACGAGTCTTTGCTGGGTCATGGGGTCAGGCAGTTCCATTGGGTGTGTGAGCTGCCAACTATCTTTCACGTGAATTGTACATACTTTGTGGCCGCTCCCCTGCGGGCTGGTGAATGTCCAATTAAGTATGGCGTATATATGGAGGATAGGTTCATCAATGGCTATTAGCTAAGATGGGCAGGGATGGTGTCCCTAGTCTTTGGTTTACCCAGAAGCTGGGAATGGTAAACGGGATGGATCTCTTGATGATTACCTGTTCTGTTCATTCCCTCTGAAGCATTGTCGGAAGACAGGATACTGGGCTAGATGGACCTTTGGTCTGACCCAGTATGGCCGTTTTTATGTAAGTAGGTAATGGCTCTTCAACATCTTGCTGGCATGGTATCTTTGTGTCTGAGATACTGGCTTGTGGGTGTTACCCAGAAATACAACCTATCATACAGCAAAATCTCATAATTTTACATGTAGTGTTATTGAAATGTTTGCAACAGGACAGTAATGATCAGCAAATCATGAGTTTTCAAATGATACCTCAAGGTATACTTTGTACAACTTTTATAGTCTTGTAAAAGGGGTGCACATAGGGGTACAGACTGTCACACCCACCCACCTCTTTCTGTTAATTTGTTGCTTTTCTCTATATCATCTCAATTTTGTCTTGTAAGTGCCCCAAACCACACATCATCACCAACACATAGATGTGTACACAGCAACAGCAACTTTTCTGTAAAATGCCTAGGTAGTAAAGAATAATGGAATCATTGACGGAAAGGTGCTTTTTGATAAAAAGAAAACGGTCATCTCCAACTCTAGCTGGCAAATGTAAATGAAATGTTTGCTTTTATGTGGCTCCAGTTTGCTTCACTGTTTCTGTTATTAGGTTATCAAGGAGGAGTATTAAGCGAGCATCTGCTAAACGATGTTCCAGAAGACTCCGAAGCAAAGAGGACCTGGAAATAATCAGGGCTGTGATGGAAGAGGCCTCCCCGCCTCGACGGGTGACAAGATCCCGGGCTGTGGTTTCTGATATGCGCTCTGTGGCACTCCCTGAGAAGTCAGCTGTCCAGCCAGTGGAAGGGAGGGTCCCCTTAGTAGATATCAGTGTTAATGATCGCAATAGCGCTGAGTTACATCTGAAGAGAAGTCTGCCCAAGACAGGTGCCATGGTTTCTAAAGTCATTGTCCTGAGCTCAGATGATGACTCTCCCAAGAAAGCTGGGATGATAGAACTGCAGCCTATGTCTGCAGCCTCTGTGCTGTTGATTCCTGAAACTACTAAGCCAAAGGGGGCAAGAGAAGGCCGGAGTGCATCTAAATTAAAAATAGCAAATACAGCCACTAGCAAAACCACTGTAAATAGGGAGCCTGCCACTGAGGAGATGGATGTCTCTGCTCAGGGACCAGAGGGCAACCAAGGGTCAGTAAAGGAACTTTCCCAGAATTTAAAGGATGGCACGGGGACCCCTACGGGCTCCAAATCAAGCCGTCACTCTGTTCGTCGAAGTCTGATGTGCAGAACCTCCATGAGCTGCCGGACCTCATTGGCGGAGAAGTACTCTTTGGCCAGCAAAAGGGAAAGCATGATCCGGAAGTCTGTCAGCAGGGCGAGGTCCAAGAGAATTGCAGCTCGTCAATCATCTCTAGCCTCCAACTGCGTGATCCGTAAGTTTCTCAGGTTTAGAAGGCAATTTTGCTTTGCTCCATTCCCAGGCACTCTGCCTGTTTTTCTTCAGCATTGGAAAGGTATAGTATGGAGTTAGTTCTTCAATGTGGATGCAGCAGGTATCCTTGGGCTAGATACATTTCAGTTAATGTCAATGTGTTTAAACTGGCTTGCTAAAAATAAGCACCAGTTCTAGAGAGACTCATCTAAGTGTGACACCTATAGTGCATTGTTAACTTCACAAAAGCCAGCACTTCTAGCCGGTAACTGGTCACTTAAATAGTCAGTATCCGTGTAGATCAGGGGTGAGCAAAATACGGCCCACGGGCCGAATCCGGCCCGTCTAACATTTCTGTCCAGCCCGCCATGACTAATATTTCTGTCTGGCCTCCTCTGCCCCCTCACAATCTCTGAGTCCGGGCTGCTAAAAGTCCCACTGCGCAGCGAGGCGCTCAGGCAGGCTGCCTGCCTGCTATGGCCCCAAGCCGCTCCTGGAAGCGGCCGGATGCTGCTGGCACGTCTCTGCGTGCCTCTGGCAGGGGGGCGGTGGCTCCGTGTGTTGCCCCCCCGCCCGCAGCACTGTCCTCACAGCTCCCATTGGCTGGAAACCGGCCAATGGTAGCTGCGGGACCAGTGCTTGCGGGCGAGGGCAGCGCATGGAGACCCGCTTCTCCCCTCATCCCAAGGGGCGCACAGAGACATGCCAGCAGCAGCTGGCCGCAGCCGCTTCCGGGAGTGGTGTGGGGCTATGGCAGGCAGCCTGCCTGAGCCCTGCTGTGCCGCCGGCCGGGCGCCGCCTGTGGTAAGCACCTCCTGGCCAGAGTCTACACCTCACACCCCCTCCTGCACCCCAATCCCTGCCCTAGAGCCCCCTCCTGCAGCAAACTCCCTCCCAGAGCCCACACCCATCACCCTCTCCTGCACCCCAACACACTGCGCCAGCCCAGAGCTCCCTCCTGCACCCAAATTCCCTCCCAGACCCCACACTCCTCCATTAATATAGTAGAAATGTGCAGCCTGTGATGACTTACCAAAATTCGTGGCGTGGCCCCCCTGCGAAAATTATTGCCCACCCCGGTGTAGATGGTAAGAGTGTGATTTATGAAGCCGTAGTCCTGGTATCTGTTCCTCTGGAGTCTCTTGCCGTTGTAAAGTTGCAGAAAAAGCCAGTGGACATGATTCCCCTTTTTAAACTGTGCTGACCAAGGGGTGGTGTGGGCTCTCCTCAAGTCCTGTGCCTTTCCCCTGGAAACAAAGTAACTATTTTTGTGACCCAGTCACTTAAACAGAAACTGGCTGGTGGTTTTGGAGCCCCCATTTTCTGGGAGGGCAAGGAGGGGCTGGGGTTTTCAAGACCTAGTATGAATAGAAATGTTCTCATGAATATATATATTTTAATAACTTGCAATGGGAACTGATGTTTGTTTGTGGGGGAATAATTGGATTTTAAAGATCCCTTATTTGCCTTGCTGGGAAGCAAACATTGTTTTAGTGCAGGAGTTTCACTTTCTGGCTCTGTTATGGAGCTGAGTGAAATGCAAAAAGTAAACAAACACCAGGTGAATGAGTAAGAGACTCCTGAAGTGTAAACACCCTTGCATCTAAAGAAGGTTGGAGATAAGCTGTGTGATGAGACTAATTGTGGAAAATAGGAAGAATAGACTTGGCAGGCTGGTCAGTTTACTGCCTGTTATTTGACCATGATCAAATATCGCCAAATATTCCAGCAAGAATGCTCTGATGTAGGTGGTGACCTTCTTTTTTGATTGCATCACAGTGCATTTCATTGTGTTTTGCATTTTTTACTTAAAACAACTCAGTTAAGTAACTTGTTTTTTGTAATTAGGCTTAAATATCTACGGCTATACGCTTGTTGGAGACTAAAGTCTTTACTCTTTAGTTACTGTTCTAATAAATTAGTACTTTAAAATATGAATATTTTGACATTATTTGACAATATTAGACTGGTCAATTAACCAATTATTTTTCAACTGGTCAAATACCCAACCCTAAGAGAGAACGCTGCTACACTAACATTTTTTTTCAGTTCTATTGTTCTACCTCAGGGGGTTCCCAAACTTTTTGCCATCACAAATTCATCACTATTTTGATGAAGTACTTCCTGTGGGGATCCCAGAGATTATAGTGGATTCAGTTTTGTAGCGCAAAATGGTGTCCCTTGTGTATCATGACCTCGCATGCAACATACGTGCGAGGACACACTGTGCAAAGCAAAATGGCATCCTCCGCACAGGGGTCATTGCTGATGGCCCTCAGTTTAGGAGCCACTGATCTATGTTTTCTAGCTGAGGACTTCCATGACTCTTGAAGATAGATCTGTAGCACAAACAGAAGAGCTTTCACAAACAG
Source organism: Terrapene triunguis (assembly GCF_002925995.2). NCBI lineage: Eukaryota > Metazoa > Chordata > Testudines > Emydidae > Terrapene > Terrapene triunguis. The sequence continues at coordinate 862,621 of NW_020664441.1, read as the reverse complement.
TTTAACATGCACCATTAACACAACTACTAAATTGTTTCATTTAAACCATTTGTTTAGAATCATGCTAGAAGCTGTGGCTTTGTCTACACTGTGGTTCTCCTGGTTCCTGACAATGGCTCAGCAGAATCTGGGGAATTCTGTATAAATTTCTGCAGCATAGACTCTGCCCAAAGCACTTCGTAGACAAGGAGATGAAAGCAGTGCTGACAATATTCTCAGCATGGCTCTCTATGGACCAGTATTGAAAACAGTTTTGTACAGTTTATGTTAGCACTTAAACCAGGGGTGGGTAAACTTTTTGGCCTGAGGGCCACATCTGGGAATAGAAATTGTATAGCGGGCCATGAATGCTCACAAAATTGGGGTTGGGGTGCGGGAAGGGGGTGAGGGCTCTGGTTGGGGGTGCGGGCTCCGGGTTGGGGACAGAAATGAGGAGTTCAGGGTGCAGGAGGGGGCTTCAGGCTGGGGGGGGGGGGGGGGGGTCCGGGCGGGGGGGGGGGGGTTGGGGGGGGGGGGGGAATCAGGGCGGGGGCAGAAGGTTGGGGCATGGGGAGAGGCTCAGGGGTGCAGGCGGCGCTTACTTCAAGCGGCTCCCGGAAGCAGCAGCATGTCCATTCTCCGGCTCCTACGCGGAGGCGCAGCCAGGCGGTTCTGCACGCTGCTCCATCTGCAGGCACCACCCCTGCAGCTCCCATTGGCCGCAGTTCCGGGCCAATGGGAGCTGCGGTGGTGGCGCTTGGGACGGGGGCAGCGTGCAGAGCGGAGCCCCCTAAGCGTAGGAGCCGGAGGGGGGCCATGCCGCTGCTTCCGGGAGCCACGTGGAGCGGTCCCCAATCGTGCTCCCTGGCTGGAGCGGGGCAAGCCCCAGACTCTGCTCCCCAGTGGGAGCTTGAGGGCCGAATGAAAATGGCTGGCGGGCCAGATTCGGCCCGCGGGCTGTAGTTTGCCCACCCCGATTTAAACAGTTGTCATCAATTGGAATCCATTGCTGACAATTTGGCCTTCGGTAGAGTAAACCGTGAGTAAGCCTCTTGCAGGGGTTAATGCTCTTAATGCATCTGTAAAATGGCTTAAAAATCCATGTAGGTTGGACACGGCCTTCCACGATGAATGAAAGAGTCCAAATCTAAACACTTCGTTTGATGTAAATACACAATGTGAGCATGGGGGGTTGGCAGCAGCTAGATCTTGCTTTGTTGAGCCAATCTATGCTCATGTACATTGCTTGTACACTTCTACCTCGATATAACGCTGTCCTCGGGAGCCAAAAAATCTTACCGCGTTATAGGTGAAACCATGTTATATCGAACTTGCTTTGATCCACTGGAGTGCGCAGCCCCCCCCCTCCCGGAGCACTGCTTTACCGCGTTATATCCGAATTCGTGTTATATCGAGGTAGAGGTGTACCATTCTAGAGAGAGAACTGCACTATGGGAATCTGATTCAATACATAACTGTTAGCAAGTATTGAATGTTCATCACAGTGCTTCACAATGACAACAAAAATAAATACATCAGTTGCTGGGGCAGGCAAAAGGTTTTGTTCAGTAGTTTACTCAAAGACCTATGTATAAGTCAGGCTGTTGTCTTGATTGAGGAGAGTCTACTATTTAAATCTGAGTGATATGGGGAGCTTATCCATTTCTGGGGCAATAAGGGAAGGCAGTCTTGTTGTAGTTCCAGAATTAGTTCACCCCATTTGTAAAGCAATTTGTGGAATCCTGTGGCTGCTTGCATTTATTAAAATATGATAACTTGTAGCAGGAACCTTCTCAAAATACCCTTGCCTGATAGATGTGCAGGTCCCAGGTTCTGAGCTTGATTGACAGGAATAGCCTTTGCTAGGACTTGTTTATTTACATTTTGTTTTTCATGCTCTTTTTTCCCTCAGGTCACAGCTCTGTGGAGAGCCTTGTGGATGAAGAAAAAAATGTCGAAGTCAGGTAAGGCTACTCATGCAAGGTTTCTCCATTCCCCAAATATTCTTGAGGCCCATCCAGCTCTCCAGGCCACATCCCGAGGAGTTGCTCAAGTGGTCTTCCTGTTCCTTACTAGCCAGAGCGACTACAGAACCAGGCTTTTCTTTCAAATTTGAGCTTGTAGAGTCTAGTGTAAATAGTTAAACTACCTGATATTAAATCTAAATTTTAGCATAGTGGATTTCTTACTATTTCATCACATTTTGTTGCCTTCTGTTTTGGCCAAGGTTGCAAACCCATGCAAGAAATTAGGGTTGACAAGATGTTCCTCTTGCCTCACAATGTTCCTCGGTTTCAGATGGGCTTGAAAAGTGCCGTTTAGGCATTGGAGAAAGGCATTTGGTTAAAGGCTGTGATGTTTGTAAAGCCTTTTCAAAAAGGGCCCAAAAGAACTATAACACTCTGCTCCAGAGCCTGCTCCTCCAAGAGGTTCTGGGAGATCCTGTTCCGAAAGGGAGCCTCTGGACACAGGGAGGGTGATCTCTAAGCCTATGTTAGAGCTGAAGCCTGATGAAGAATCCCAGGCTAGAAGGGTTCATTCTCTAGCAAAGGTGCTCCATAAGGAACTAATACAATGGGTTTTGTCAGCTAAGGTCCTGAAGTCTGACTGCAGCTGAGAAAAGCAGCTCTCAGTTACAAGAGGGTGGGTGGCAAGAAAGGTGCCCCGACAAAGAATCCCCGTATTGCATTTGGTTTCTGTGGATTTTAGGGTCCTAAGAAGGATAGGGGCCTCTTCAGATTCAGGCCAGTCAGATCAGTCCTCTGCATCAGGGCACCTTTTATTCACTTATTATTATTATTATTATAATCATTATTGTTTTTGTATTTTCTCTGGAATCTGGACCTTGACTATACCTTGACCAAGGAATTTGGACTTTGACAAAAATAATTGATTATCCCTGCTCTAGAGGAAGAAATATCTGATGCTCCAGAGCAGTGGTTCTCAACCGACGGTCCATGAGCCCTTTCAGGGGGGCCGCGGAGCCCCGCAGCTGAAACCCAGTGCCCCAAGCCCCAGCGCTGAAGCCGGGAGCGGCGCAGGGCTAAAGCCGGCAAACCTCCCCTCCCCCCCAAGCCAGGAGCAGCGGGGGCTGAAGCTGGGAGCCCCAGCGCTCCCCTTCCCGAAGTTGGGAGCTGCTCTGGGAGCCCCCGTTCCCCCCCCCCCGTACAAAGCCCCTAGCTACCCCCTGCTTGCACCCTGAGCTACCCCCTCACTTCACACAGCCCCTAGCTACCCGCTCCCTGCACCCTGAGCGGTTTTCAGACTTTTTGAACTGAGTCCCCCCTTTGAGTTATATATTTTGGTTGCGTCTCCCCACAGCCCAGACAGCCTGGGTGGCCTCCTGAGTGAGTCAGGGGGTGGAGGTGGTTCTCCCTCCCTGGACCCCGCTTTGCAGAGCTGGCTCAAGCCCTGCCAGCTCTTGTCCCCCCCATTCTCCCCCCAAATAGAAGTAAAACTATGCCTATGCCCAAGGGTCACATCCCAGCGCAGAGCCCTGAGTCATCCCCCCCTTCCCCCCGCTGGGCCCTGGTGTTTTTATAGCATGTTGAGGGCGGCCTCAGCAAGAAAAAGGTTGAGACCCCCTGCTTCAGAGCGCTGAGTAACTCCTTCATTTGTGCTCTTATCTGGTTCATTCTTCCAGAGTTTGGGAAAGGGAAGATTTCCATGGTGGCTTATTTTAAAAGCAATGTCTGCTTGGAGTGGAGTTATTGTGCAGAATGCAAGTGATGGGTGAAGAGTGCAAAATAAATGCATTGAATTTCACGGTTGGAGCATTTCTTCAATGGTTATCCTGGCATAAAATGTATTATTGCCCGCAGACAGCTCTGAGCTGGTACTGTTTTTGCCACTAAGCATCTAACTCTTTCTTCCAGGTCTGAGCTGGGATCTACCACCCCCTGTAAGGAGGTAAGATCTGGGTAGGGCTGATGCAGCATAAATACTGGGGGAGAGCTATGAAAAGCTATTTTTTGTCCATCAGCTCCTTAGTTCAACTTGTCCTGGGCAAGTTGATGGCATCACTGTTCCAGAGTACAGCAAGGATTTGGGCGGGGGGATACTTTTGGCTTCTGTTTTCTGGTTCAGTTTTATGTGCTGATGGTGATCAGAAACTTGGCTGAAGATTCTGAATTTTCCCACCCTTACCTCGGCAGGCAAACAAATGACTTTTCATGGTCGTGGAAAGTGTTTTGACTGAACTGTTACTAAATTGGGAACTTAAACAGAATGCAACTTTCAGAACTTTCCTGTTGACCTTTAAATAATGTTTAGGTCTAATTGAAGGGCTTGTCCATTTTTGCAATTAGAGAACTATTGAATATTGTAACTACCATGTAGGCTGAAACCACTCCCTCCCTGATTTGTGCTGCCTTCAGTTGGTCTCATGAGGAAAAGCCCCACGATTGTGTGAGCACTTGTTTCAGAATCACTTGCTCTTTCCTCAGCTGTCCTCAATTCCTCAAATCCCTGGCCCAGCACCAGCTCTTGTCTCAGGGTAGAATCCTGGGATTCACCCCATTTTTAGACTGGATCATGGGGTTACAGCATCCCTGTTTACCAACAGTGTTTGGTACCTGCCAGAGACTTCCCTTTGGGGACCTGTGATCAGTATGAAAATGTAGTGATTCTCAACAGCCTCTCCAAAGCAAAGTATTTTTCTCCAATTGCCATAGGGATATAGGAATCAGAAGACATTTTGTCGTACCTAAAGCCTGAGGGAATTGCTAACTGTTAGGGAGGTCTGACTTATCCCTCATGCTCATGCTCTTCTGAGGACCAGGTTAGTCTGTTTCTCTGCAGACCTTGCCTCCCTGGGACATTTCCAAGAGCTATCCAGGGTTGTGAGGCACCTCACCACCACCTATGCTTAGTTTAGTCTGAGGAAGTCTCATCTTTGCCTGCTGTGGTTTGGCTCCCTGAAACAAGCAGCATTCTGGTAGCATAAGCACTGTCTTCCAGGGCTCACTCTCTATGTACAGGTTTGCTATAGGCACATAATAATCCCAAACTCCTCCAAGCAGTTCCTCATCCACTGGATGCTCACAGAATAACCAGGCCAACTCAATTCCCTGCTTTTAGCAGGCTGCTTCCAGCTGTACCTGGCTGGAGTCTTGTTCTCTGGTGTCTCAAACTCTCCTGCAGCAGCCTGCTAACACTCTGCAGCTTCCTTGCAAGATACTATTCAAATAGAGGTACACATCATATTAATAAATTAGAGATCTTCTATGTTCCTCCAACCTCTTAGCATGGAATTAGGAATCTGAAGTAACAGGCACACAATCACCAAGTGGAATGTTGATCTGCCATTGCCTGGAAAAAAAGGCTGCAATCAGCACAGTTATCCAGCCTTGACTGTCTTGGGTGTCAGATGGCCTATGTTCAGCCAGCTCAATATGAGCAAAAAAAATGCCTTCATATTGTGGCCACTCTTGTGTTCTATGTGAACAGCTGCTATTTACTTCAGTGCTGCAGCCTGTTACTCAGGTGGGGCTTTCTCTCTCTCTTACAGTTGCAGGGTGGGACTTCACTTGTATTCCCAGTGCTTTGCCTTGTGCCAGCAGGACACAGAGTACTTTAAAATGCTGACTGAGTTTTTATTTCTCTCTGTGGGCATCACACTGAAATCCAGTTGCCTTTTCTGCAGGATCCCCAAAGCCCCAGGATGTCCCTTCGTTCTAAGAATGCCAAGACAGCCGTTGGCAACCATGTCCAGGCAGAGCAGCAGGAGGGGAGCGGTACAGGTAACTCTCTTCCAGAGCCCCATTGCTGACTGAGATTCAGGGAAGGGCAAGACTTTGCTTTGAGGGTTGGTTAATTTGTCTCACATTCTATTGACCAGGTTCCTTGTGCAAGAAACTGGTCTGATCTCTCAAACCGGGGGTAGTCAGAAACATTTTTCACATGGCAATAACAATAATGATAATAAATAAATAAAATGATGTTGTGGTCTGTTCAAAAGTGTCTGGTGGTCCAGATGTGGTCTACAGTCTGCCAGTTGACTACCCCGTCTTAAACCAAGTGACACTTGGCTGTGCCGGACTCTTTTGATATAGTTTTTCCTTCAGGAAATGTGGTAAATGTGCTTTCCCATTAGAAGGTTGGAGGATTGTTATATCTTACGTGGGTAGGGAAGGAGGATCTGAAACCTCTTATGGTTTGATGCAGGCTGTTATCTCGGTGGATCTACATGCAGAAGGCCAGAGCATAGTGCGTACCACAGACAACGTTCGTACGCTGTTCCCTACAGTGTTTTGTAAAGATAACACTTTATATTGGTCAGAGTGCTGGGGTTTGGAGGTGTCTAAGTCACTTTCTGCCATAAGCAGGAAGGTCCAGTCTGTTAAGTTCATGGCTACAGCAGAAAAGGTTCCCAACAATGTACTCAGGGGGCTGAGCTGCTAGGCCTGATGACTCTGGCTTTGGACTCTCCTGGAGGGAACCTTTTAGACGGAACTAATTGTAACTCTTTCTCTGCAGAGAGCCATTCCGATAGGAGTGATGAGGCCCAGGAACAGCCCCAGAGTGTCAGGTACATTCTCATCAGAGGGAAGGGGAAATAGTCTGGGTGGGTTGAACTGATTTCATTCAACATTATAGGGTTTCAATGAAAGCTTGTCTGTATCTCTGAAGAAGGGTTTTAATCCACATCTCCTAGCATGGAGTTATAATACCTCATTAGCCAGGTAATTGTACCAGATAATTACTTTTAAAAGCTCTGATACACACAGTTTTGTGGCTATATATTTTGGAAAGATTTAAAATATTTTGATTTGCCTATGGGATATTCATAGCGTTATTGATACACTAGTCTGTAGGTAGCTGGAATCACTCGGGGAATTAATGCAGATGCCCAGTGCTAGTTATGCAGATACTCATCCCTTTGACGCTTTGCTTCCCGGAGGAAGGGCCCTTGACTGGTTTTTTTTTTTTTTTTTTTTTTTTTCCTTCAAACCTGGATCAGGAGGCCTGGAGACAGAGCCCCCAAAACTATATAAAGAGTCAGCCTGGTCTGACTCAGACAGACTCACCGTGGAATACGGAACTGACAAATTTTTCTGTACAGACCTACCCAGATCCCATGTGGGTGATGGGTAATACCTAGTAGAGCTTAGCATGCATATAAACTGTTAATTTGTTTTCTGTGTAATGCTTTTATCCCAGGGGTGGGCAAACTTTTTGGCCTGAGGGCCACATCTGGGAATAGAAATTGTATGGCAGGCCATGAATTCTCACAAAATTGGGGAAGGGGTGCAGGTTCTGGCTGGGGGTGTGGGCTATGGGGTGGGACTGGGAATGAGAGGTTTGGGGTGCAGGAGGGTGCTCCAGGCTGGGATCAAGGGGTTTGGAGAGTGGGAGGGGGATCAGGGCTGGGGCAGGGGGTTGGGGCGTGGGGAGAGGCTCGGGGTGCAGGCTCCGAGTGGCGCTTACCTCAAGCGGCTCCCGGAAGCAGTGGCATGTCCCTTCTCCAGCTCCTATGCGGAGACTCGGCCAGGCAGCTCTGCGCGCTGCCCGATCTGCAGGCACTGCCCCTGAAGCTCCCATTGGAGTGCCAGAGGGGGCCATCGGAGTGTGTAGGAGCTGTAGCGGGGACATGTCGTGGCTTCTGGGACCCGTGTGGAGTGGCCCCTGGCTGGAGCTCCGGAGTGGGGCTGAGCCGCGTGGTGCGGCCCCCAACCCGGTGCCCCAGCTGGAGCGCCGGACCAGAGCAAAGCCAGACCCCTCTCCCCAGCAGGTGCTCGCGGGCCGGCTTAAAACGTAGTTTGCGCATCCCTGTTTTATCCTAATAAACATTTTGTGCTTTGGGAAAGCTGGCTGGTCGCTAATTAACTGTCATTATTCCTGAGAGAGTACTGCAAGTGCTAAATTAAAGTCAGACCTGGTGGGGAAAACATAGCGGATTGCAAGGGAACTGCAGCCCTAAAAGTCTGGTCTGGAGGAAGAGACATGCATGTTCCCTTCCCGAGAGAGGAGCTGACTAGAGGTCTGAGTCCTCAGGGGGGTGCTCTTGAGACCACAAAGGATACTGAGGTGCAGTTAACCCTGGAACTGTGACAGTGTGAATCATGAGTGCTGCTAAGATCAGGAGAAGAATTTCCTCTGTTGGGTCGCTGTGTAATAGATATGTATTAACTTTTGCAGGAGAAAGCCAAGTTACAAGAAAGCCGTGGATGAGCTGTATGATGGGCAGCAAGCAGAGGAAGGCGGGCTCTCCCCTCCAAGAAAAAAGACTCCATCGCCACTCTGTCCAGCCAGCAAAGTGAGGCAGAGTCCCAGCCCCAGCATACTTCCTCTAGGACTCTTCCCTTCTCTTTCAGCTACTAGTACTCTCTGTGCTCTCTTCACAGGTTGTGCGTCCATTTAAGACCTTTTTACATACTGTGCAGAAGAACCAGCTGCTGATGACCCCGTGTTCGGTGGGGCGAAGTAGTATAAAGAAATCCTTCATCAAACACAACACTCCACTCCGAACCGATCCCAAGGTAAAGCCCTTTCCCTCTGTTAGTGGGATGGGAGGGGAGAGAGCCAGAGTGGCTGCAAAGGCCTGCAATGCAGTGTGGTAACTGTAACCAGCTATTGGCAAGGATGGGACTAGGGTCCTGATTCTGCAAGCTGCTCCATGCAAATGGATAATTAAATCCAGGTGGTGTCACTTACTGCCCACCGCCTCCAAAGTCAATGACATTCTGGAGGCAGACCCCTGCAGCCACCTAGATGAGCCAAGAAGGTCTGGTTCTAGGTTTATGTGGTGATTTTCAAAGGGAATAACTGTTGTTTTTCCCCATGTTCTGTTTACACAGGGTGAATTTGTCGTAAGTAATGACTCTCCTTAATTATAGACTGGGCTTACAGTAGGTGCACTTCTCACATCACTAACGGGCAGTGGGTGCTTTTTAATTTGCTCACTACCTGCACACAGTCCTAATATTTTTGCTTTACAACAGTGAGAAGAGAGGTCAGCATTCAAAGGGCAGCAGGAACCAGCCAAAGTCACAGTTGTTTAGAACATCAGTAAAGTACAAAGGGATCAGGTTCACAGGAATGCCCAGTAGAGGCAAGGGTGCCATGGATGCATGCCTCCTGCTTATGCTCACTAATACAAGGTGCCTTTAAAATAAACATGAGATCTGCTTGGGATGGTCTCTTGTTGTTCCATTGTCTAAAAATTAATTGAAAGTACTAAAATCTAAATTGTATGAAATCAGGTCTTGCTTCCAGAAACCTAGACCACTGAGTCCTGTCTGTCATCTACAGCCTGTTTCCAGTAACAGATAGCAGAGCTGCTAGTGCGTTGCTGGGAATCTTTGGGCCTACACCAGTTAGTGGGTTCTGCTGTACTCTGAAGGTGGACTTCTCTTCTCCACACAAGTAGTGAAGGATTTAATCTCCCTGGTGTACTGCTAATGACACACACAAGCTTACTCCACAGATGGTGGTGCCGCCCGACATTTTGATTAAAAAACTAGAAACTAGATTAAAATTAACATGGCACACACTAAATGGATTAAAAGCTGGCTAACCAGTAGGTCTCAAAATGTAATTATAAATGTAGAACAGTCATCGAGCGGTTGTGTATCTAGGGGGATCCTGCAGAGATCTGTTCTTGGCCCTATGGTAGTTATCATTTTCTTCCAGATCACTGGTAAAAAACACAAAATCATCATTAATAAAGTTTGTAGCTGACCCAAAAATTGGGGGAGTGATAAATAATGAAGAGGACAGATCGATGATATAGAGTGATCTGGATTGCTTGGCAAACTGGGGGCAGACAAACAGTAGAACCATAGATACAAAGGATTGGAAGGGACTTAGGTTATCTAGTCCAATCCCCTACACTGAAGCAGGATTAAGTATTTTCTAGACCATCCCTGACAGGTGTTTGTCTAACTTGTTCGTTATTGGAGGTACTTAACTAGTTTCCACAACCTTCCTAGGTAACTTGTTCCAGTGCTTAACTACCCTTCAGTTAGGAAGTTTTTCCTAATATCTAGCCTGAAACTCCCTTGCTGCAATTTAAGCTTCTTGTCCTGGCCTCAGTGGTTAAGGAGAACAATTTATCAGTCAGTATTTATGAAACAATATACATTTAGGAACAGAGAATATAGGTTAGACTTGCAGGGTGGGGGGATTCTGTCCTGAGAAGCAGTGGCTCTGAAAAAGATTTGGGGGTTGTGATTGATAATCAGCTGAACATGAGCTCCGAGTGTGACACCGTGGTCAAACGGGTTAATGCAATCCTTGGATGCATGAAAGGGAATCCTGAGTAGGAGAATACAGATTATTTTACCTCTGTATTTGGTACTTGTGCGACCACTGCTGGAATACTGTCCAGTTCTGGTGTCCACAATTTAAGAAGGATAAATTGGAGAGGGTTCAGAGAAGAGAACAAAGAGAAGGTAAAAGGGTGGCTTGATTACAGTCTAGAAGTACCTCTATGGGGTACTAATATTTAATAATGGGTTCTCTTATCTAACAGAGAAAGTGAGAACACAATTCAATGGCTTGAAGTCAAAGATACGCAGATTCAGACAGGAAGTAAGGTGTAAATTTTTAACAGTGAGGGTAACTAACCATTGGAACCATTTACCATGGTTGTGGTGGATTGCCCATTTTTCCGATGTAGGAATTATTTTGGGGAAGTTCTCTGGCCTGTGTTATACAGGAAGTCAGACTCGTGATCACAATAGTCCCTTCTGGGAATCTGACTCACCTACTTGGTGAATGTTTTGTCATCCCTGCATGGGCTATGGTACTTTGTACTTCACTCCAGTCACAGCCAAAGGTGATGCAGGATTCCACAAGTCTAAACAATGCCCCCACAGGGCAGGTTGCCTGTCCAGAGAGTCCTCCCTTTATCAGATGTTTTGGCACAATATAGGTTTTTGTTTGGTTAAGATCTGTCCCCTCAGTTAAGAGCAGGGAGGGGTCAGGGGAGTTACCTAAGCATCCTGGGATGGACTGTGACACTAATACAATGAGAAGACTCTTGTGGAACTAGTGGCCAGAGCTGTCCCTTGAGTAGAGCGAATCAGGGTGACCGCCCTGGGCCCCATGCTTTCATAAAATCGGACTGTCCTGATATTTAGCCCTTTGTCCCACATCCCATCCAATGTACAATCGGGATGCCATTTGTCCTGATATTCAGGTGAGGAGGCGGGGGGGCGAGTGGGGTGGGGAGGTGAGCAGCAGGTGGGAGGGAGGGTGAGGAGGTGGGTGGACGGGTGGGCGGACAGACAGTGAGGAGACTAGCAGGCAGGTGGGCGGGCGGCAAAGAGGAAAGCAGCGTGTGGGGGGGGGGGGGGGGAGGAGACTTAGCGGGGAGGTGAGCGGCGGGCAGGTCGGGGCGTACCGGACGGATGGTGGGCAGGCAGGTGGATGTCAGGGAGGAGTGCGTGGGGGGTGAGGAGGCAAGCGGGGAGGCTGATTTGTCCCAGGCCCTGCACCCCCCTAGGGACGGCCTTGCTAGTGGCCTCCATTTCCCTCCTCCTGGCAGCACATTCAGCATGGGTCACGTGGGATGTGTGCGAGGGGAACTGAGTGCTCTGTGTTGATTTATTCATTTGGTATAGGGGGCTCACTGTTGTAATTGGGAGTCCATTCTAGTCTGCCTCAGCAGGAAGCATGGAAGCCACAATTCAAACCTTTGAGAGAACCTTTGGGTGGAAAGTAGGGGCAATGGGGGATCTTGAGATGTGATGTGAGCAGAGGATTACCTAGGACATCACCTGTTCCCTTGTCTCATGCTGAAGTCTAGCACTGATGCTGGCTAGTGACAGTCGAACTTCTGTGGTGAATGCAGCATAGAAATCACGGACAGTGCTGCTTGTCCAAATGCACCCTATGCAGTAACATACTGATCTTGGGGTAATGCTTCTGACACACAAGAAGTGCCCCACAGTTCCTCTCCTGCTCCTAGAAAATGGGGTGGCTGAATTAGCACTGCTGCTTGGTCTCTTCCCATTGCAGCTACTTCTACAGGTTATTAGAGCTGGGCTGGCCACCTTGCTGAGCCACTGTGGTACTGGGGCCTTTTGTGCCCCCTTCCAGGGAGGTTTGTATTGGCTGTGGTTGCAACTTCAAGTTCCCTGGTGTGTTGTTTCTGGCTGCGTATGGCCACCCAGACTGCGCCAGAAACTAGCCCCAGCAGCTGGGTATAATCTGAGCTTCCCACCCATTGCAGGAGAAGGAGCGGCAGCGGCTGGAGAGCCTGCGGAGGAAACAGGAGGCCGAGCAACAGCGAAAACAAAAGCTGGAGGAGGAAAAGAGACAGCGCCTGGAGGAGATGAAACTGTGAGTAGCTGTCCCTCCAGCGACTCCATCTCTGGCTCATCTCAGAATTGCTTCTAACTGGCTCTCTGTGTATCCTACAGGAAACGGGAAGCGCGTCTGCGCAAGGTGCTGCAGGCTCGGGAGCGGGTGGAGCAGATGGAGGAGGAGAAGAAAAGGCGGATTGAGCAGAAACTTGCTCAGTTTGATGAGAAGAGTGAGAAGGTAAGAGGGCCCAATCTGACCATGGAGCCTCTTGGGACAATGGTTTTCTTATGGGAGTGGAGAGGGGTCACCTCACTTTGGGTCATGTCCTCTCTTGTATAGGGGCAAAGGGGACTGACATTGCTCAGACCCAGGGAACCAATGGGGAGATCTTTCATTAAAGGTCTGACTTGAACCTTGGGGCTAAGGGGGTTTGAGTTCCTGCTGTGTTTTGGGATTATAGCTAATCCTGATAGGAGTCTCTGTTGGCTGGAATGATGAGGGAGAATGCAGGGGGAGGTGCATTTAGGTCAGCAGAGACTCCATTGTCAATTAGTACCAGTCTGGTTAATAGCCAAAGAATGTGCGCAAATAAACCATCTCCCCCGTAAGCCTTCTGTGTCTGAAGGTCTTGGGCTATTACAAATAGGGCAGGGCCGTTCAGATAGGTATGAAGAGCCAGAGCAGCCTTGTCTGTGGAGCCTGCTCTCCTCTGTCCTCTTTGCCACCATGGGCCATGTTCCCTCTTAGGAAACCCTTAATTTGAACCAGATGAAAACTGGCTTACCCTTGGCCTTTGGTTTGCCCTGCAGCTGCCAGAGTCTCTGCTAAGTGACACTCATTCTATTTCAGATATGCTCTGTGTGTTCTGAAGAGCTTCTCCTCATGTGAACTGTCCCAGGTGCTGTTGGACTCACTGCACTGGGTGCTGCCTGCCTTTAAGATAAGGTAGCACCCAGAGGCTTCAATTGGGATTGGAATCCCATTGAGCAAACCCAGGGGAAGACAAGGTCACTGCCCCAAAGAGCTTATGCTCCAAGAAATATGCACAGACCCCACTGGACCTCTAGACTCTCTGGTACAGGGAAGGGCATCTTTTACCCTTTGGGGAGATATGTCCCTGACTCCCCAATGAGCTTGATGTACCAGAGAGGACGTAATACATATAGGGAGTTGTCCCATGTGCAACAGCAAGATCCAGACCCGATGTATGTGTGACTGTCTCAGGTGCGGGAGGAGAGGCTGGCAGAGGAAAAGGTAAAGAAGAAGGTAGCTGCCAAGAAGATGGGAGATGTTGAGGCCCGGCGCAGACAAGAGGAGGAGGCCAGAAAACAGAAAGCGCTGCAGCTGGTGAGCTGTGCTGGGGTCCTGTATGCAGGAAGGAAGGGATTGGGCTAGGGGAATGGGTGTGGTGATAGTGCTGCACTATGCCCTATACATGGCAGGGGAGCAGCCAGAGTAACACTGATCTGCCACAGTCCCTGTACATGGGGAGGAGGGCAGGACTATACAGTGAGTAGCTGAGGGAGAATTAGCCTACAGGAGGGAAAAGTACAGTCTTCTATCCCCCAAAGTCCCTCGGGTCCCTTTGGGACTCCTTGTTGCCACCCCATTCTTCCCTTCACTACAGACCAGTTTCTGTGCTTTTCATGAGTTTCTAACCATTTCTTCCACATGGTCCATGAGCTGCTTCATTCTTCTCCACATCCTCAAAAGTCAGTGTTTTGGGGGTGTCAGTGCTTGTTAATCCATCTTCCCCGGTTCCTGAGGTGGGCAGGATGTAAATGGGGAGATCTCAGACATCAGGTAATCTATAAAGAGTCTCAACTGCAATTAACAGAGGACCAGAACTCAGGAACCCACTGTGAGCCTGGGGCTGAGGGCCATCGACATTCAGGGTGACAGAGCTGAGACCTAGTAGGGGTATCACTCTCTGGTGCCAGTGGGATGGGGAGAGCTGAGCAGGTGATTGTGCATCTCTGAAAGGGAAGCAGAAACTACACTGAAAGCTTCAGTCCATCAATGCTGTAATGATGAGCTGCGGAAAGGCATCAGGCAGGCTGACCCTCGTGCTTTTCTGCATATCCCCCTCTTCCCTTGCAAGGTGGAGGTAACTACTTCCTTTTGCTTGTCAGGAGGAGGAGGAGCGCCGACACAAGGAGCGAATGCAGAAGAAGAGGGAGGAGGAAGAGCAAGAGCGAGTGAGGAAAATTGCAGAGCAGAGACAGGCGGAACAAGAGAGGGAGAAGCAGCTGGCAGCAGAGAGAGAGCTTGAGAAGAAGAAGGAACAGGAGAGGATTCAGGCAGAGAGGTGAAAAATGACCCTCCATGTACTGAAGCTTCTGCCGTGACCCTGCAGAGAAGAGCAGGGGCTGAATGGCCCAGTGAAAGGGCCTGGCAAAGCCCTATATTCTGTCAGCATAGCCCTGGAGTGGGGGATGAGGGATGAGCAGCCAGGAAGAAGTTCTGGGCCCCAGAGTGGGAGATATGCACTGGGCAGGTGGTGAAGGCCCTGGACACTGGGGTGAAGGATGAAGTGCAATAGGCATCATGGGGGAGATGCAGTTTGCACACTTCATCTTTCTGAGTGTGACCTGGTGTGTTTCATTGGTTCCCAGAGAACGTGAGCGGCAAGAGAAGGAGAAGGCGGCTCGCCTACAGAGGGAGCTGATGGCAGCTAGAGAGAAGGAGCGGCTCCAAAAGGAGATGGAAGAAAAAGAGAAGAAACGGGTAAGGAGACTCAACATGTATCTGCCGGCAGCAGCCATTATAACTAGTGCTGTCTCCAGCAGCAGCAACTTGGCCACCAGCCTCAGGTGGGCTGTGGTGCTCCTGGAATAAGTTGTCATAGAGTTTAATTGCTGGGAGAGTCCTAGCTATCCTGTCCATTACAGGCAGCGCTGCTTGTTCCCTGTAGCAGGTGGTATCCCACCCATGCCACGGAGGGGGTTGGTTACTCCTAAAATCTTAATACTTACACACTGGTGATTTCTGCTTTAGCAAGAGGAGCAGCGTCTAGCAGAGCTGGAACGGCAGGAGCAAGAGAAGAAAGCCGCAGCTGCTGCCAGTAACCATCTGAATGTAACCGTGGACGTGGAGGTGAGGGGGGGACATCAGTGAGATGCAAGCCTGAGCACAGCACTCAGGGAGGAATGGGGCTGTCCTGCTGTCTCCATTTGTTTTCATGAGGGGTGTGGTGCTGGGTAATGGTTACAGCAGGGGATCTGGATTCTGTTCCTGATGCCAGCACTGATTTGCCCAAGATCACACAGCAAGTCATGTAATCTCTGTTTCCCCATCATTAACATGGGGATGAGCTAGTTTTGTATGCCATGCTCATCACTGTGGTACCTGAGCACCATCTCACCTCTGTAAATGGCTTTGAGGTTCTCAATGAAAAGCCCTTAAGGAAAAAATATCAGTGTTTGTCATGGGCCTTCAGCAGGCAGCCCCATGGTGGATGCGGGGAGGGAGGAGTCTCTTGATGTTCTCACTCTTCCCTGAATTCTTCCGTTTGAAGGAGACTGAGCCCCAATGTTATCAAATGAGGGTGAAGCGCGGAAGCTTTAAATAAGAGAAATAGCCCCAGGATGGTGCTAGGTGTCTGTCCTGTAGTGTAGCATCTGCAACTATGTGGCTGAGAAACTGCCACTGAAAACTCTTCTGAGTTGCTGACCTTTCCTCAAGTGCTTCCCTCCTGGTCTGATCCTGGAGGGGAATGGTTGTGGCTGAAACATTAAAATGAGCACACAGACCGGTGAAGTACATACTTGATTTTTTCTGGAGTGGGGCTCTTTTTAAACAAACTTTAAATGCACAAAAGTTAATGAAGTTGAGGCTTTAAGTAAGGAACAAATTCTCTTTTCCCCACTTGCTTGGGGTGGGAATTTTGATTAAAACAGGAGGTTTTAATTCTCCCAGGAAAAGATTGACAAAAATGTTTGTCTGGGTTAGTACCTTTTTTTTTTTTTTTTAGGTTAAATTAAGGCTTCTTCCTCTTAGCTACACCTTCCCCAGTTTAGTTGTCCCTATCAGCATTCCAGTAACTGTGTTTACGTGATTATATAAGTCCTCTACTATAAACGTTGCATATGTGCTTGTGATTAAGTGTGTTTAGTTTTAAACATAATCAAACAAGACTTCAACTTTAGTCGTACGGGAGGAGAAGAATGAATATTCAGTTTAGATAGTCTGCACCCTAAAATCACCCCCAGCTTTGAGAGGACAGCAGTCATCTGTGATTTAAACCCTATTTACTGTGTAGAATTGCTGCAGCCATCTATTAAAGCTAGTGTGTCTATCTTACCAATATGACGCTCACCTAAGTTAGAGAAGGGAACATGAAACTTTATTTGTACCAAAACACTCACTTTAGGATCTTATCATTTTAATACAAATAACTAAGGCTACGTTTTAGTCACGGGAATTTTTAGTAAAAGTCATGGACAGGTCACGGGCAGTAAACAAAAATTCACTGTCCATGACCTGTCCATGACTTTTACTATATACCTCTGACTAAAACTGAGAGCGGGGTAGCTTGGTGGAGAATCCCTGGGGGCGTAGCCTGGGGGGCACCGCAGGGGTTGGGGGGTTGTCGGGGCTGGGGCAAGTTTCCTACCCGGCTCCTGGGAAGCGGCAACCTCCAGCTCCTAGCTCCATGTGCTGCCTCCGTCCCAAGCCCCGACTCTGCAGCTCCCAATGGCTGGGAACTGAGGCCAATGGGAGCTGCGGGGGCAGTGCCTGTAGGCAGAGGCAGCATGTGGAGCTAGGAGCTGAGAGAGGGGAGTTTCTGTTGCCCTTCTAGGGAGCCCCCCACCAGGTAAGCACCGCCCCACACCCCAATCCCCAGCTCTGAGCCCCTCCACACCCAAACTCCTGCTGTTGGGGGTGGAGTGGCCCGAGACTGCCCCAGGGGCTGCCCGAGCTGCTCAGGCAGCTCCTGGGCCAGCTGCCCGGGCCACTGCAGAAGTGACAGAGCCTTACAAATAGCTGATCTACCACCCAAGATGCAATGTTAGGGGTTCCTGGGGCTCAGTGTGTCACTAGAACCCTTCAGTGTGGTGCTGTTATGATCGCTTAGGGCTGCTTATCTTCTTTCTGTTTCTAGAATTCCCCTGTCTGTAACTCCTATCAAATGACCCCGCAGGGCCCAAAAGGGCCTAAGCCCCCCACCATCAATCCAAATAATTACGGGATGGATCTGAACAGCGACGACTCTACAGATGATGAGAGCCAGCCCCGCAAGCCCATCCCTGCCTGGGCCAATGGTATGTGCCAGCTCACTGTGAAATCTATCCCTGACCATTCAGAAATCCCTGCTGGGTCCCTCAGACTGGTAATGAGACTTGGTGGTAGCTTTCTCTGCCCGTGGCATAGGGAGATGAGGTGTTGCGCTGTTAAAGATGCCAGCCTGGAGCTGTGCAGATGGAATGTTATACCAAGATGTACTGAGCCTCTCTGGAGGCCCATGGGACAGCATCAAGATAACAAATCACTTCCTTTGAACTAGCAGCCTTAGCACATAGCGAAAGGATGAATTGTAATGTACGTTTTTGAAACCTACATTTTGGGCCTAAACCTGCTTGCCAGTGACTGTTGTTAAAGACCCTGTGCTCCTTTGTAGGGGTAATACCAATGTCCAGGCCACCATTCCCTCTGAGTGCTGCTTTCTAAGGCTGAGTGCTACAGCTGAGCTACATGCTGGCTGCTGTTCTTGCACTTCTGCTATCTGACTCAGTTACCTTATTAACCCCCCTTTGGGATACCTGGAGCAGGACTAAATATACAGAAACCTTAATTTTCTCTCCGAGAGAAGGTGCAGGGTTCTGCTGAGATAGGCAAAGTCTCCTCTCCACTTTCCCCAATTTACTGCAGATCCTTTTGATAAGCACAATTCAATGCTTAGCACATTCACCCTCTGTGCTACCTAAGTCCATGCCAGGGTTCTGATTTCCCAGTGGGCCACTGCGAAGTTGCTCCTCCCCAGGGATCTGCAGTGTTGGAGGCAATAGGGGGATGAGGATGTACAGCTTGAAGAGCAGGCTGTACACACCTAAATTTCAATGAAGGAATTAAAGGCCAGTTCAATCAGTCTAAAACTGTTCACTCTTACTTCTCCAGGGACTCAGCTTAGTCAAGCTGTCATCCACCAGTACTATAACCCTCCTGATGTCGCCACGCTCTTTGGAGCCATCATAAGCCCTAAGCTGGAGAACATTTTCTACAAGAACAAGCCGCGATACTTTAAGCGCACCAGCTCTGCTGTCTGGAATTCCCCACCTTTTCCAGGTGCCAAAGCTGTGCTAGGCCTGCCCTACAGCCTGAAAAAATACTGAGGATGGAGGAATGTGTCTCCTATGGAGTAGTGGGGTTTTAGTCTTTGTCTATGGAAGAAAAAGGATTTTATAATCAATCTCTGTAAATCTCTTAATGTTTGTAGATGAATAAAGGTCAGATGTTACTGGGGCTTTTCATGTTTGTCACATATGGGATTTTTGTTGAATTTTCTCTAGTGGGTTGTGGGGGAGAGACCCAAACCTACAGGGGATATTCCCTCTCGTGCACACTAGCCTCTTTTGCACACCTTTGACTCACTGCATGTTCAGCCACTGGAGAGATCAAGGTGTATCCTTAACTAAACTGCAGGAAACACCATTGATTTAGCTCTGTCCCTATAGAATTTTGCAAAGGTGTGGGTTTGTGCGTTAGGCTAATTCTCTTCTGCACTTTCCAGCAGACCCTCTACTACAGAAAGACTTCAACACAAAGGACTACTGTAATTTTAATATAACAGTTACTTTTTTTTAAACCAAATGCAAGATCTTGCAGTAGAGCCTGAAAGAGTTCTAAGCGGAATGAACTGATGACAACACAAAAGGTCCACAAGACAGGAACTGAAAATGAACACAGCTTTGTCTAGTAGATAAATGTGTCTAAAACTAATTCCACGCCTCATCATAGGCTAGAACAGATGTTTTTAACCTTGACTCCCTCATCCCAGGATCCTCTTCAGTGTTTCAGGAAAAAAGATGTTGCAGTGTACAAACTTAATTTACATTCAGCAGTTTAATAAACAAAAGCGTTAGACACTTTTCTTAATGGAAGCATAGCTCCTTACCAAAATCATTGCCCCTCAGGAAAGCAAGTTTGACAAACCACCCTGCAGGCATGGTGGATTGATTTTGCACGGGTATGCCTTAGTCTTTACCAAAGAGAGCCTGATGCACATTGAGTAGTATAATTAGGTAGTACATGTTTACAGACCATACATTTATTCAGATTAATTTTATGTTGAAGTGATGAATTATGCATTTATTTACTAGTTAATTTTTTAAGCGTGATTTATTTTGCACTGCATTTAGATGGCACTTGGAATTGTAAAACTGTTTATTCATTAAACAAAACTTCCTTAAATAGGCTGGATAAAAAATAGAAAAAAGTTTATCAAAACATTTTGCATTTTAAAATTGATTAATACTTTGTTTAGTTCTCTGCACTTGCAGAAGAAGCTAATGCTGACAAAAGGTTTAGTACCTCAAACTGTTTCCACATGCTTAGCTAGTGAAGTTCAGTGGTTTGACTTTAAAACTTTGGCTGCAAACATGTACTGCAGTGGTATTCAATTACAAATTCTGGGCATCTGGATAAGGCAATGTTCAAATTTGGTGGACCACAGGGCTCTTCAGGTGTTTGCTCTCTTGTGCAAGTATGCTAATTCTTCACTTAACTGGCAGGGATTGGCATGTGTGTCAAAGATGGTTGGTTTCTGAGTGGCACACAGACTGCTAATCTAATTGGGCACATTTTGTACAGGTCATTTATCCAATTTTCAATTAACTGAAAAACCTGATTATCCAAATGAGCAATGTGCTTCCCCTGTTCAGTTGGGTAATTGGGATTTTTGGTCCCCAGTGGGGAGAGAAGGAGTAGCAGCATCTACAGGAGACAGGAGCCTCCTTCATACTGCTTGAGTGATGGGAGGCCCCAGAGGAGCAGGGGCAACTCTCCCCAGAGCTCATCCCTGCCTGGGCTGGCTTCTGCTCCCAGCTGGAGACTCTGTTATAAGGATGACCCTGCTACTCAGCTCTGACTCCCTGTGTCCCCCGCCTGGCCTGGTTGTAGCACCCCTGCATGCCGACCCGCCTCTGAGCATGCCACCCTGCGGGCTCACAGGATGCTCTGCAGCCAAAGAGGGGAAAGGGCTGCTGGGCAGGGGAGCACACAGGCTGGAGCTGCCTCTGAGGGCCTGCTAGAGGCTGCTGAGGGCCCACAGGCTGCTAATGAAGAACACTAACAAAACAATATTCAAGCAGTACATCAAACCCGTTTTAATTAGGTAATCAGTTTAGCCCTTAACATAAGATGGCATCATTTAAAATTTCACATCAGAAACCTAAACAATGAGGAGTCTTGTGGCACCTTAAAGACTAACATTTATTTGGGCATAAGCTTTCATGGGCTGGAACCCACTTCCTCAGATGCATCTGACAAAGTGGGTTCCAGCCCATGAAAGCTTATGCCCAAATAAATGTTAGTCTTTAAGATGCCACAGGACTCCTCATTGTTTTTGCTAAAACAGACTAACACGGTTACACCTCTGAAACGATAAACATATTTTTCCTAAACATGGATTTAAATAGTCATCAATTTTATTCACCCTGCCTGTTAGTCGTGACACCAAATGTTAAGAACGACATTTGCGTAAATGAATAGCTATCCCACAATCCTCAAATGGATTAGAACATATGATTTTTACATTATTATCTTTAGATTGCTTCTGTGCCATTTCAGCTCCTTATAAAGATGAGTAACTAAAGGAAAGGACAGGTGGTTAAACTGTATATCCAGCTCTTTCAGGGAGTGGTTTATACTAAGAGCAAGTGATAAGTCTCTCATAGAAGCCTCTGTGAGATCGCAGCAGCTCAACCTAGAGAAGACAGAAGAACATTATTAACTAATGTCTCTTCCCCTTTATGGAGGTTAATACACCTTAAAAATAGTTATCTTGTGCACAAAAATCCTCTAGTCTTTAGGAGAGCAGAACAATGCTGCCTACTGTCACATGCCCCCTCTGCAGCACCAGGGCCTAACCTGGGAAAGAACAGGCTTTTCTATAAGCGCAGCATTTATGTTACATCGTAGAGGAAGGCCTTTGACAAAGCAGTGTCTGCTGTCATAAAGAACAGTATCTTTGTGAAAGTGCCCTGCCCTGAAAGACATGCTTTGCTGCCAGCTGAGGGGCTTCACAAAGATCTCCGTTTTTGTGAACGTAACCACAGCTGGGCTGGAGATCCTTTCTGAACATACAAACGCTGGGACATGAATCCACAACCACCACACTGGGGTGTGTCGGTTCAGGTTACACTATACACAACATAAGCTGAAAAGCTAAGGCATTTGACAGGACGTACCTTCCAGACAGCCACAGAAAACACACACACACAGCTTTAGCTCAGCCCTAGTGAGGATGGCAGCCTTCTTCCCAAACATTAGTAAGTGTGACTTTCCAGAACTGCACAGAAGGAATAGGGATAGGTGAGAGTGGGGAAGCTGGTCTGAGTCTCACGGTGGGGAGCTGAGGATGGAGTAGTGGAAGGCTGGCATCCCTACTGCAGCAGAGTTGAGGTTGCAGTGTAATGGACATACGCAACACATCTTGAAAAACAACCATTGTGAAAGGTCAGCAACCATTTATTGCAGCTTGCACGTTTCAATCCTTCACAAAGCCATTTGCGCCTGAGTATCCCAGTTCGTTTCTCTCCAGGTCCAGCTCTCTGAGTCTAGTTGGTTCTAAGAACAGAGGAGAGATCCCCACACCAGCAGTTGTGAGTTTGCAGTACACAACCTGCAGCAGTCAGAGATTTAGAATAGCCTTAGGGTTTGAAATCATCCTTTTTCTTACCTAAATCATACTGCAATCCTCTGGTAAAGGAAAATGAGAACTTTCTTATGTTAAATGGACAAGAGAGAGAACCAGTGATCACATGTGAATGGCTGAGACACATTAAATAGGCAAAGAAAATGGACCTGGAGTTCAAACAAAGTGAACTCTGTCATTGAGAATATCAAACACATTAGAGACAAAACCTTCACAAAAATCACACAGATAAATGGCCATGCGGTGATGCTTCCCTATCTGGTTTTGGACACTAAAGATGGAAGGGATGACATTGTTGCCCCTTTTCAACCCAAGCAGCCAGTCAAGGTTCAGGGCCCTGAGGATGTTCACATTGGAATTGATGGACTCTGCTATTTTCTTTGATGTAATCTTGTTTATTTACAAGGAATGTACAAAGTCCTGCTACCCCAAATGTGAGAGGGACCAAGAACAAAAGTAGTAGTTTCTTAGTTTACAGCCCCAAACCTCATTAGCCAACTGACCCACAAGCTCTCACACTTTTGCCAGGGTCACACTGTGCTCACAGGCTACTGCTTGGCTTTTGCCCTGCTCTCTGTTATTGTCTGTCCCCAGTTCTGTTTGTTCTCTCCCACCCCACCAGGTCATAAGATGCAGTGGAACTCCCCTGCCCACATGGGGGCTAGTTTCTGGGGAGACTATCCGGCTTTGTTATAGGTATATGGGCCCTGTAAGCATTTCTTAGAACTATCTTAAGTAAAGAGTGTATTCACACATCAGCTTGAACAAGGCTTTAATTCAACCCATAGCAAGGTTTAACACAGCACACAGGTGTTTGGAATTGTTTAGAGCTGGAATGGATTAAATCTAATTAGGATCCAGATAGACACTGAGACCCCAAAACCACACCTGCACTCCACCTCCAATCTACTGTAAGGGAGTGGTCTCAAATGTTCTAATGCACCTCCTATGGCTAGGGTTACCAACCCTCTGGGATTGGCCTGGAGTCTCCTGGAATCAGCATCAGTCTCCCGGGGACGATTGAAAGCGAACCGGGAGATTTTAATAGGATATTTTAAGAAAATGACATTATGTCATGTTGGGTGGAAAAAAATCTCCCGGAATAGCTTTAGTCAGTGTTGGCAACTCTACCTATAGCTCCTTATCCTCACACCCATAGGAGTGAGAGTGATGGAGGAGGGCAGAGAATGCTTTTCTCTTTCCTTCATGACATGGTCTGGGATGTTCTAGCAAGTCCTCTTACCCACATAACCACCTTCACAATACAAGGCCAGGATTAGTCTCTCTTTGTTGTGTTTTTTTTAAAAACACAGAAATGATTTTATTTCCCCCACCATTGGAATTATAAAATCACAGCAGCAGAGTTCAATATTTACAAAGTAGCCCAATGCCCTCTTGAGATAATGAGAACAAACCCCAAGAACAGTGTGACACTATACTTCATATTCTTTATGAAAATATACTTATGGTAGGAATATGACATAACTAAGATCTGCTTTATGCAAGATAATTCTTGTGAGCTATCACTGGAAAGGTTATGATTTACTGAATATGATTATCCTATTTGTATGCCTGTATCATTTCTGTATCTGGAATTAGGAATATTGACTATGTATCTGTATTTCAACTATGTTACTTTAGTTGACACTAGGGTGACCAGACGTCCCGATAAAATCGGGACTGTTCCGATATTTAGTTGGTTGTCCCGCGTCCCGACCGATGCTCTCTGGTTTTTTCTTTTTGCTCCGCTGGCGGCACTCTGTTCTTTTGGGTTTTTTTGCTCCGCCGGTGCCCCCCTCCCCATGTGTCCTGATATTTTGTTCCTCTCATCTGGTCACCCTAGTTGACACCCCTGCTAACACTTCAGGTACAACAATGGAAAAGCCAGACAGCACTGATGGGCCATCAGCACTGACAATGAACTGTGAAAAGACCCAGCCTTCCTGAGGCCACTCCATGCTGCTATGGACTCGTGGACTCTGGGATACTACAGATATTGAATATTACCTGGGACTTCTAACTTTCCACTGGAAGGGAAGGGGCATAGGTGCCAACTGCATGGGTGCTCCGGGGCTGGAGCACCCACAGGAAAAATTAGCAGGTGCTCCGCACCTACTGGCAGCCAAGCTCCCCCCACCCCACCTCTTCCCTGCCTCCTCCCCCCAGCATGCCGCATCCCTGCTCCTCCCCCTCCCTTCCAGCGCTTCCTGTCCACCATGAAACAGCTGTTTCACTGCGCTGAGGAAGCTCCGAGAGGGAGGGGGAGGAGCAGGGAGGTGGTGTGCTATGGGGAAGAGGTGGGGCGGGGGTGGAGACTTGGGGAAGGGGGTGGAATGGGGGTGGGGCAGGGGCGGGAAGGGATGGGGCAGGGGCAGGGACTTGGGAAAGCAGGTGCGGCAGGGAGAGGTGGGGGCGGGGTCTTGCGGGAAGGGGTGGAGTGGGAGCAGGAACTGGAGCGGAGGGGGGTCAAGCACCCACTGGCCAGAGGTGAAGGGGGGTCAAGTTTGGGAGACAAAGGATTCCCGCCTTATGTAAATCCTATTTAAGGGTGGGGAGGAAGGCAAACTTGTCTCCTCTCCTCCATGGCTGCCTGCCCAAGAAGAAAGACTATGAAAGCCACCTGAAGGGAAGGCAAAGGGAGAGTCCAGCCTGAGACCGGGGTCCAGTCTGAAAAGGAATATAACTGGAGCTCTGAACCATTGAAACTTTGCAATCTGCCTAAAATAACATTTAGGATAAGAATTTACATTTTGTAACCTGTTTCTTAAGTATATTGAGCTCAGTTTGTGTGCTCTGTTTTATTTTCTTAGTGATCTGCTTTGTTCTGTTTGCCACCTCCTTAACTACTTAAAACACACTTGTTATACTTAATAAATTTATTTCTGGTTTATAATATAACCCAGTTTATGTGATTTATAACTGGGCAGGGGGGAGGGGGAGAAGTTGTTTATCTTCCTCCACATTGAGGGAAGAGGCGAATTTCATATAACTTTAGGTGTGTACCCCAAGGGAGATGGATATCTGGGTGCTGTAGCAAGTTCCTTAAGTGGAGCCTTCTCAGAGTGGATCTCTGTCTCTCTGTGCAGTTGGGTGTGGCCCTGCCTGTGTGCTTGGCTGGAAGAGGTTTGTGAGCCTGGCTCAGCAAGATCAGGATGGGGGCTCAGGATGGTAGAATAGGTTGACTCAATGGTATCTCAGCACACCACGTGACATCCCAGGGTCCCCAGGGCCCCTGAGAAAGAACAGAGTTAAATCCAAGGAGCTCTGTAGCAGAGCTGCCAGAGACAAGCAAAGGAGAGGGTAGGGAGGGACTTGACCCTAGTGGGAGAGTGCCTTTAAGAGGGAAATACAAAACTATGGAGACACCTTATCATTAGGTGTTAAACTTTAAAACGACTATTCTAAAAGGGACAGCATGCACTGTATAGGCAACATGAAGAAAGTTGAAAGCACCCATCTGCCCTGCCACCCACTTCAGCCTTGTCTACACTAAGGAAAAAAGAATCTCATGTGTGGCTCTATCCAGGAGGAGCTCTGGGTTAGACAAGAGATAGTGATTAAAAAAAACCACCTGCCCCATCTACACTACAGCTTCCACTGCCACTGGTGAAGCTTGATGGATCTGAATTTTGCCAGTAGAGATACAGGCCTCTGGTTTTTTGCTAATATCTCTTTCCAAAGCCCTGTTCCTCTCAGGTTCCTTTGGCCAGTTCTTCTGAGAGGAACAGCTTTGCACACTCAGGGCAGAATATTCCAGCTGGCTGCAGGGTACCTAAACTTTGGGATTCCCCCCTAGCGAGATAGCTATCTTAGGAGGATGCCCTGAACAGCTGCTGAAGACCCCTACATGCTACTCCAGTATCTGTAAAATCAGGGTCAAGGCCTGAGTGGGGGCTGGTCATTCAGCTAGGACTCATACGAAGCACCCCAGCTCTGTCACTGTCATGGCAAAGTGCTCACACTCATTCCTAGCCTGTTGCCTGAATCAGTTAAAGGACTTGACTGGCTGGTGCATTAGACAATTCCCATGTCAGATCCTACAATCATCTAGTTTGGAATTGTTCATGTGTTTCTAATGCTCCTTACAAAGAGAGATTCTGGTGTGTGGGCGGTGGGGGGAAGAGGAAGCAAACACTTTCTGAATACACAAAAGTCTGGATTGTTGCCAGTAGATTTGCTGCTGCTTCAGCCACTGACAGTATTAAAATTTCAGCTTTGACCTAGTCTCTTACAAGTCCATACAACATGTGTCTGGACTGTTGCTTATGCATAAAGCAGGTTGGCTTCTAGCTCTGACCACGGAGTTTTCTAGGTCTTCACCGGACCCTGGTGCCATTCTTGGCAGGTCACTCACATACTTCTCATACAGGACGGAAAGGAAGCAAAGTTTGACCATGTTCCAGGAAGTGCTGCTGGATTTGACCTTAATCCTCATCGGCTATTTCTTTTATTTACTCAAGATGTCAAAGCAGTTACTGATTTTAAGCCACTGGTGTGCCCCTCAGATGTGCAGTGGAGAGAAACATCAGTTATCATCAAAACCCTCAAGTAACAGAGATTTCGGCACTGTGTTTTTCTGCCCCAAGAGCACTTATTCTCATAACTACCCTTTCTGCACCTTTCTCAGTTCTTTATCATCATTTATAAAATGGCAACCAGCACAATGTTCCACATGCTGTCTAATGAGCTACATATATACAGACTGGAGAGCGAAGCAGAACTGCACTTACTGGAAAATTGTAAAGAGAACCAGCAACTACTTACACCAGTTTCTCCAGTTTGCAGTCGGGATGTTTCAGTCCTTCACACAGCAGCTTCACTCCTGAATTTGCCTGATTGTTGCCTTCCAGATCCATCTGTTTCAAAGTTTGATTTGTATTTAGAACTGAGGCAAGATACTTGCAATCGGAGGCTGTGATACCACAGTATCCCAACCTGCAAAAGACAGGCAATTGTTCGCTTGATTCTCAAATATCCACTGTGTCCGTAGTGTGTTTTCACGGGTTCTCTTTTCCAGAATTGTAGCACTACAGTAATGCTGTGAGGGTGGAGTCCTGGATGCCCCGTATTTACGGTTAATTACACAGTTTGGTTTAACATAAATAAATAAATAAATAAAAATCACATTTTAAAACAAGTGCAAGTTTCTGCAGTATGGCCTGAAAAAGAGTTCCACTCTGAATGAACATATATGACAGCATGGGTCAACAAGCCAGGATTAGAAAACAAACACAGATTTGTGTAGAATGGATGAATGTGGGTCTAAAACTAGTTTCACACCTTAGTGGGGTAGAATAGATGTTCTTAACCTTTTTTCTCTGTAACACCCATATATAACCTCAGACAGTGGTTTTCAAACTTTTTTCGTTTGTGGACCCCTAACAAATTTTGAATGGAGGTGCGGACCCCTTTGGAAATCTATTTTCTGTAAACATAGTTGAATTCTGTTCAGTCAGTTTTCAGTCTAAGTCTTTCGCAGACCCCCTTAGACATAGTCCACAGACCCCTACAGGTTGAAAACCACTGACTAGGATCCTCTTCACTATTTCAGGAAAAAAATACTGTAATGTAGATACCTTATTAAATTAATTTAAATCTTCTTGTGAATTTTTAATTTTTAGTCTTTTTCCTAAAGGAAGATTGATTATCAGCTGTTGGTATAATTTGGTACTTAAAAAAACTAAACAAAGCAAAAAAGAGGAAGTTACTCACCTTGTGCAGTAACGGAGATTCTTTGAGATGTGTGTGCTCTACTTTAGGTGCTGCGCCTCTGCGCTCATAGCCGGAGATTTAAGGTAGCAGTGCCCGGTTGGGCCACACATGTGCAAACCCTGTCTCGTACTGCCTCAGGCAATTAACTGATGCTGTGTGGCCAACCTCCCCTGCCCCCCCACTTCCTTTTCTACTGCAGAGTCTGTATAGGCTAGAACTCCGAAGCAGAGGGAAGGAGGGAGGGTAGTGGAGCACCCACAGGGACACACATCTTGAA
This sequence comes from Terrapene triunguis, assembly GCF_002925995.2. Taxonomy (NCBI): domain Eukaryota; kingdom Metazoa; phylum Chordata; order Testudines; family Emydidae; genus Terrapene; species Terrapene triunguis. Next base: position 834,527 of record NW_020664441.1, on the reverse strand, counting down.
GAACCTCCATTACTGCACAAGGTGAGTAACTTCCTCTTCTTCTTCTTCTTCTTCTTCTTCTTCTTCTTCTTCGAGTGCTGTCCCTGTGAGTGCTCCACTTTAGGTGACTTCAGAGCAGTGCCCTCCGAGGGAAGGAGGGGGCTTCAGAGTTGACGTCTTAGTGGATGAGAGCACCATGTGAGCAAACGTGGTATCGGAATATGCATGTTGAAGCAACGCATATTGTTGTGTAAAAGTATGAGGAGAAGTCCAGGTTGCAGTTCTGCAAATTTCTGCAATAGGGATGCTCTTGAGAAAGGCTATTGATGTTGAGAGACTCCTAGTAGAATGTGTGCAGTTCCCCGTAGGGGTTGTCGTTCGTACTGGAGATAGCAAAGTTTGATACAGTCTGATATCCGTTTGGACAGGCGTTGTTTAGAAATGGCATGTCCTTTGGATTGATCAGTGATGGAAAGAAATAGTTTTGGAGTCTTGCAAAATGGTTTCATTCTGTTGATATAAAAGGCGAGAGCCCTACAGATGTCCAAAGTGTGTAGTCTGGATTGTTTACTGTCCATATGTGGCTTTGGGAAGAATGTGGGTAAGTCTATCATTTGGTTGAGGTGAAAGGATGATACCACTTTAGCTAAAAATTTAGGGTGTGGTCTGAGACACACTTTATCTTTAAAAAGGATGGTATAGGGTGGGTCAGCCATGAGAGCTGCTAGTTCGCCCATATGTCTGGCCGATGTAATGGCCACAAGAAATACAATCTTCACAGAAAGGTGTGATATGGAGCTTGTAGCTAAGGGCTCAAAAAGGGGTCTGGTGAGGGCGTGGAGGACCGAATTGAGGTCCCATGGTGGAACTGGTTTTCGCACATCTAGATAGGAGTTTGAGAGATCCTTTAAAAACGTTTTGTGATGGGATGCGTGAAAATCAAGAATCCATTGATTTTAAGATGAAAAACCGTAATGGCTGACAGGTGGACACGGATTGAGGGTATGGAAAGTCCAGTTAGTTTGAGTTCCAGTAGGTAGTCTAGAATAAGGGGTAAAGAGGCCGACACAGGTGCAGTCTGTTTCCGTTGGCACCATGATTCGAAGCGTTTCCACTTATGAATGTATGTGTGCCAGGTAGTTTCCCTATGGCTGTTTAACAATATGCTCTGTACTTCTGTGGAACATGTCGTTTCAGATCCCAAGAGCCACGGAGTAACCATGCTTTGAGTTGAAGTTTGTGGGGATCCGGATGGATGATGCATCCTGCATCCTGCGATAGGAGTTGAGGCAGAGATGGGAGCTTGCACAGTGGACAGACTGCCATGTGGAGAAGGTATGGATACCAGGTTTGTCATGTCCATGTGGGTGCTATTAGGATCACTCTGGCCCCATCCTGTATTATCTTGCTGAGTACTCTGGGTCTGAGGGGGATGGGGGGGGGAGGAAGGCATAGAGTAGGGGGTGGTCCACTTGATGTGGAAGGCATCGCCCAGAGAGTGATGTCCGAGTCCTGCCCTGGAACAGAATTGGCAGGCATCCAGAATTGGGAGCATTTGGAGTTTTGTGAGGTTGCAAAGAGGTCTATCGTTGGGAGCCCCCACAATCGGAAGGTATCTTGGAACTCCCATTCGTGGTCTTGATAGAACCTCCTGTTCAGAGCATCTGCCATGTTGCTTTAGCAGCCAGGTAAGTAGGATGCTATCACATGGACGTTGTGTTTGATGCACCATTGCCAGAGGCGCGTGGCTTCCATGCACAGGGAATGTGATCGTGCTCCGCCTTGTCTGTTTCTATAGAACATACTGGTGACATTGTCCGTGAGGAACTGTATTGTTTTGTTTCGGATCAATAGCAGGAAGTGTGAGCAGGCATTGTGAACCGTGCAAAGTTCCAGCAGATTGATATGAAGTTGGGACTCAGCTGTAGACCAGTCGGCCTGCATGGAATGTGTCTGTAGGTGTGCCCCCCAGCCTAGGAGGCATGCATCCATCGTAATTGTAAGGGTAGGCGGATTCTGTGTGAAAGGCACTCCAGTGCAGATGTCTTCTGGGTTGGTCCACCATAACAGGAAATCCTTGACTGCATTGGGCATGGTGAGGAGTTTGCGCAAGCTGTGCCTGTGAGGAACGTACTATGTCCATAGTCAGGATTGAAGAGAGTGCATGTGTAACCTTGCATGATGGACAACAAAGGTCGTAGCAGCCATATGGCCTAGAAGCTGTAGGCATGTCTTGGCAGAGACCGGTGGGCTGTTCCGTGCTGTTGAGACTAACATGGTTAGAGTCTGGAAGTGTTTTATTGGAAGGGAAGCAGTTGCTTCGAGGGAGTTGAGGTCTGCCCCAATGAATTCGAGGTGCTGGGTTGGTGTTAGGGTGGACTTTTGAAAGTTTATTTGAAGCCCTAAGGAGATAAAGAGGTGGATCGTACATTGGGTGGACAGTATGGCTGTCTGCAGTGCTGGTGCTTTCAACAGGCAGTCGTTCAAGTATGGGAATATCATTATGCCCTCTCTGCATAGGTGGGCCGCTACTACAGCAAGTACTTTCGAAAATACCCTCGGTGCAGTGGAAAGGCCGAAGGGCAGGACCTTGTACTGAAAATAGTCCTGTGCTATTGTAAACCACTGGAACTTCCAATGCGATGAGTAGATGGAAACGTGAAAATACGCATCTTGGAGGCTGAGGGCTGAGAACCAGTCGTCATCCCCCCGCCTCCCCCTCTAATGCTGGGATTATGGTGCTTAGCGTGACCATTTTGAATCTTTGTGTTTTTACAAATTTGTTGAGTCGCCTTAAGTCTAGAATAGGTCTCCAACCTCTTGTCTTTTTCTGTGTGAGAAAATAGTGGGAATAGAACCCTTTCCCTCTGTACTCAGCTGGTACGGGTTCTACGGCTCCCAGGGATACAAGATGGTTCACCTCTTCGCGAAGCAGGTGTTCGTGAGAGGGGTCCCTGAAGAGGGACGGGGAAGGAGGGTGGGTAGGGCGGTTGGAGGTAAGGGGGATGGAGTACCCAGTTTTGATTATTTCCAATACCCATGTGTCCTTAGTGATGGAATGCCAGATGGAATAAAATTGGATTTGGCGATCTCCAGAGATTTTGCCATTGGGCGATGGTGCCAGCATTGAGAGTGACAGGGTTCTCGAGCCTTCGACCAAGCCTTCAAATCTGCTGCCTGGATGTTGAGGACTGCAAAGCAGTAGTCGAGGAGGCAGACTGTCTTCTCCTGGAGGTTTTCTGTCTGCGGCTCTGCTGGTCATAAAACCTGTTGCACTGAGTGTATGAAGGGGTTCGGAATCGCTGCTGAGTTTGGTAAGTGATTTGTCATCTCTTGTTCCTATGTGTGTGGATACCTAGGGATTGTAAAGTAGCCCTGGAGTCTTTCAGAGTGTCTGTCTTGTCTGCGAAGAGCTTGGCACCTTCAAACGGTAAGTCCTCTACAGTGGACTGTACTGGCTTTGGAAAGCTAGACAGGTGAAGCCAGGAAGCTCTCCTCATAACATCTGCTGTGGCTATGGATCTCACCGCAGAATCAGCAGAGTCGAGGGCAGCTTGAAGAGCTGTTCTAGTGATGAGGTGACCCTCCGTCATGATGGCTTTGTACTGTTCTCTTTTGTCTTCAGGAATAAAGTTTGTACATTTGGAAAGGCTTGCGCAGTTATTGTGATTGTATTTTGCCAACAGGGCCTCATAATTGGCAATTCTCAATTGTAATGTCACAGTTGAGTATGCTTTGCGACCAAACGGATCAAGCCATTTACAGTCTTTGTTGTATGGGGTATTCCTATAGTGCTGTTGCTTGCCCCTTTCATTTACTGCATCTATAACCAGCGAATTTGGCATTGGATGGGAGAAGAGAAATTCAGTGTCTTTGGCTGGTATGTAATATTTCTTATCGGATCTTTTACAGGTAGGTGGAATCATTGCTGGGGTTTGCCAGAGTAATTTGACAGGATCCGTAATTGCCTCATTCAAGGGGAGGGCGATTTTGGATGAAGTGGACGTATGTAATATGTCCACTAACTTGTGGCGTGATTTCTGGACCTCTCTCAGAGAAATGTCAAGGGACGCTGCCACTCTCTTGAAGAGATCCTGAAACTGCCTGAAATCCTCCGTCGTGGTGGGGGTGGAGGCATAAGTGCATCACCCAGGGAGGGAGAGGAAAGATGAGTGTTGGTTATGTTATCTGGATCCAAGAATTCTTCCTGTTCATCGACCCCCTGTTTGGAGACACTAGGGGGTGCGTGTGATGGCAGCACAGGTGGTTGGTGTGCACCAGTTGCGGGCAGAGTGTTGGGTGTTCCCTGTTGTTGTTGTTGTGGGTATGGTGCCCATGGTTGCCAGAATGGCCACTGTGGTTGGAATGGCATGGGAGGCATCCAAGGCTGGCTGAACCAGGGTTGATTTGCAAAGTTTGCTGAGAAGCCAGTGGCTGGTGGTGCCTGTGTGGCAAGATTAATTACAGCAGTGGAATGTTGAGGCAAGCCTATTATGTCCTCTTCACCCTCATCCTCCTCCCCACTGTAGCAGTGTGTTGAGAACTGTGGAGAGCTGGGCTGTGAAAGAGCCCTGTGTATAGAAGCACCGTCGGTACTGAGAAGGGGGGACTGAGGTACCGAGGAGACAGATAAGTCTCTGTGGTGCAGGAGTTGTGATGTGGCCGAGGTCAGTGCCGGTGTGATAGGTGAGCACGGTATAATGTGCTGCATTGTAGTCGGAAGTGTCTGGTTGAAATTCATGGTGCCGACAGATTTCAGAGTGGTAGCTGTGTTAGTCTGTATCAGCAAAAACAACGAGGAGTCCTTGTGGCACCTTAGAGACTAACAAATTTATTTGAGCATAAGCTTTTGTGGGCTAAAACCCACTTCATCAGAAGCATGGAGCGAAAAATACAGTAAGCAGTATATATATTACAGCACATGAAAAGATGGGAGTTGTCTTACCAAGTGCGGGATTAGTGCTAATGAGGCCAATTCAATTAAGGAGGAAGTGGCCTATTCTCAACAGTTGACAAGAAGGGGTGAATATCAAGAGAGGGGAAATTACTTTTGTAGTGCTAACGAGGCCAATGCAATCAAGGTGGACGTTGCCCATTTCCAACAGTTGACAAGAAGGTGTGAGTATCAGCAGAGGGAAAACTACTTTTTGTAGTGACCCATCCACTCCCAGTCTTTATTCAGGCCTAATTTGATGGTGTCCAGTTTGCAAATTAATTCCAGTTTTGCAGTTTCTCATTGAAGTCTGTTTTTGAAGTTTTTTTGTTGAAGAATTGCCACTTTTAAGTCTGTTATTGAGTGTCCAGGGAGATTGAAGTGCTCTCCTACTGGTTTTTGAATGTTACAATTCTTGATGTCTGATTTGGGTCCATTTATTTTTTTGCGTAGCAACTGTCCGGTTTGGCCAATGTACATGGCAGAGAGGCATTGCTGGCACATGATGGCATATATCACATTGGTAGATATGCAGGTGAACAAGCCCCTGATGGTGTAGCTGATGTGGTTAGGTCCTATGATGGTGTCCCTTGAATAGATATGCAGACAGAGTTGGCAACGGGGTTTGTTGCAGGGATTGGTTCCTGGGTTAGTGTTTTTGTTGTGTGGTGTGTAGTTGCTGGTGAGTATTTGCTTCAGGCTGGGGGGCTGTCTGTAAGCGAGGACTGGCCTGTCTCCCAAGGTCTGTGAGAGTGAGGGATCATCCCTACATTTATTTTTTGCATAGAGCGGAGCGGACACAAATCAGATATCAAGAATTGTAACATTCAAAAACCAGTAGGAGAGCACTTCATACTGCTGATGAATGCTCTGACTAGAGCCAAGGGCGGTAGAGAAGGAAGTGTGGGGGGGATTGGCCGCACAGCATCAATTAACCGCCTGAGGCAGCACGAGACAGGGTCTGCGCATGTGCAGCCCAACCGGGCATGGCTACCTTAAATCTCTGGCTATGAGCGCAGGGATGCATCAACACCTAAAGTGGAGCACCCACAGGGACAGCACTTGAAGAAGAACAGGAGGCTACACTGTAGCCCTACACATTTATTTAAGCCCTTTTGTAGCTTACCATACATTTTCTTAGACTCCTACTTTTTCCAATTTTTATTAAGTTAGAAAATGGTAAAGGATATATTTATTTATTACACAAGGATTACAGTTTTTAGTCATGATTTGTGTTGAGCTACATTTGAATGGAAATTGGAATTGAATTGAAAATGCACAAACAGCATTTTAAAATAGTTTTCCTCAGTAAATAAAACTACGTTAAATGTGCTAGATGCCTAAGGAAAAAAGTATCAAAACATGTTTTACATTTAAAAGTAACTGTTTTATTATTAATGCCTTTGTTTATCTGTAGTTATTTAATTGAACCGATTGATTGTGTCTTCTTAGTGTTTATGCAATGTGCCTCAGGTAGCATGTGACCAGGTCCCAACAATGTCCTTCAAGATTTCAGAACTAGTAGATCTTATCCTTTCACACCTCATTTCTACTCGTTCCTGCTTTTTCCCCTCCCAATTGGTTTCTCAACTTTGAAAGGGGTAGTCATTGAACTGAACTACTTACATAAACTGAAATGAAGAAAATATTTTCTCTGTGCCTGTAGAAGAGGCTACTCATGACAAAAGCTGGGTTATCACTTCAATAAACGTTGGTTCCGGGTGCTTAGCCAGTGACTTCCAACAGCTTTTGTCAGCAGTAGCCTCTTCTCCTGGTGCAGAGAGGAATACTTGTTTCTTTTCAGTTTATTCAAGTAGTTCTGTTCAATTACTAGTTCATTCAAAGTTGAGAAACTGATTGGTAGAGGAAAACACTCTCAAACTGCTCAAAACAAGTGATTTTTGCATCCTTATCTTTAGATTACTTTCTGTGACATTTCAACTACTTGTACTGACAAATAATTAAAGGAAAGGCTCTTTGCAGTGTTGTTGTAACTATGTTGGCCCTGAGATATGAGAGAGACAAGGTTGGTGAGGCAATATCTTTTATTGGACCAACTTCTGTTGGTGGAAGGTACAAACTTTCAAGCTACACGGAGCTCTTCTTCAGATCTGGGGAAGTGTAGCGGGGTGGTTACCCCGCTCCTGCCCTGAAGGGCTTAAAACAGCCAGGGAGAGGGCTGTGGCAGGGGAAAGCTAGGCTGATTGGGGAAGTAGCCACAGGTGGGCTATGCCCTAATCAGGCCCAGCTGGTCCCTATAAAAGGCTGTGAGCCAGAGGTCCAGAAGACAGTCTCTCTCTGCACTCAGCGAGAGAAGGGCCTGGCTGCAGGGAGCTGAGACAGAGTACCTGGGTGGAGTAGGGCTGGGGAAAAGGCTGAGGCACTCCGGCCTGGAAAGCCCAGGCTGCGGCCTAGTAGAAGGCCAAGGCAGCAGGTCCAAACCCAACCTTGCCAGTGATGAGTAGGCTGATACTGCAGTCTGCCCCTGGGCGTGGGGCTAGATGAAGACTGGCAGTAGCCTGATACTGAGGCAAGGTGGGGATAGTGGGTGGGGGTTCCCCTGGGAGGGGGAGACCCAGTTAAAGGGGCACCAGGGTCCTGGGAGGGACACGGGGGCCAGTAGCAGTAAGGCGGATCACCCGCCTGCAGAGGGCGCTCCTGGGTCGAAGAGCTAATTCTCGAGGACGACTGGTAGGAGGCGCCGCAAGGGTGAGTCATTCCTGATTACAGGAAGAAAATCAAAGTGTCTGAGCTAAATACAAGTTGGGTCAGATTGTTAAGCATAAGGGGTAATGCATGTCATAGGAGGCCACCTGAAATGGAGTGGGCCATAAGGGTTGGATTCTTATGCAAAAGAGGTATGAGGTGGGCCATTAATAGTTAGCTGGCAGGTGTGTGTTACAAATTTTTGTAATAAGCCATGAAACCAATGACACTGCTAACTCCATGGTTTTTAGTGTCTAGCAGTGCTATAAATGTTGAGTTCCCAGGCTTCCCTTTTGAAGGTGTTGTGGAGGTTTCCATTGAAGAAGAGTATTGAAAGGTCAGAAAAGACGTGATTGCTTAGTGAAAAACGTTTGCCCCTGTGTAATACGGTGTTTTTGTCTTATCATTTTTCTGTGTGAATTCATTCAATAAATGGTAAAAGACAAAAATGTGTGTGTGTGTGTGTGTGTGTGTGTGTGTGTGTGTGTGAGAAAGAGAGAGAAACTGGTCTGTTTCTTATGGTGGGGAAAGTTGGGGATGGGGTATTGGAAGACTGGCATCCCTCCTAGGGCAGAACTGAGGATGTGATGTAATGAACTAAAATAATTAGCGTGACTTGCCTGAGTATCTCCAGTTTGCAGGTTTCATCCTTCAATCCTTCACAAAGCTGCTGCACTCCTGAATATCCCACTAACATTGAATCTCCCAGTTCATTTCTCTCCAGGTCCAGCTCTCTCAGAGTCTGATTGGTACTGAGGACAGAGGAAAGATCCCCACAACAAACAGCTGTGAGTGTGCAGTAAGACAGCCTGTAGAGATTTAGAATAGCGTTAGGGTTCGAAATCTTCCTTTTTGCTACCTAATTTGTGGGGTAAAGGAAAATGAGAATTGTCTTATGTTAATTGAACAATAGAGAGAAGCAGTGAATGGCAGACACACAAACACAGGCAAAGAAAATGCATTTTATATAGATACATGGAATTCAAACAAAGTAAAACAAGCATCTATCATTGGGAATATAAAACGTATTACAGGAAACTTTTTTTTACAAAAATCACACAAATAAATGTCCAAGTGGTGATGTCTCCCCATCAGGTTCTGGACACTAAAGATAGAAGTGATGCTATTACAGGTGTTTGGAATTGTTTACAGGTGGGATGGATTAAATCTAAAAAGCATCCAAAAAAACACTGAGACTCCAAAACCACACCTCTATTTCACCTCCTGCTGTAAGGGAGCGGTCTCAGATGCTCACTTCTGGCTGATGGGAGGGTGTCCCACCTCTTATGGCTCCTTATCTTCACACTGACGTGGGTGAGAGTGATGTGGGAGGGCAGAGAACTGTCCTCTCTCTTTCCTACATGCAGTGTGTGGTCTGGGATATCCTAGCAATACCTCTGACTGAGGTGACCACTCATACCACAAGGCCTGGATTAGTGCTGTTGGATTGGACCTTAATTACCATTAGCTATTTCTTTCATTTATTCAAGATTACAAAACAGTTATATATTTTGGGCCACAGGTGTGCCCTTCAGATGTGCAGTGAGGAGAGAGACCTGTTAGTGAACTATTGGTTGTCACCACAGCCCTCAAGTTCCAGGAAGATCTGTGCTCAGAGTTTCAGCCCCAAGAGCACTTATTTCCATAATTACACTTTCTGCACCTTTCTCAGGTCTTTAACATCATTTATAAAATGGCACCCAGAACAATGTTCCACATGCTGTCTGTAACGCGCCACATATACACAGACTGGAGAGTGAAGCAGAACTACACTTAATGGAAAACTGTGAAGGGAACCCCCAACTACTTACACCAGTTTCTGCAGTTTAGAGTTAGGATGTTTCAGTCCTTCACACAGCCGCTTCACTCCTAAATTACCCAGTTTGCTGCCTCTCAGGTCCAGCTCTTTCAAAGTTTGATTTGTACTGAGAATTGAGGCAAAATACTTGCAACCAGAGGCTGCGATACCACAGTCTCCCAAGCTGCAACAGACAAAGAAAAACAGGTGGAATTGTTTGCTTGATGCTCCAAAATTAACTGTATTAATTAGTCATAGAATATCAAGGTTTGAAGGAACCTCAGGAGGTCATCTAGTCCAACCCCCTGCTCAAAGCAGGACCAATCCCCAGCCAGGGCTTTGTTAAGCCTTACCTTAAAAACCTCTAAGGCCTGGTCTACACTACGGGGTTAGGTCGAATTTAGCCACGTTAGGTTGATTTAAAAAATGAATGCGTCCACACAACCAACCCCGTTCCGTCGACTTAAAGGGCTCTTAAAATCGACTTCTGTACTCCTCCCCAGCGAGGGGAGTAGCGCTAAAATCAACCTTGCTGGGTTGAATTTGGGGTAGTGCGGACGCAAATTGATGGTACTGGCCTCCGGGAGCTATCCCAGAGTGCTCCAATGTGACCGCTCTGGACAGCACTTTGAACTCCGATGCAATAGCCAGGTACACAGGAAAAGCCCCGGGAACTTCTGAATTTAATTTCCTATTTGGTCAGAGTGGCGAACTCAGCAGCACATGCTCCCCCTATCATCTCCGTTCCTGAGGTTATCGCAGATTAGAAGGCGAAAAAAACACACTCGCGATGACATGTTTTCCGAGCTCATGCAGTCCTCCCACACTGATAGGGCACAGCTTAATGCATGGAGGCATTCAGTGGCAGAGGCCAGGAAAGAATTAAGTGAGAGCAAAGAGCGGAGGCAGGACACGATGCTGAGGCTAATGGGGGAGCAAACGGACATGATGAAGTGTCTGTTGGAGCTGCAGGAAAGCCAACAAGAGCACAGACCCCTGCTGCATCCACTGTATAACTGCCTACCCTCCTCCCCATGTTCCATAGCCTCCTCACCCAGACGTGGGGGGGAGGCTCCGGACACCCAGCCACTCCACTCCACTCCAGAGGATGGCCCAAAGCAACAGATTTTTAGTGTGACTACAATAAGCAATGTGGTTGTGTCCTTCCCTCCTCCCCCACCTCACCCGGGCTACCTTGTCCATTATCTCATTTTTTTTTAATTAATAAAGAAAGAATGCATGGTTTCAAAACAATAGTTACTTTATTTTGAAGGGGGGAGGGTGGTTGGCTTACAGGGAATTAAAATCAACAAAGGGGGCAGGTTTGCATCAAGGAGAAACACACACAACTGTCACACCGAAGCCTGGCCAGTCATGAAACTGGTTTTCAAAGCCTCTCTGTGCAGCGTGCCTTGCTGTGCTCTTCTAATCGCCCTGGTGTCTGGCTGCTCAAAATCGGACACCAGGTGATTTGCCTCAACCTCCCACCCCGCCATAAACGTCTCCCCCTTACTCTCACAGATATTATGGAGCACACAGCAAGCAGCAATAACAATGGGAATGTTGGTTGCGCTGAGATCTGACCTAGTCAGCAAACAGCGTCAGCGAGCTTTTAAAGTGCGTGATGGTGAGCTGAGTGGGCTCCATGCTTGCCGTGGTATGGCGTCTGCATGGGTAACCCAGGAAAAAAGGCACGAAACAATTGACAGTCGTTGCTTTCACGGAGGGAGGGGCGACTGACGACATGTACCCAAAACCACCCGTGACAATGTTTTTGCCCCATCAGGCATTGGGAGCTTAACCCAGAATTCCAATGGGCGGCAGAGACTGCGGGAACTGTGGGATAGCTACCCACAGTGCAATGCTCCATAAGTCCATGCTAGCCACGGTAGTGAGGACGCACTCCGCCGACTTAATGCGCTTAGTGGGGACATACACAATCGACTGTATAAAATCGATTTCTAAAAATTGACTTCTATAAAATCAATTTAATTTCGTAGTGTAGACATACCCTGAGGAAGGAGATTCCACCACCTCCCTAGGTAACCTATTCCAGTGCTTCACCACTCTCCTAGTGAAAAAGTTTTTCCTAATATCCAACCTAAACCTCCCCCACTGCAACTTGAGACTATTACTCCTTGTTCTGTCATCTGCTACCACTGAGAACAGTCTAGCTCAGGGGCGGGCAAACTTTTTGGTCTTAGGTTTCAGAAATTGTATGGAGGGCCAGTTAGGGGCGGCTGTGCCTCCCCAAACAGCCAGGCGTGGCCCAGCCCCCGCCCCCTATCCGACCCCCTCTGCTTCTCGCCCCGACAGCCCCCCCCCGGACTCCTGCCCCATCCAACCCCCCCGTTCCCTGACGGACCCCCCAGGACCCCTGTCCCATCCACCCCCCCCGCTCCCTGAGCCTTGACCGCCCTCAGACTCCCCGCCCCTGACTGCCTCCCGTTGCCCCATCCAACCCCTCTTCTCATTCCTGACTGCCCCCCCAGGACTCCTGCCCCATCCAATCACCACTTCTCCCTGTCCCCTGACTGCCCCCAGAACCCCTTCCCCTGACTGCCCCCCGCCACCCCATCCAACCCCCCCCTCCTTCCTAACTGCCCCCCCCCGGGACCCCTGCTCCCATTCAACCCCTGTGGTCCCCGGCCCTCTGACCGCCCCGACCCCTATCCACACCCCCGCCCTCTGACCACCACCCCGAACTCCTCTGCCCTCTCTCCAACCCCCCCTTCTCTCTGCCCCCTTACCGTGCTGCCTGGAGCACCGGTGGCTGGCGGCGCTACAGCCGCGCCACCCAGAGCACCAGGACAGGCAGCCACGCTGCCTGGCTGGAGCCAGCCACACCACCGCACAGCACAGAGCAGCAGGTCAGGCCAGGCTCTGCAGCTGCGCTGCCCCAGGAGCTCACAGCCCCGCCACCCAGAGCATTGCGCCGGCGGCGGAGCGAGCTGAGGCTGCGGGGGAGGGGGAACAGCAGGGGAGGGGCCGGAGGCTAGCCTCCAGGGGCAGGAGTTCAGGGGCCGGGCAGGAGGGTCCCGCAGGCCGGATGTGGCCCGCGGGCCGTAGTTTGCCCACCTCTGGTCTAGCTCCATCCTCTTTGGAACCCCCTTTCAGGTAGTTGAAAGCAGCTATCAAATCCCCCCTCATTCTTCTCTTCTGCAGACTAAATAATCCCAGTTCCCTCAGCCTCTCCTCATAAATCATGTGCTCCAGCCCCCTAATCAGTTTTGTTGCCCTCCACTGAACTCTTTCCAATTTTTCCACATCCTTCTCATCATGTGAGGCTTCACCAATGCCAAATAGAGGGGAATAATCACGTCCCTCAATCTGCTGGCAATGACCCTACTTATACAGCCCAAAATGCTGTTAGCCTTCTTGGCAACAAGGGCACACTGTTGACTCATATCCAGCTTCTCGTCCACTGTAACCCCTAGGTTCTTTTCTGCAGAACTGCTGCCTAGCCATTCGGTCCCTAGTCTCTAGCAGTGCATAGGATTCTTCCGTCCTAAGTGCAGGACTCTGCACTTGTCCTTGTTGAAACTCATCAGATTTCTTTTGGTCCAATCCTCTAATTTGTCTAGGTCCCTCTGTACCCTATCCCTACCCTCCAGCGTATCTACCACTCCTCCCAGTTTAGTGTCATCTGCAAACTTGCTGAGGGTGCAATCCATGCCATCCTCCAGATCATTAATGAAGATATTGAACAAAACTGGCCCCAGGAGCGACCTTTGGGGCACTCCGCTTGATACCGGCTGCCAACTAGACATGGAGCCATTGATCACTACCCGTTGAGCCCAATGATCTAACCAGCTTTCTATCCATCTTATAGTCCATTCATCCAGCCCATGCTTCTTTAACTTGCTAGCAAGAATACTGTGGGAGACTGTATCAAAAGCTTTGCTAAAGTCAAGGAATAACACGTCCACTGCTTTCCCCTCGTCCACAGAGCTAGTTATCTCATCACAGAAGGCAATTAGGTTAGTCAGGCATGATTTGTTCTTGGTGAATTCATGCTGACTGTTTCTGATCACTTTCCTCTCCTCTAAGTGCTTCAAAATTGATTCCTTGAGGACCTGCTCCATGATTTTTCCAGGGATTGAGGTGAGGCTGACTGGCCTGTAGTTCCACGGATCCTCCTCCTTCCCTTTTTTAAAGATGTGCACTACATTAGCCTTTTTCCAATCATCCAGGACCTCCCTCGATCGCCATGAGTTTTCAAAGATAATGGCAAATGGCTCTGCAATCACATCCGCCAACTCCTTTAGCACCCTCGGATGCAGCGCATCCGGCCCCATGCACTTGTACTCGACCAGCTTTTCTAAATAGTCCTGCATTCTTTCTCCACAGAGTGCTGGTCACTTCCTCCCCATGCTGTGCTGCCCAGTGCAGTAGTGTGGGAGCTGACCTTGTTCGTGAAGACAGAGGCAAAAAAAGCATTGAGTACATTAGCTTTTTCCATATCCTCTGTCACTAGGTTGCCTCCCTCACTCAGTAAGGGGCCCACACTTTCCCTGTTTTCTTGTTGCTGACATACCTGTAGAAACCCTTCTTGTTACTCTTAACATCCCGTAACATCCCTTGCTAGCTGCAACTCTAAGTGTGATATGGCCTTCCTGATTTCACTCCTGTATGCCTGAGCAATATTTTTATACTCCTCCCTGGTCATTTGTCCAATTTTCCACTTCTTGTGGAAGTGTGACAGGTTTTCTTTTCCAGAGTCCTAGCACTATGATAATGCTATGAGGATGGTGTGACAGCTGCCCTACAGTTAAGGCTGAGTTACACAACAGTTCAGTTCAATAAAAAAACTTTTTAAAACAAAGTGCAAGTTTCTGCAGCAGAGCATGAAAAGAGTTCTAATCTGAATGAACAAATATAAGAGCATGCAAGCATGTGCGGTGGGTATACTAGGTCAGGGGAGGCTAATGGGCCCATCCACACTCCACCCAGAGGCCCCGCCCTTGCTCCCCCTCTCCCCCGAAGCCAGTGGGCGCTCAGCTCGGCAGTGGCCTGGAGCTCAGGGTGGCATGGGCCAGCAGGTGGCTTGGGCCATCCTGTCAGTGGCCAGGGGCTGCTCACATTGGCCTGGGTATCAGGCCACTGCTCAGGCCATCCAGTGGCCCAGGACTCAGGGTAGCTGGAGCGGGCGGGCCGGTGCTCGGAGTGGTTTGGCTGGGGCTCCGGCACACAGAGGGGGCAGAAGGGGCGAGGTAGGGCCAGGGCCTCAGGCAGGGTCGTGGGGCTAGCCTCCCCAAAGGGGGGGGTTCACATGCTGCCCATGCATACAAGGTCAACCAGATCTGTAGTTAATGAATTGAACATATTATTTGTGGTCACCATGTCCTTCCAAGATTTCAGAGTTAGTAGATCTCATCTTCTCAAACCTCATTTCTGTTTGTAGATTTGAAGAGGAAAACAAACTTTCTTGCTTTTTCCACTCCCAATCGGTTTCTCAACTTTGAATGAAGCAGTCATTGAACTGAACTACTTGAATAAACTGAAATGAAGAAAATATTCTCTGTGTGCCTGTAGAAGAGACTAGTGATGACAAAACCTGGGTTAGCATGTCAATGATCTCTGGTTGCAGGTGCTTAGCCAGTGACTTCAACCAGCTTATGTCAACAGTAGCCTCTTCTGCACGCACACAGAGAATATTTTCTTCATTTCATGAGAACAGCCATACTGGGTCAGACCAATGGTCCATCTAGCTTAGAATCCTGTCTTCTGACAGTGGCCAATGCCAGGTGCTTCAGAAGAAATGAACAGAACAGGCAATCAACTGAATGATCCATCCACTGTTGTCCACTCCAAGCTTCTGGTGGTCAGAGCCTAGGTACTCCCAGAGCATAGACAACAAGGAGTCCTGTGGCACCTTAAAGACTAACCAATTTATGTGGGCATAAACTTTCGTGGGCTGGAACCCACTTCGTCAGATGAAGACATTCCAGCCCATGAAAGCTTATGCCCAAATAAATTTGTTAGTCTTTAAGGTGCCACAGAACTCCGCATTGTTTTTGCTGAAACAAACTAACACGGCTACCCCCCCTGAAACTTGTTGACAGAGCACAGAGGAGCAACCCTAACCATCTTGGATAACAGTCATTGATGGACCTATCTTCCATGAAAATACTTTTGCATTAATACAACTCACAAGGGAGCACCTGGATTTGAACCAGGGACCTACTGATCTTCATGTGAGGCTGTATAAACAAGTTTCTAGCTCTGTGGCACTAGCAACTACCTGAGCGCAGATCATCTCCTCAAAGCAGTGTTAAGTGTCCCAATTCACTTGTCTATTATTGCCTACATGTGTCTGTAACTGGCTAAATGCTATTTACATTGCATATGTATCCTGTTTAATGTATACTAGAGTAGCCAGATTAACCTGTTGTTGCAATGTCTTTTTTCATGTCTGTATTCTGTGCTTAATTAGCCTTAAATCAAAGAATGTATTAGCATTTATATGAAAGCTAGCGAAGTGCTAATGTTATTGTCTTCATCGCTCTGAAACTGGTTGATTTTCATGGTAAACCACCTGCAAACCATTTTAGTAGTCTGGATGGCTGTTACCAAATGCATTATCTTTGACTGGTCCATTAAACGTGAAACAATGAAGATTGCAGACTGTCAACATTTGCTATTTATTAAAGCCCACCTGGCAAAGATGTCTCACAGCTTGTCAGCCGTCTCTGTAACAGGCTGCTGACATCTGTAAACTCTTTAAACCAGCTAGAAAATAAGAGCAAGAACAAATTCAAGGGCCTGATTCTCCTCTCGCTTAACCCAGTGTAAATCAGAATTAGCTCCATTGCACTTAGCTGAATGTACAGCAATGTAAATGAGAGAAGAATCATACCCCGAAACACAGGACTGAAGTAACTTTGGCACAATCTCATACTGAAGATGACTATATTACCCCTTTGTTGGGAACTCTGGAGTAATTTGGTTCAGCAATAACACCATGATGCTCCCCAAACCTGCAAAGATCACATGGAAGCTAGCATCATGCAGGGAAAGGGCCAAAACACAGCCAGTACTCCAGTACGCTAAATTCTGCTCTGCTACACTGTGGTGACGAAAAAAGGAAGGAGACAGAGCGCCAGGTCTTGGTAGCCGAAAAAGCCTCCCAGGGACTTTCCACTGGGGTTTTTATTCTCCTACTTCCATGTTTACAGCACTTATGAGTGCTTGAATTTTTGCACATAGGAGGAGTGTACAGTGCACATCAACATGACCTAACAAACCCGTATCTTGTGCACGTGAAAGCAAGCAGCGAGGGTGACAATTAGGTCAGCCAATAAGTTTCCCAATCGCAGGCGCTGGGGTGTAGGCCGCTCCGGCCTCGTAGCCACGGGCGCAGTGTGCCGCACCCGTGGGCTGATGATTCGGGAGCTATGCATCCCTACATCACACCAATGTAAGACCAGATAACTCCACTGACTTCAATGAAGTTACTTCAGATTTACACTGTATTAGGGTGACCAGACAGCAAATGTGAAAAATCAGGACAGGGGATGGGGGGAGTAATAGGAGCCTATATAAGAAAAAGACCCAAAAATCAGGACTGTCCCTATAAAATCGGGACATCTGGTCACCCTACACTGTGTAGACAAGAGAAGATTTGTCCCAACAGTTCTGAATCCAAATCAAACAAAAAACCTGCCATGCTGTGTTTGGGGACTAAGGAGCACACCTTTGTTCCATTTGACCTATGTGAACAAGAACTAAATCATGTTCTGTGTCCTTATTTTATTCCTCAACATCAGGGAGTTCTCTCCAAAAGAAGCCCTCAGCTCTTTGGGCTAACTGGTACCACAAGGGTGAAGATCCATGCTATGTAGTTTGTTTTCATTGTACAGAGGCTGAAGGACCTCCACGTGATCCAGACAAACACTGAACTTGCTTCTACCCCCGCAGGATGGCTGTAATGCAGCCCAGGTGAGCTTGTGCTGCAAGAGAAGAGGAGATTGAGGATGGAGCCAGTCCTGCTTTGCAATCTAGCATGAAGCATCGGAACAAGCATGGGCACGACTCCACCCAGAGCTTCACCGCTAAGAAAGAATTTATCATGAGATGGGAAAAGACAACTTATATTACATGTGGTTTAAAGGAGGAGGGAAATAGTCCTCCCATCATCCAATACCACCAGGGAGGTGGAAATTAACATAAATGCCTGCCTATCCCTGCAGCCATACTGCACTATGGAGGATAATGGCATCCAGAGGCTTGTTGGCCTACTGAGCCACACAGTTCCATTCAGGAAGGAAATTCTCTACCAGGGCTAAGTTTTACATATCTGGAAGCTCAGCAACCAAGTATAACACATTCTCAGACAAGCAGAGAGGAAAATCTCACATTTTACTATCTTTGATGTGGACATAGTAACACACTCTTGCATGTCTTTTCCTCACTGAGGACAAGATTCTGCCACCTTATGTTGAGTACTGATTTAAATTGAACTATTTGTGGAGTAAGACCATGCTGAATGAGAAAAAGGGTAGCAGAATTTGTCTGAGTTAGCTGTGAGCATGAGCTACTGCAGAGAAGGGTGGTGCTTAGTTCAGACAGAGCTCATGGGCCTGTCATTAACGCTTCTCCCAGTGGCAATGGAAGTTTTTTCACTGCAAGAGCAGTATTGTGATGTGTGTGATGTGAAATGTGACACATGATATTTGTGATATCGGATGATTCATAAAGCCTTTAATCTCTTTTTGGCACCTCAAGTCGGTGGAGCCTGGCCTGGGGGAGGACCATGGGTGGGTATCATTACTCCCTCCCCCACCCCCAGTTTGAGTCATGCTCCCTCTCATCTAGCCATAAAGAAAGAGAAGGTGGTCGTGGTCCCCTGTAAGCTGTTTGCGAACTTCTCAGGGTTTGCAACCCCAAGGTTGAAAACTCATGCAAGTTTAGTCTTTTCTTGGGGTGAGAAAGGCCTGCACAACAATAGAAAGGAGAGAGAAAAGGTCACAGCCTGCTGGCCAGATGTAGATGAAAATACGTATTCCTGATCATTGCTGCAATATGTCCATGGGGATCTAACACCACCTCCAAACGGTGAACTCAGGTGATCAATGGAGGACAAACACCCACAGTCAACAGGGACAGTGTTACCTCTGCCTTGTCCTTTAGCTGCTTCTCCCATTTTCCCATCATCACCTCACACTCATCTGGATTAAGTCTTGGCCACCCTGCCCCTTTCCATGCCCAAATCTCAACCAGACATTTGCTAAGGAGCTTAACTGCACTGTCCTGGTCAGATTAAGCAGACACATAAAGCCGAGTGTCATCAGCATACTCCATATGAGAGGGAGGGATAGCTCAGTGGTTTGAGCATTGGCCTGCTAAACCCAGGGATGTGAGTTCAATCCTTGAGGGGGCCATTTAGGGATCTGGGTCAAAAATCTGTCTGGGGATTGGTCCTGCTTTGAGCAAGGGGTTGGACTAGATGACCTCCTGAGGTCCCTTCCAACCCTGATATTCTATGATATAGACTGAACCCCATGCCTCATCATTAACCAGCCTAATGGCTCTATTTACATATTAAATAAGATAGGTAACAGAATGACTGCCTGCAGCATCTCATATCTGAGGGCCCTTGGGGAAGCAGAGCAATTACCAACAACTACTCTGCATGGCTTCTCCAAGAAAAAAAGAACAGAGCTACATTAACACAGCTCCATTTAATCCTTCCAGGGGCCATATGAGAGCCAACACCTCATGATCAAGAGTATCAAATGCAGCTGGTAGCTGACACCTGGTCTCCATCTGCCAACACAACCAAGTCAGTCTGTGTGTCAAATCCAAGATGCATCTTTTGAGCAAGGAGCTAGCAAAGGCTTGTTTGAGGGTTGCTAGCAGCATACTCTTCTTGAGGAATTCATTGTCAATAGTTGACAATACCTGTCTACTTGATTTGAACAGCCAGGAGAGTCACAGATCCAGCTTACCAGTAACTGCTCAAACCTCCATCAGTACATCATGAACTTCAACCAGAGATTACATGCATTTGTCCTCTCCTGATACAGATCTGCTTCCATGGATGTCGTGAGTCCAGTCTGAACACGAATGGTCTAATCTGTATAAAAACACACACAACACCCCAACAACAGAAAACTCATTGCAACAAGTCACAAGGATTAAATGCCTGAAAATTACATGGAGACTATCTATAAACACCATAATAGAGGTTCAAACTAAATGTATACCCCAAATTAAAAAAAAAAAAGTAAGAGGACTAAACAAATGCCAACATGGCTAAACAGCAGAGTAAAATAGGTGGTTAGAGACAAAAATGTATCATTTACAAATTGGAAGTCAAATCCTGGTGAGGAAAACAGAAAGGAACAAACTCTGGCAACTCAAGCGTAAAAGTGTACAAGCACCAAGAAAGACTGAGGCACATACCAAAAATGCAGAGGAGGAAGCAGTGCTCTAAGAAGAAGAAGGAAGTGTGGGAGTAGTTGTTCTGGGGTGGAATCCAGAGCACCAGGCAAAACAAGCATTGAAGTGCTACAAAAATATTCAGGATTGCTGAGGCCAAGGTATCAGAATTCATGCAACCTAGCAAACTATCTTGAAGGATGCATGAATCATGTAAAGGATAGAGAAATAGAAAGAGCTGGAGCAATGCAGAAGCACAACAAACTGGGAGCTCCTCTAACAACAAGAAGGAACTATTTGGAATGTTCAGAGCAGGAGCGCTGCCAGCTTTTCTGCTGCCCTAGGCGGCGGAAGATCCCACCCTGAAATCCTGCCCCCCCCCACAGAGGCGGCGGAAGGTCCCGCCACCGAAATACCGCCACGGTCGCTGCCCCCCAAATCATAGCGCCCTAGGCGACTGCCTAGGTTACCTAATGGGTTGCGCCGGCCCTGGTTCAGAGGCAGCATTTATACCTATAGGGAGTGGAGGGCAGTGGCTCACCCTCTACCATGCTACAGCTATGCTCAGAGGTCAACATTTTTTTTAAGAACCATGGGAGTTCCACTGGTCTCCTGCTAAGGAGTTAAGATCCAAGAGTGAGAATCTAGGCAGATGGTATCTTAAGAGACTACCTGTCTCTCTGAAAGTGTAGAAAGCTATTCAGTTTGCACATGCCATTTGCTCTGTCATCAGACTAAGTTAGGGGAGGGCAATACAAGTAACTTAGGGGGACATTTATTTGTATCAAACCAAATATTAACACAAATACTGCAGACTCATAGAAATTACAACTGGACAAGAAAGAGGGATAGCTCAGTGGTTTGAGCATTGGCCTGCTAAATCCAGGGTTGTGAGTTCAATCCTTGAGGGGGCCACTTAGGGATCTGGGGCAAAATCAGTACTTGGTCCTGCTAGTGAACGCAGGGGGCTGGACTCGATGATTTTTTTAAGGTCCCTTCCAGTTCTAGGAGATAGGATATCTCCATTAATTTAAAAACAAACAAACAAACTGTACTTTACATGCTGTTCTTTACATAACATGTGACTCTTTCCTGCCCTTTTCTTGATCTCTAGTGCACATGCTGCACCTTTACATAACAAGAACTGGAGATGTTTAACTCTTCAGACCATTCCATTCCCAAGAGAACAATAAAGAAGAGTAACTTTTACATTTTTTTCTTATTTCCACTCCATTGGCAAATATGGGATGGATTCCAGTGTTAATGAGGCCATGTGGTCTGGCATAGACTCTGCTGGCAGGAGCAGATGTTGCTGCTGTGCTTATATATTGGATCGCTGCATGCAAAGTTCCTAAGCGAGTTCATTGGCTCTTGCAGTTTGAGTCGTGATACGCGATAAATCATCATCTTCACCATGAAGCTGCCAGTTGCCCTTCTGCTGATCAGCCTGACACTGTGCTGCTACTCTGGTGAGTATTACTTACAGGCCAGACTGTAAAACATTTACTGACTGAAGTCAATGGGATGATTTGTATGAGTAGGTGTTTCACAATGGAGCCTTATAATTGGCCACTCTTTACATGAAACCTCAAGTTCTTGAAGCCTCAAGAATTAGGCTATTTGAAATCAGCATTAAGAAGTTTATAAGGTTCCCACAGCAAATGCATTTCTGTTTCTAGACTGGAAAGACAAACAACTGAGGTCAGTTACACTTATTTTGTACTCACTGAGGACCAGATTCTGCCACCTTAGTCTATGAAATCAATAGGGTACTCAAGGAGTAAGGTACTACTCAACACTAGTGATGGTGGTGGAATCTGGCCCTGAATGTCACATAGTGGAAGCTACACAGCTGTGCAATTTAATCTACCTACACCTGTATTCTGACCTGTGCATAACTTCTACCACTTTTGATTAAGAAGCAGCATGGCATGATTCTGCTCTAACATTGGCTTTAGATTGATGCAACTCCACTGACTTCATTGGCGCTACTCCTGATTTACATTAGGTAAACTGGGAGCAGAATCAGGTCAACTGACATAAGTATATATAGGATTCAAAGCAGTGTTGATAAAAAGATGGGCATCAGTATCAACTTGGT
This sequence comes from Terrapene triunguis, assembly GCF_002925995.2. Lineage (NCBI taxonomy): Eukaryota > Metazoa > Chordata > Testudines > Emydidae > Terrapene > Terrapene triunguis. The sequence goes on along the minus strand of NW_020664441.1, from coordinate 812,627 downwards.
ATTATAGCCTAACATGTAACACTACCTTACATATTATGAATTTGGGTTAGCAAGGGCTATTAGAGTTTGATTAAAATAGGGATGAGTGAACTTAGGGGGAACTTAAGAGGTTAAGGGATCCTCGTGCATTGCTTTGTTTTGTTTCATGAGGTTCACAAAATTAGTTTGAATATACAAAACATTTTGCTTTGCAAACTAAAACCAATGTGGTTTCCTCACTCTCCCAGTGCGATTCAGTTTTAAAAAACTGAATGGCAGGGTGATTTGGTAGAAGAAAGCCTATACTATGTACTAGGAGACCAACCCAAGTCCTAGAGAGAGCAGATGTTCTCAAAAGTTTGGTTGGGATGAGTGGGTGTCCTAAGTATAGTTTAACCGATTCTAAGAAATTATGAACAATTTTTATTCCCCATCTCATCTCCATTTTTCAGTCTCTCTCTCTCTCTGTATTTGCATTTCTGTCTTTCTATCTTTTCATTGTTCCCCCTCCCCCAGAAGTGGGGCAGGCTGGGGAAAGACTGACCATTTAAGCAATGTCATTTTTTATGGTATTTGAATGTGTATATCCCACTTGTGTACATTAGACATCTACACCCATGTCTTGCGTAAATCAGTAAAAACAGTGATATAGTAGACATGCCCACTGTGCTGTACTCAACCAAATTTCTTCAAAAATATCCAAGGCTCTTGACCTTATTGAGAAAAAATATACATCCATGGTCTGTTTGATTTTTCAAAATATAATCTGATTTGGAGTTATCGCCAGGCAAGAAATCATCCACAACAGGACAAACTCTAATACCCTTACTCTCATTGAGTAGTACCTTATTCTACAAGTATTCCCCATTCAGTGAAAACGAGGGAAAATTTCAGCTGTACGAACACAGTGATAGAGGTATAAGCACAAGATCACAGACATTTCGAATGGAATAGCCATCACAACCTCTACTATGGCATCAGCACCATGGTTTTTAAGACAGGAGAGAAATTGCACTAAATATTTTAGCAATAAATAGTTTAAAATATTTTGATATTATCCTGCTTAACTCTATTTCATGTGTTTGCATTCCAGTTACCGCTGATATGTGTCCAGTTTTCATTAACATTCTTAACAAGTACCTCTTTGGCTCTCTTCCGGAATACATGGAGTCAATTGCTCCTTTTGTAACCAGTGATGTGATGAAGACTGCTGCTTACGAACTTAAGGGATGTGTGCTTAAACTTTCACAGGAACATTCAGAAGCCATAGGGGAATTGATGGTAATTTCATTTATTAATTATTATTATTAAATAAAGGGTACCAGTGTAAATCAGGAATAACTTCATTGAAGTCAAAATAAATACCCTTGTGTAAAAGCAATGTAAAGACCTAATCCAAAACAAACTGAAGTCAGTTGACTCTCACTGACTTCATTGGGTTTTGTATCAGGCCCTACGTGAAGCATATTCAGATCCAAACGGTTACACTGGTGAAAAAATAACTTTACGAGATTTTACTCCTCATTCTAGAGTAAGAAATAGCTCCTGTCTTGCTTATCATGACAAGTCATTGCTTAGATTCCTTTCAATTTTGCTTAGACATATTTAAAATCAAATTTGCTTGGCAGAACCTACTGTTAGAAAGATGAAATCTCATGATTTTAAAACACCCAGATTTAATACTACCACGACAAAAGTGACTGTGCAGCGAGTCAACATGCTCTTATGCTCCAAAATGTTGTACTGGATCCCTAATGTTCAATTTAGCTGGTTGTATGGCACTTTACCTGCATTATCTTCTTAGCAGAGTTAAGCCCTCTCCATTCACTGTTGTTAATCTCTGTTTCAGAAAAATATCCTGGCAAAGTGTTAAGAGGCACCATAACTCCAGCGATCTGCACAACTGAAAAGCTCATCATAATCCTACCTGCTGATTGCTTCTTGTTGATTCCCTCTCTCTAATTTTCTCTTCTTCCTGATTCTTTGATCAAGAGTTTTTAATCTCTAATGCACAAAAAAAGCCACAGATGATGTTTTAGATTTAAACTTTTTATTTCAATAAACCAAAAGCAGTTCAGTTCTTTGTTTGTGTCCTGTTTTATTAGTGCAGGAGACAGAGGACTTGATTTGGAAAAGGATCTAATCAGTTATTAAAATTTATACTTGATACATTACTGAAAAATAACTAAGGTTAGATGGTAAATTGCTTAGAGATCACAGGATGACAAACACTATATCAATGCACAAGTCATTCATTTACATTGATAATTCAATATTACAAAAAAGAAATCCATGTATCACTACCATTGTTGGTACAGTAGGTATGAAAGGAAAATGCCAGACTTTGTTATGATAATAACTGAGGCAAATCTATGTCAAACTGGCAACATTTACTAAGTTCCTCAGAGTTTCCTTTAAACCACATACATTAAAACTGGTACCTGAAAAAGATCATACAAGATAGTTGCTTTGAACCCTAGGGTTGGAACATGCATGTGGACAGTATCCTGGAAATGATGCAGCCATAGTTCCAGCAAAGATGCACCAAAGTGTTTAATTACTTTCATAAAAGCAATCACTGGGGCTGGTTAAAAGGGCCTTCATGTTTCCAAGCACAATTTACTCACTATATTTCAAGCTGGTGGATTTTTTGCATACGAATTTCTCTCCCATTTAAAAAGTGAAACTTCACAAAATCACACACACAAATTAAACAGAGGAGATTCCCCACAACATAATAAAATGGGGAATCTGAGCTGAGAATCATGGCAATGGGACAAAAGATTTCACAAAAGAAGACTGCACACACTCAACCTAGAACTATCTGGCATCCATATTTGTCCTGCTGTTTCTGTATATCTTGGTCACTAATCATGAGGACTATAAAAGATTGTTAGGTCCCACATAGTGGTGAGAGAGGGAATACAGCTAGGAAGCAGGGAAGACAAAGAATGAACCAATGAATCATCAAAAAAGCAGCAGCAGTTCTTCAGTGCAAAATCAAATTGGAGGATTGAACCAAGTGAGCTCAGATGCACTACAAAACTACAAGGTTTTACTGAAAATTCTTTTAATCAACCCCTGCCCTTCTGTCTCTGTATTTCTGCCTCACAAGTCCACAGGATACTCACTAGAGATTTTCAAAGCAGACTAGGGCATTTAGCCACACAACTGCCCTAAAAGTCCCAACCTCTGTGACTTGCTTAAACTCCCTTACAATTATTTAGTCACTTAAATTCACTCTTACTAACCAATTTGTACCTTAGAATCATAGAATATCAGGGTTGGAAGGGACCTCAGGAGGTCATCTAGTCCAACCCCCTGCTCAAAGCAGGACCAATTCCCAACCTTCCCTCTTTAAATGAGCCTCTAAATTAGGCTCACTGATATGGAATGAAAGGAGTCTACACTGGAATAATACATAAACTGAAGGGTCAGAAGACAAAAGTAAATAAAGGAAAGAAAATTACTAGAGATGAGAACATGTAAGTTATAACACACATCCTACTTTCACTCACAACTTGTTATGGCCCCTCAATGAGTAAGTTACACCATCTTCCACACCCTTACATTCGTTTGTTATTAAGCGGGTGTAATTAGGCCCAAAGGAGTCAGAGTGTATAAGAATTCTCAGTTAAATCAGTGCAAACCTGGAGTAACTCTAATGAAACCACTGGTGTTTCTTATATAACTAAGAGCAGACTTCAGTGTTTTGTATTATTTTGCATCTCTTTGAAAGTTGAAAATTGTTGACACTGAAATAGCTTACATCTAAAATAAGCATAAACCTAATTAGATTTTGGGGGCAGTGGTAGGGTTTGACACTATTGTGGAAACACTGCATCAAATAAGTGAAAAATGAATAACTTAAAATATTTTTTAGTTACCTTGCTAAACTTTGTGTATTTTGTGCTTCAGGGACTGCTTCTGCTGGAGAGGTTTTTCCTGGCTGTCTCTGGACACTTCTTAAGGGCTTGAACAGCTTTATGCTGGACTACTTTCCCAGTACAAAATTGATGACGTTACTAAAGCAGCTTTGGCTGCACTGAAGAAAAGTATTGATGGTCTTTCTGCTGAACATGTAAGGGCCCGTCAACCTTCTGGTAATTTACTGATTGTGTGTTTAGGTATTGCCACTGCAGCCTAGCACAAGATTCAAGATGTTGTGTTCCTGAATATTTTAATTCAACTATCATTTGGCTAATATGTGATACAGGCAAACACAGGGAAGTCTGGCAGATGGGATTAGGACTCCTGGATTCTACTTTCAGCTCTGCCACTGAGGGCTTTGGACAAGTCATCCTCTCTCTTCAGTTTCCCCATCTGTTAAAACAGGGATAAAAATACTTATTGTACTGGGAACATGTGCAGCTTAATTAATATTTGTGAAATGCCTTGAGATCATTAGATGAAATGTGATATACAATAAGTGCAAAGATCTTTATATATATTTAAGTAAGTTAGAAAAGTTAGATTTAGATAAAGTTAGATGTATTCAAATCATCAGGGCCTGATGAAATTCACCCTAGAGTACTTAAGAAACTAGGTGAAGCAATCTCTGAACATTAGCAATTGTCTTCAAGAACTCACAGAAGATGGATGAGGTCCCAGAGTACTGGATAATGGAAAACATAATAACGATTTTAAAAGGGGGGGGGGGGGAGGATGAGAACCTGGGGAACTATAGACCAGTTAGCCTAACTTTTGATATCCAGAAAGATACTGGAACAAATTATTAAACAATCAGTTTGTAAATATGTAGAGGATAATAAGGGGATAAGTAATAGCCAACATGGACCTGCCAAGAACAAATCACACCAAACTAATCTAATTTCCTTCTTTGATGGGGTAACCAGCCTAGTGGATGGTGGGAAGCATTCAGTGTGACAGTGAAGCTTTTGACACAGTCTGAGCCCCCTCCTGCACCCTAAATCCCTCATCCCCAGCCCCACCCCCAGCTGGCGCCCTCACACCCCCTGATCCCTGACCCCAGCCCGGACTCCCCTCCCACACCCCAAACCCCTCATCCCCAGCCCCACCCCAGAGCCTGCACCCCCAGCCCAGAGCCCATACCCCCTATGCACCCCAAACCTCTGCCCCAGCCTGGTGAAAGTGAGGGAGGGAGGGAGAGGGGATGGAGTGAGCGGGTGCAAGGGTGTTAGTTTTTGTGTGATGAGAAAGTTGGCAACCCTACCCCAGCCCCAACTGCTCGCCGCAGGGCAGAAGCCCTGAGCTCCCCCCATCTGGTAGATGGAGAATGGAGGGGGGGCGCCTTTGGGGGCTCCACAAGCCGCACTTTAACTGTAAAAGAGCCGCATACAACTCACGAGCTGTAGTTTGCCCATCCCTGCTATAGAAATGTAATGCTTCATTGTTCCATTCCTACTGAAATCATTAGGAAAAAGAAGAGAGGTAATTCACATTTTTCATCTGTCTATCCCTGGACAGACCTGCCCTGGATCAATGTTGAGACCATGCGACCTATCATATAATCATATGGAAGGAGCAAATCTGGCTGATTTGTTTTGTTCTTGTAACTTCCAAAGCAAGTTCATTGGGTTTTACATCTTAACGGTCAAATTTTCAAAAGTACTTACGTGGCCTAGGAGCCTACGTCCCATTTTCAAAAGTGACATATGCACTTATCCATTGACTTTTCCTTTGAAATCTATTTGAATTAGGCATCTAACCTGATTAGGAAATTTTGAAAATCTCACAAGGCACCTATCTCCATCTTTACCTTTGAAAATCTTGCTTTAAGTGTCTATGTCACTCTTGAAACCAGGGCTTAGGCTCTGAATCATTCAGGTGACTGAAAGGTTTGCCCCAACCTACAAAACACCCACTGCACTCTTTTTGGAATTTCATAGGAAGAGCTCAATGTATACACAAAGCAGCCACAAGCACTAGGTAAGCAGGATTTGACTATTTAACTAGTATCACTTGAAGAGATGGATCAGCACTGATGATAGAGAAGTGGGCAGAAAGACTTATCACTGAGGTTTGAACTGGACTACCCTGTGGGCACAAAGTGCTTGTGCAGATCTGAAGGTCAAAAAGTAGCACTATGATGCCAAAACTATAGGAATGATTCATGAAACACATACACCAGGGGCTAGAATCCTAATATTGGACAGTGTTCTAGAACCTCCTGAGCCACTGTACAAGTAATTGTGAGTTTCTATGACAATTTCATGAAAGTTCTTCCCAAGTCCACATGGAGGGAGAAACCTAAGCCTGCCCTGCCAGCATTCCACCTTCTCCTAAAACTCTGCAGTTCTATTACTGAAAGAAAAGTGAGAAGGGCAGCAGAGAGGACAGAGTTTATTCACATATAATTAGGCTTCAAAGGACAAGAAAGGTGAATTGTTTCCTATTTATCTAGTTGGAGATTTCACAGCATCTTCATTTCTGTACAGCTTCTAGTTCTATAGTTAGCTATATTGAGTCTGATTTAATTCAGAAACTCATGTTTTGTCACTATAGGAGCAGGACTGAATCCAGTCTTTGCCCTTTACTGCAAATTGAGCTTAACGGGATAATTTTAACAAATCATTTTCTCTCTAAACCATAAATGCTTTAATATTTCCAAGCTGGTATATTTAAAACTGTTTTCTTAAAATAATGCATTAATGTATTTTCAATATAGAATAGTAATAACAAAAAAAGGTGTTGCAGAAGATAAAAATCATGGAAAAGATGTAAAAATGCTATACTCACACAACTGTCAGCTGTCCTATAGTAAACTGCTGTAATTTGCTAGGTAGGGTACGCAAGAAAAACACAGTTAAGTCCAAACCCACCAAATTCCAAACAATCTGCTAACATCTGACACTTCATTGTGCAGACTCAGTATTATTTTTATTTAGGACACCATCTGCGTCAGAGAAGTAGCTTTATAACATAGTTGTAAAGCATTTGCGGTCCACAAAAAAAACTCTTTGCAAGTCTTCAAAACTCTACCAGACAGTCTAGCATTGCAATTGACACGCTGAGCTTTTTTTGTGGACTGCTGGTGTCAGGGCCGGCTCCTGCTTGCGGCGGCCACTCCGGAGAGGGGCACGTCCAGCTATTCGGCAGCAATTCGGCAGACGGTCCCTCACTCCCGCTCAGAGCGAAGGACCACCCGCTGAATAGCCGCCGCAGATTTTATTTTATTTTTTTTACTGCTTGGGGCGGCAAAAACCCTGGAGCCGGCCCTGGCTGGTGTACCAATAGTGAGATGGCTTTACATGGAATTTGGAACTGCTAGGAAGAAGTGTGCTTCCCTCAGACTCGACCTGCTGAGAATTCCCTATAGAAGCAATAAGCCAAAACTAGCTCTGTTTCTCCTGCATGTTGAATTCCAACGTGTATAGCATCAGGGTTATAGGTTGTCATGGAATATTTTAGTATGTTATATTTTTTTGAAAACTGAATGGAAAATGGCATCGTGGTCTTCTACGTTTAAGGCCTGATCCTTCAATTACTCTTCACACAGGAGTCCTATTGAAATCAGTGGGAGTTCTATGAGCGCAGCACGGGGCCATTATATCCAGTGGCTTTCACAGCATATCGGCTCAGTTTACAAACCCAAAGAAAAATAATTTTTCTAACATCCAGTGCTGCAAACTGCACCTAGGATCTGCCTCTTCCTGTACATCATCACCAGTAACAAAAGATTCTGCAGTAGGAACTTAGCTGAGTTGGAGAGGCAGGATAACATTCAGCTCCCTTCTCTGTAACTATAATGGCTCTGAGATGCCAGCTGTAGTTAACATTTTGCATCTCCCAGCATACCAGGAGATAAAAATCAAAAGATGGACAGTTAGCAAAAAGTGTCATTTTTACATTGTCACTGTTCTCTCTGTAACCACATTTTAAAGTGTGTAATACATACACACAATGTATGTGAGGCACATTTAACCCTCTTGGACCTATACAGAAGAGGAAAATTGCAGTTCTTACAGAGAACAGCTGAATCTCCAGGTTTGTTTGGTTAATTCCTTATTTTAAGTCTGCAAGTACATTGTTATGCTAATGTTATTTCTTCGTTTTTCATTCTTGTATCCAGCTTGCTGAAAAGCTCTTATGTTTTGGGTTTCAGGCACCTGTGTCAGTCCAGACCAGGAACTGTTTTAAAATAAATCTCCTGAGTCATAGCATATTTAAAAAGGAACAGCAGTAGACGGGGTGGTTCACGACTCAAAGCACAGCAAGTTTTGCTGCCGATACAGAGAAAATAGAGTCACACAGCTGATGCTTAAAGCACCAAAGCAGCTAGTACAGGTGAAGCTCAGGTGAGCACATGGTGTCCAATGAGTGAGATACCAGCAGGTGCAATAATGACTCTGCAGAAGAAAGAGGTAGAGTGAGCGGTTTTCTAGCAATTCCTTCTTACCATAGTGCCTAGGACCTCATTGTGAGAGAAGCTGTACAGACAGAGAACAGAAAGACAAGAGGCAACAGATAGATACAGACAAGCAGAGAAGAGTACAAGGAAACTATGCGATAATATTGGTCAGCATGAATAGGCAGTGGTCTCAGCACACTGGTGGGCTAACTGCTGTCAATTTTTTGTAAGCATCAAGGCAAAGGAGAGTAATACAGAGTAATTTGAACATGGATAATAAGGTAGCTTACCTGAGGGCCTGACAGCCCAGTTATTCAAAAACTGTCCTACAGATGAGAGCAGTGTAATCTAAAAAGTCCCATGACACCATGTGAGATAGGGAGATATATAGCTAAAGGAATGGAGGCAGAGGGCTAAGTGCACATACTAGTGAATGGGAGTGAAATCCTGGCCCCACTGAAGACAATGGCAAAAGTCCCATTGACTTCACTAAGGACAGGATTTCACCCCTAGTATGTGTACAAGTTTAGGGATAGGCCCATAGCAGAAAATATTTCCTATCCGTCTAGAACAGAACTGCAGCCTGAGGGATTCTGGGCTCTGCTGAGATACTGCCTAATGAACAACCTGTAGGAGACCTGAGATTTTTATTAAGTTCAAACTCTTACAAGAAAATCTTAGTGGCAAAGACACTGTGAGGGAGGATCCTACAATTGCTGTGGATACAGGATGTGAAGGTCACTAGCAGTGACCAAATAAAACCAGGATCTGTTTTATAACAATTCTCTGATAGGGGAGAAAACCAGACCCTCTGAAATGTCAGAGGAGTCCTTATTCTGGATTCAGGGATTTGCCCTGTCTACTGCATTGAAAAGATTCTTAATATCACAGGCGTCAGGTTTCCTGTTCCTATTCCCTAGAGGATTCTTCCTCTGGTAAACACGACAAGTCACACTGATGGAAAACACCTACAATTTCCCTTCCAACAGCTGTTTTCGTGCCTCAGTACCACCATGCTACTGGCAGCAGCAGACACCCAGATACCAAGAGGTTTCCAAGATACTCCTACTACAGTACTGATATGCTAGTAACTTCGTCAACACTTGCCCACTGTCCTATATCCACTGTCTCAATGGGTTTGCTTATACATTGGAGTTGACATGCTGGATCAGATTGTTGGTCCAGTGCATTTAGCTGAATATCTTGCCTCCATCAGGGCTAGCACCTGATGCTTCACAAGAATGCACACCCTCCCCCATATTAGCCTATTGAGCATATTTCACCAGCCATTGTGCAGTGCTACCAATAGAGGAGGTCCTGATAGAATGCTTCACACCTTCATGTCTCCCTGCTCCTCACCATACCATAAACAGGGTAACGGGTATAAAAGAAAATGCAGATTAGAGTAGACCACTGCGTTAGCATCAATGGCCTAAAGAAGCAAATAAACTAGGTATGTATTATATGAGCAGGGGTCCTTTATTCCTGATACAATGCAATCTAGAAAACATTATGTCTCTCAGTTCCATTAACATGGAGACTGGATTCAGCAGATGAGGCTTCAGGTGTAGTACAATTACAGGGCCAGACTGAGAATTTTTCACTGAAATGCAAAAAAGAAATAGAATTTTGCTTCTTTAAGAGAATCCTGCTATTAACTTTTCTACTCTCCCTTTAGGCTTTGTAACCAGCTCCCACCATGGGTGACAGCGCTTGGGTGGGGACCTGGAGGCCTCATCGTCCAAGGGGCCCAATAATGGCCCACTTTACCAGCCCAGGACCAAAGTACTCAATACAGGGGACAACAGGTAAAAGGACAGAAAGATACAGAGTTTCAAGAAACACAGTTGATAACATGAGTTAAACACACTAAATCCAAATCAGTTCAAACAATTCATTTAGTACAAACTCTCACATATTCTATTCAAATAATTCCACTTTCTCTGATGTGAAAGTTAATAAAACCCTCCTACGGGATGTCTGTATTAATTTTCATTATAACCTAGGAAATAGGACAGGGTGACTCTGCTTAGTACAGACTTGTGCTGAACCGTTTCAAATGGCGTTTTCTTTACCATCAATCATTATTTTAAATCTCTCTGTGGCGAGTAGATTTTGTCGGTAGGCTGGTAAATTTTCATGACATCACAAAGATGAACTAGAAACACGTTTCCTTGGAGTAGAAATTACAAAAAGGAGAAGTTGTTGGGAAATTCATAAAGAATATCTCTGCTGTGCTTAACCTCACTGCCAACCACCTATGGCTGTAGCTCCCCAGAAAATTACAGCAAGGTGTTACAAATGTCTGACAATCAGACATCTAAGAGGCAGCTTTACTCTTACATCACCTCTCACTTCTGCTGCTGCATACTTTTTGTCTTCCTCGTAATAAAGTGTCAATATTTAGCGAAGGAATTGTATCACCATCTGAACTATTTGTATTATGCACATTTTTAAGGCATCAATCAATAAGAATATAAATTCAGAAGGAATTTTCAATATAGATTTTTAGAAATAATGTCACTAGGAGGTTGTTGTCACTCTCACTGGGAAGCTGCCATTTGAACAACTGTATTGTACTTCCCAGCAGCAGGACACATGGTAGGTAGCATCCCCATTAGAATGCATTGGAAAACAAGGTTTAAAATTAGTGGTAAGGAATAAGTGTTCTTTACAGTTGAGTTTGGGTGTTTTTTATTATTTTGGTTATTTTAAACAGCTGGTTGTTAAATAACCAAAGTATTTTGTAGTTCCAGAATTTGCTTTACAACAACTTTGGCATACTCTAATCACCAGTGTTTTCACATGGGAAAGTCAACGTTTTCAGTCGTACTAGGCATCACATTGTTAAGACCGAGTTTTCTTGTTTGATCCCAAATTATTTAAAACTAGTATTTCAGACTAATTTTGTTTAGGAGTTACTCTTCAGTGTACTTGGAAGTAATTTTTAGAATCTCTTATATTACAAGGTAGTTTGCAGGAAAATTCTCTTGGCTTTAGGGTATGTCTATGCTGGGAAAGGTACCAAAATAGCTATTCCAGAGTAATTATTCCAGGGATAGTTGTTTCAGTATAAGCTCCAGAATCAGAGCGTCCACATGAGGGCTTATACTGAAAGAACTATTGGAATAATTATTACCTGAATAGCTATTTTGGTAAGTTTTCTGAGGTAGACAAGCTTTAGTCTCTGTAATAAGAACAGGACAGTACAGCTCACTTTTGCAATCCGTGGATGAAATCCTGGCCCCACTGAAATCAATGAGTTTTGCCATTTGTTAGTGATTCACCCCTTTTGTCCAGTGACAGAACTGCTCAGAAGGCGACAGCTTAGAGGTTTCTCTCTTGTTATAACCAAGCCTGACATACCCATAAACTGAGATGAATGGGCAATAATAATGACCGTATGTCCATCCTACAAACCAAAAGTAAAGCCAGCGTCTTAGAAATGAATCTCATGGTCCAAAAGCTCTAAAACGACTTTAGCAACAAGACCCAAAGGGGAATTTAAATAAAACCTGACACATGCATATGAAATGTAGCCCTTCTTCCTAGGTTACCTGAAGCACAACCCCACCAAAAGGAAAGCCCCTGCCTACACTTTTAAGGGGGCAAGGCCTTTGCTCCGTGAAGCCTGTTCTCCGGGTCCTCGTTACTATGTGGAACCCGCAATGACCAGGAAGGGAAAGGAAGCTGCCCCAGCTTATACCATGTGTGGGCGCCCCAAGGTGAAAACTGAGGTCACACCTGGCCCAAGTGAGTAATATTTCTTTCAACCGTTTATTCAAGGTGAGGATAATGTGCCTATGGGTGTCCTACATTAGGGGAATATAAACCACAGCAAAATGAGGTACAGATGTTTTCAAATGGAAAGTAACAGCTCCAGCATTTGAGGGTAGGATATGGAAGGAACAACAACATGGGTGGTAGACTCAGGATTCAAGGAAGGGCAGTGCAGGGCCACAGGGCTGGGAGGAAGGGAACAGCAGTGCAGGGGGTGGGAGCAGGATGGAGGAGAACTGGCAAAGCAGGATGATGGGGATGGGATATAGGGGGAAAATGGCCGTGCAGCATGATGTTGTTGGTTGGGACACCGCAATTTTGCACAGACTGAACCTACAGATCAAGCCACCTGTTTGGCACGAAAGGATCACTGTTGTTGCTTTGCTCATCTCTTGTCTAGGCGATTATTCACCAGAGAAGTCAAAAAAGCATGTTTATGAATCTGCTCCTGTGCACTCCATGTCATTCAGGACTAGGAGCTTCAGTGTAGACAGCACTCCAGGTAAAAATCCAACAACTAATAAAGGAAACCAATCTAGGAGTCCTGTAGTTGCCACCTGACCTAAAAGCCAGAAAGAAAGTGAAATTCCTGAGCCTGACTCCACAGCAAAGTATTATAATGAAGGAAGAAAGCTTTGGTAATAGCATGTGTAGTCTGAACTTGGGGCTCTTAAAAGCCATGAACTAGAGATGGTCCTGAGCTTAATATGGTTGTCCTCTGCACTGGTTACAATATAGTTCCAATTTGTAGTGCAAATGGAACTTTAACAGTGTTCTGTAACTGGGCTTAAGACTTGCTCACATCCAAAGCTTTCGCTCAGTTACAGTACATGGTTAAGGACAGCCCTGTCTACACTAAAACAGAAATCATGTCTTAAACGAGTCAATGGACATGCATGTTATAACAAGACTGTATCCCATTTGTATTTGTAGTGGAGATGGGCTCTTAGAGACAATTTAACTGATTCAGTGTCAAAAGAGGTGAAAGTTGAAGAAACTAAATTCTTCCTCTCAATTAACAAGGGGCAATGGGGGACAGAAACCAATAGGAATATTTCCAGGGGAGGAAAAAAAAAATACTGAAAACACTCAATGCTCATGTGACAACTCTCAGAGTTACTAGACATTGATACCACAGCCAGGCAGCTTATGTCTCAAAATTGAGAAGAACTCCTTTGGCACAGAGGTATAAAAGCTCACTAGAAGTCAGTGTTACACCCAGACTTTGAGACATACTATCATCAAGATTAGTAGGCCAAAATATGACCTAACTTTATTGTCCTATGTCTGTTTGAAATGCATATGCAATTCCTTTTACCTACACTTTAAATATCAGCAAATAATTAGCAGCACAACTATCAAAATCAATAGAGGTCATCACATGACAAACTCCATAATATGTCTTTAAAAAAATGTCCCATTATATGAGTATAGTTTTGGGAAAATGTTTCAGTGTTCTTTTATGAAAAAATGTCTGAAAACCCCAGGTCGCTATAGATGGGTTAGGTTTACTTCATCAGCAAGAAAAGTATCAAACATGCAGAGATGAGACAGAAGAGATACAGGTTGATCAAAAATAGTGGCCATGGATCAATCATTTAGACAGATCCAAAACAACATAATACTTATTGTTGTACCACTTTCAGAGCAATGGCTACATATCATCACTATGCAACTGTTTCTCTATTACTTTTGGTTCTCTCAGATAGCTAACACCCTGTCTACAATCATAACAATGTTTGTGTGCCAACTGCAAAATAGATGTGCCCAAACCTGGTATAATACAGTTTGGTTTTCTTTGCATAGACAGAACCCAAACATTACTGGGATAGCACCTAGGAGCCCCAGTCATGGAACAGGACCCCCTTGTGCTGAGTGCTGTACAAACAGAGAAAAAAAGGTTGTCACTTCCCCAAAAAGCTGACAATCTAAGTATAAGATGAGAGACAACAAGTGGACACAGACAGAATGAGGAGCACAAGGAAACGACATTAGTCGGCATGATAGTCATCACCTCAGCACACCATCTGTTATCACATTTTTGTGTGTGGACATAACAGTAAAGGAGAGTTTTAAGGATGGATTTGAAGGACAAAGAGGTGGCTTGGCAGATATTTACAGGGATCTCCTCAGGCATGATGGGCAGACTGGTGGGAAACACAAAATTGCTCGTTTGAAAATGTTACACGTGAGCATTAAAGGCTGGTATAATTGGCAGAACAGAGGCGGGCGTCGTTAGACATATCAATAGCGTATGAGAAATGATGGGTAGCATGGAGAAAAGCCACAAACATCCTTGAAAGTGAAGACAAGTAGTTTGTGTTTCATGTGATGGAGAAGGGGGAGAAAGAGGACGGATGAAAAGAGAGAGGTGGCATGGACAAAGCCAGGAAAATGATCTGTACAACAGCAAAACATTATGATCGTGTTATATGAACTATATTACAAACTTGAAAAGATCAAAATAAGTCCTGTTCACAGAGGCAAAAACCAAACCGCATTACAGCCCCATTAAGCCACAGCAGGTTTGTCATTTGTTGCCCCAACATAGTTGGGATTGTTGTGTAGATGGGACCTGAGATTTATGGTAGAACAATTTGTAATAATTACATAAAATTTGTAATAACTTCTCTTTAAATTGTATAATGTTTATTATTTTTCAATGTTATGTGAAGTACATCCTCTTATACCCAGAATAGTTATTGGGGGCAGCTTTAAAAGTGCCGCTCTACTCTCAAAAGCCACTATAGTGTCCCAGGGACTCCAGTGTAAATTAGATCAGCCCACAATTAATAGCTGTGATTTTTTTTTTAAACTGCTAGCCCCACAAACTCAGCCTGGGTTCTAAACTTCAAGCTGTATCCTTGGATGGAGCATGCGGCTTTTTAATTCCATTGTTCTTTGAGTGATTGTTCACATGGATTCTACTCTTGGTGCACATGCATCCTATGTGTACGATCTCAGATTATTTTGCCCAGCAGTGTTTGCTGGAGCCGCACATGCACCCTCAGTTACCTTGTGCCCCTAACCCAAGGGCATAAATCCTAAGTGGTGAACCAGGTCCAAGAGTCTCTTGTTTCCTTATCTGTGGCAGTGAGAATGAACCCCCACTGTGTCCACCTGCTTCTCTGCAGCATCGTGTTTGTTTTGTTGCCCACAGGCAACACACCAAAAAGTTCTGATTTCAGTCAGGTTCTGGTTTTTAGGCACGCCTGTACTGACTGTTAAAAGAGCACCAATATTAGCCATTAAACCTGCAGACAGTATCTCTCTTTGTAATGATCCTTCAGCAACCAGTGCTTCTGTACAGGCAACCTTGAAACCATGTTCCTCAGTGCCCAGCACAGGTCCCTAGTGTGCTGGTACTCAAGGCATATATAGTACTTGTATGATTTATCTGTGGCTCGGTACCAGTCTCCTCTCCTTAAGTGGCTGAGGATTCACCAGCTACTGACGCATCAGTACAGCAGGTAAAGAAGACAGCTCCAGTACCGACCTGACTTCCTATCCAGCACAGGAGAGCACAACAGAGCCAGGATGTTCCTGACAGTACAGCCCCTACCTTGGAAGAAATGTACTCCTTTACTTCATCCCCATCAGGGCATAACAGGGACTCCTCTCCTATGCACTCTCCTTCCACTACTTTGGAAATGCCACCGGAGCCACGAAGAAACTCTAAGGAAGTATGTGTAAGGAACAGCAGGAAATGACCTAATGTTCATAGGGAAAATCGTTCCTGGTGCCACCTTCCCTAGTACCTATACTCATATCAGCCTGCGTGCTACCAGCCACATGGGGTAGGATACATGACTCAGTGCCAGACTTCACTTGTGCTCCATGAAAGAGTATCTATTCAATAGACACCACATGCTCCCACAAAAAGTCCTCTCCCCATTCAACTAGTGATAAGACCCAATCCAGGTA
This sequence comes from Terrapene triunguis, assembly GCF_002925995.2. Taxonomy (NCBI): domain Eukaryota; kingdom Metazoa; phylum Chordata; order Testudines; family Emydidae; genus Terrapene; species Terrapene triunguis. The sequence continues at coordinate 796,612 of NW_020664441.1, read as the reverse complement.
TGCAAGGGGATACTCTGTTCTGCACATCTACCTACCAAGACATTAGCGATAAAAACCTTCACTTGGGGATGGAGGACTCGTCTAAATCACCCTCAGACTAAGGACCTATGATGTCCCCAGGAAGCTCATCTTCACATAAACATCCTAGAGCTCAGCGCTATCTGCCTTCATGCAAAGTACACCTACTGCTACTCTAGGAATCTGTGATCCAAGTGCTGACAGACAACCCCACAGCTACTATGTCAACAGACAGGGGGAGCAAGACTGTCTCCACTGTGGAGTTGGGTACATTCCAGATCAAATCACACCAGTGGCGCTGCGCCTTCCTGGCCCTCAAAACATCGTGGCAGATTGACTTAGCAGGTAGTTCTCAAACAACCAGGAGTGGTCTATCAAAGACTCAGTTCTGCAGAACATCTTTCACATGTGGCAATTCCCAGAAATAGATGTGTTTGCTACAGACCAGAGCAACAAAACCTCAGGCATTAGGCTCCTGGACACTGGGATGAACATATACCTTTCTGCCAATTCCTAAGATACTGAGGGCTCTGAGAAAATTCAGGCAAGACGCAGTACTTGATGATGACACATCTTGAAGAACTGCAGTTAGTGTAAAGTAAGTAACCGTTCTTTTCTGTTTGTTTCATTCAGCATGCCAGCCTCACCACCCATGAGCACCAGCAGTTCAGACTCCAGATGCCTACCCTTATTCCAGGACAGAAAAGGGCCAGGGAATGTGAAAAAGAAATATCCCTCCTTCTCTCCAGCCTCTGTTGAAAGCCTCTCTCCCATATGATGCTCCCTCTAATCCCTGAGGATTCACACTGTACATAACTATCATGGTTTCCCCCCCCCAGGTCCTGGCGCATACACTATCCCTCGGGTGATGGGACCCAACACAGTGGACAAAACTGCTAGCCCTTGTTATTCCATGAAATGGAAGAGTAAGCTTGGTCGCTTTGATGAGGATCTCCATAAGGTAAGCTGCTTTTCCATTTCCTCTCCAGCTGCTCTCATTGACAACCAGTGGTCAGTCACTGCCTCCAAGACTGAAGGCCTCTAAGCATTGATGGGTTCTTTCCTAGTACTTGGAGATAAAAGTGTTCTGCAGCATGAACAGATACAAGTGCTGCAGCTGAAGACTGGCAGCAAACATGGCTGTTCTTAGTAACTGAATCATTGGCAAGTCAGGGCTCTAACTGTATTTGCAGCAAATACCTAAGGGCTTCATCCAAAACCCATCAAAATCAATGGGAATCTTTCCAATGACTACCATAGTTTTCAGATCAGGCCTAGTTCTTGTGCTATGCCTAAGCACCATGTTGCCTGAACTCCATCTGGAAGAGGAGTTGGAACTGGGATGAGGACAAGAAATGTGTTAAGTAAGAGAAGTTCAGATATGAAATTTCACATCAGGACACACATATTGCAATATATTTTTTATGTTCTAGAGGAAAAATCTTTTGCTCCAGTGTTATAGTTACTGAGTATTTTGACATCTTATTGTGCATATGCAGTAGCAACATTTCAAACTCAAATTTCTCTGCCATCTCCAAAGAATTTTTCTTACTGAAATACCTACAGTGATCCATGTCCCCAGATAATAACTATGTGTAAAAAGTCTTTCTAAAATACCCAGTAATAGTCATTAAAATGTCAACAATTGCCCGCAGTTAACACAGCAGCATCTGAAGGACCACAGCTTTCTTACAAGAGCAAATAATTGATACGTCTAAGATGCTGCTGTGTGGTAAGAGTTGGAACATGATTTTTTTAAAAAATGATTAGCATTGTGTTTAACAATGAGGGGTGTGGGAAAATAAAATTGACATCTTGCTCAAGCTTATTTTCTGGAAATAATGATCCCTCTAGGTAGAAGGCTGTAGCAACATTCCTAGTGCCACCTACCAAACTAATCATCAGATTTCATGCCTATGATAACATCATACTAAGTGAAATAAGACTGTGTAGCTGAATACCATGGAACGTTACATATTTACAAAATGATTATTTTTGTATTAGATGAAAAATGATCATGTACAGATTCTTGCTAATTATCTAAAACCTACTGAAAACACTGGGCTTTTAAACAAATCTTTTACTATAAGCCATATATAAAAGCCAGTGAAGGTCACAGGTGCCTAACGCTTGCAGAGACAGAACAATGGCACTTTCATTTCAGTTTGAGCCACTGTCCCCTTGCAGTCTGTCAAAAGTGAAGTGGCTCAGGCTAATAAGATTTCAGACATCTAATGTAAACTTCTAAAGGACATGACACTGTTGAGAAGGGAAACTTGCCCTTCTGCAAAAAAAAAAAAACAACAATAAAATAAAAAAATTGTTAAAATTAATTAATTGTTACAGATAAACCTATGCACCTCTCATAGGAAATTGGGGATATTGAATGTAGCCATTTTCAATGGATGATTCCATTGACTCTCTTACAGACCCCAGGTCCAGCTGCATATAAAAAGACAGACGTTGATGTGTACAAAAAGAGAGCCCCCAAGTACAGCATGAGCTCCCGGACTAAGCCTGCAGGAACTGTTAGACATCCTGGACCAGGAGACTATTATCCCGGAAAGGTAAGGCAGAGAAATCTAGAGGGTAATTTACTTGAGTCAGAGGACAAACAGTCACAGGCAACAGGGCTGGTTTGTATTTAAACTCCTTGAGTTGACAAGTCTTGATTTAGAGCTATCATGAAAACTTTTTCCAGCAGAGTTCAGCATATAAAAATCCAGATTCATATAGCAAGGACAAGATCCTTCAATATATCAATGCATTAAGATGAGTATTGGTAAGAAGGGACATCAATCTGCATGGAAGAGCTACAATTAATGTTTTAATTACTGCCCCGAAGAGCCCATGTTGGAACAAGTCAAAGTTAAATTTTAAAAAACCACATCCCAAAATATTAATGCATTATTGAGACAGATTAATTGCAGAGAGTCAAGAAACTGGACACGTTTCTTTGAGAAATCCTTGTGCATATCAATTCCAGCAGGATCTTTCATTCCATCTGTTTGGGTATGTATTCATCAGATATCTGAGCCTACATGAGCACATGTACAAAAATACAAAATATTATATTTGTGCATCTGGGATTAAAGAAAAAGGTTTAAACAAATAGAACTCAATCATTTCACTGTCAGCTGCTGTTGTACGAGCATAAACTTGTATGATTGATACGTGGACTCAAAGACAAACCATAATGATTCTATTGCTGATTGAATTATATCCAAGCACACACTTTGATGTCTCCTTGGATAATTGCGACCCCATTTTCTCAGATCCTGAGTAGTACACTGCGTATCTATCCCCTGTAATGAAACAGCCACAACCATTCCATCACAGCTCTGAGATTCCACATATTTCTTATATCTTTCCAATTCTTTGGTCAACATGGAGAGATTCCCTTCACCCATACTCTTCACATTCCATGTGTCTACTCTGATCATTCATTTACAAAGGTTCAAGTCACTCTTCCTTGGTGCAAACATCAGGTTTATCCTGAAGGATTTGGTACAGAACCATCATAGCTGCAACTGGTACTCTTAATGGCCAGAACCTCCTCCCCCAGTATAGTTTGTTGTGCTTTCTAACCTGGGGGTCTTGCCATCCAGCACCACATGGAGATTAATGTTTCGCCTTTGTTCTAGCATGGAAGTACAGAAGGTGGTTTCCTGTTGACTCCCCTCTAGTTTTTAGCTGCTGTTGATTAAATACTTGATTGAACTTTTCCACCTTCCGATGGCACTTCCTCCATCAGGGTTCCATTACCCTCCCCAGGCACTCATCCAGCCAAAACACTGGCATGAAATGTGCCAAGTTACTTGAATGCCACTCTGCACCCAGCACCAGCCAGTTGGACTACTTTTTGTCTGGTCCCTACCCTTTGACTTGTCCAGCTTGGGTGGCTCTATCAGGAGATAAAGCTCCTGCTGGCATAGTTATCAAGCTCATTGGAATATGCAAGCCTTCCCACCATGCCAAGGTGCAGTGCCCAGGGAAGGGTTCTATGAACGGTGAAGTTGGAAGTGTAAGCTCTCATGAAGCTTACTGAAACAATGTTTTTTGTTTACAAAATGAGAAAGGAAGGCGTTTAGTTGAATTTTGCTGCTCTCATCACCTGGTCTTTACAAACACCATCTTCACCCATCACCCTACAAATTTAAACACATAGAAGTCACCTGAAAGTATGTCAAAGAACCAAATTGTCTATGTAATGATACAGCAATGTTGGAGATAGAGCATCCAATGGATACAGACTGACTCCCAGTCTGCACTTGGGAGACCACCAACCGTTAGCCTCAAACATAAACTGAAAAAGATAAGATGTTCAGCAGGTCCGCTACATTTGGATTGGTTCAGAATCAACAAAAACTACATGACTTCTGTCCAAAATGGGTTTGAGGGATTGTCACAGGTAAAAGAACAACCTGAATAAACTTTGGAATAACATGAAAACTATCATGCTCAAAACTGCCAAATTATACATTCTGAAAAGTAAGTGTCGCAGTGTACCACAGATGACTGAGAAATGGCTTGAGCAGGTGGAACAATAATGCAGAATGAAAAAGAATGTCTTAGAGACTTAAGAATGAAAGAGAGAGTACAAGGAACTAAACAGATCCAAAGGCAGATTAGTATTGACAACAGTGAATACATCAGGGCAAAATGCATGGAACTTGCGAACCACAAAGAGAGTAATAATACAAAAAATTTGTTCACAGAGGTTAGACTTCTTACCAAAAAGTTTTCCCTGCAATTGAACATAACAAAAGATCATGATGGCAGAATCCTCACAAAGTGATATCAAATTCTGAAGGAGAGATTACTTTGCCAATCTTTATGGTTCATTAGAGCCACTCAGAATATAGGGCAACAGAAAGGAGAGAGTACAGAGCCAGAGCCATCAATCCCACAAGAGGAAGTGGTGTGTACTATTACGAAAATGAAGCCAGGGAAAACACCATGGGAAGGTAAAGTACCAGCAGAACTGTTTAAAGTGACTCGTGTGGAAAATTTCCAACCATGTATGGACGACTAGAAATTGGCCAGACAACTAGATGAAAGGGAGTCTGTCTGCCATTACCAAAGAAAGGAGACATAACAGAGAATAACAATTGTATCCTCAGCCTGATATCACAATTGACCAAAGTTTTGCCCCACATAATCCAGGATCGCATGAAGCAAATGACAGAAGCAGAACTACCACCACCACCACAACTTGTTTTCAGAGAGGAACAAGACACACGTGATCAAACTGTGAACGTCAGTCAGTCACATAATTGAAAAATGCAGGGAGTCCAACCACCCATTGATAATGTGTTTCATGGACTACTCAAAAGTGTTCAATACTGTCCAACTTGATCATCTTTGGAGGATAATGGCAGATTTGCAAGTCTCTACCTTCAACAACAGACGACACTGCTGCAGGCAATAGCTAGTGGTTTTCCACTGGGCTGTGCGCGAGACAAGGGTGTATTCTGTCCCAAACTTTTTCAAGAGGTATGCAGAATGAAACAAACCTGGAAGATTTTGATAAAGTGGAAGGAGCTGGGATTTCCATTGGCGGACCCCCTCTTAACTGACCTTAGATATGCCAATGACAATACCTGTTGCTACAACCACTGGTGGAATGTAATGAATGCTGGAATCTGTAAAAAGTTAGTGAGGAATATAGACTATCCCTGAATACTATAAAAATTAAGTGCATGTATGTTGACACGATTAACAAAAACAGGATGAAAGTGGACATCATGATTAATAGTCAAATTGTAGATGGTCTCCCTCACTAAAGTTTAGAAAAAACATGACATCTCAAAATGTATGAAGGTTTGATTGGTGAAAAGCTTAATTTTCTCAAGAGCAACCTATAGATGTGAATTATGGGTAATGAATGTTGGCAAGTAGATGAAAACTGAAGCCTTTGAGATGTGATGTTGGCAAAGATTCCTGCATATCTCCTGGATGGAAAATACGACAAATGCTTAAATTAGCAGCATTATTAGAGAGAAGACCACCATGTTGTTGGAAATCAACAGGTGTAAATTTATGTCCTTTGGTCACATCAGGCACAGAGATGGAAATAATCTTGATAAAGTTATCCTGGAAGGAATGGTGGGAGGTCCTCATAATAGGGGACGACTGGGAAGGAGATGGAGGAACGGTATGTGGCAGATCAGTGAGAGGACAGCTGCTGAGTGTTCGAAGCTAGTGATGGATTGAGAAGGCTTCTGAAAAGTCTGCTGTGATGTAACCAATATTCAGACATGAATAAATAGATTTTATTTACTTAAACAAATGCACAAGTTTATTTACGCAAACATATTTGAAGAACCGCATCAAAATTAGTGCAGCTTTTCACCTGTTTTGATTTTTTACAAATATATATCACATTTGCTTATATAAAGAAGTGCCTGAAGTATCTTAAAGTGGCAGCTTTAGAAATTTACAAACTAGTTTGGGAATCATTTTAATCTGCCACTGCTGTCCCCTAATGATGAAATGTGGCAACTATTTTTACAGCATATAATATTGTATCAATGCAGAGTTTAGAAAAGGAAGTCAGAGATACTGTATCCTATTGAAACTGCAAGGAGGAAGGCAGAATTATCCCAGTTGGAAATGTGGCCAAGATACTGCAAATTGCAAACTGTTCCATAAAGTGCCAGTGGGATTTTTAATAACCACACAGAGAAAAGCCCTAGTTTAAGTTTCACCTGAAAGACGCACTTGGCAATTACTATATCACTCTGCCCTGTGCTGTGTCATCATCATCATCATCATACACACACACACACACACACACACACACACACACACACACACACACACACACA
>NW_020664441.1:783241-789754 GCF_002925995.2 Terrapene triunguis | reverse complement strand
ACACACACACACACACACACACACACACACACACACACACACACACATCCCTTTCTTTCAATAATGCAAGTTATATGTACAAGGGGACATAATTAAGAATAATTAAAAATATTTCAGTTAGAAGCCTGCTCAAGCTGGAATATAGGATTGGAAGTATTTTGAAATTTGGGCAAGTACCAATGCAGCCTACAACTTCACAGCTCATCCCTAATACTAATGGGAGGGGGGGGAGGAAAGGGGGAATTAAAAAAAAAACAAAACTGTTTTAAAAGGGACCATTGAAATAAGAGATATTGAATAGATTTTACACCAATATTCCTAAAATACTCATCTCTGGTCTAAGAAAAAAGCACAGGAACTCTTAACCCAAATGGCGGTAATGTCAAAAATTATTATAGAAACAACTGATTAGAGGGTGTTGGAATAAAAATACCAACTTAATGGGTACAGTTAAATGCATTCTAGCAACAATAAAAGGAGAGAGGCATAAAGTGGACAAGGTGGGATCTATAGGAGTATCTGGGTAAGTAAACCTCACAAACTATTATCATTTATGAGAAATCTATTTCATAAAGAAACTGATGCAGGGTGTGGTGCATCCAGAAGCAACAAGGCTACTTATCTAAGGCCTGGTCTACACTACGACTTTAATTCGGATTTAGCTGCGTTAATCCGAATTAATCCTTAACCCGTCCACACAACGGAGCCAGTTACTTCGAATTAAAGGGCACTTAAAATCGATTTCTGTACTCCACCCCGACGAGCGGAGTAGCACCAAAATCGATTTTATTAATTCGAATTAGGGGTAGTGTGGCCGCACACCACCGAATTAATGTGGTTAAAATTAATGGGGTAGTGTGGCCGCACACCACCGAATTAATGTGGTTAAAAACCGAATTAATGTGCTTAGTGTGGCCGCGCACAATCGAATTTATACAATCTGTTTCCCAAATTCGAATTATCTAAATTCGAATTAATCTCGTAGTGTAGACGTACCCTAAGGGAAGAAGCTGCACTTTCAGACTGCCAACATCAAAGGTCAAACACCACCAGACACCCCTCCTCTTATTAGGAAATTTTGTAACATCTAACCCAGAGTTCAGAGAAGCTGATTGCTCTTCAACCATTCTAATCTGGCTGTATGATCTAGACAGTCTGTGCACCAACCTGCCCCTTCAGTTACAAACTTTCTTTTCACTGATAGGAATCTAGTAAAAGGGGCGTTTGTGTGAGACAATAGGTGACCTGGACTGTCCAGATATTGTACTTGATTGGGGAGGTCATGTAGCATAGAAAGTAGAAACTAACAAACTGATGCTAGTTAATGGTGAATATCCTGATGTGTTGTATTTACTTTTCCATCTCCAGATAACACTGACCAAGCCTTGTGCCCCAGTTGTTACCTTTGGAATCCGACACACTGAGTATACAATGCCTTTGATAGTGGATGTCTATTGACCTTCACGCAAGCCGCCTTACAGAAACTACATTTATTTTTCTATATCATGTTGCTTTATATTTTAAAGCTGCCAGTTTTTATACAAGTTATCTTATAATTAACAATCATCTATCTTCAAACAAGTAATAAGTTTCTACAAGTTCTAGCACTAAAGGAGGACGAATATTCAGAAAATGATCACTTGCAATATTTTAACTTGCCTCTGGCTATGAAGAAATTTTCCATATCCCCCCTTAATGAAGAGGACATGCTGAAGCTAGCAGTATTGCCCTGGCGTGTGGATCTTGCTGTATCTACCTGCTGAGAGTCTGAACCCTGGCACTAGTGCATTGCAGCATCTGGATCCTGTGTTCCAGAAACTGGGAATTCAAAACTGTATACATAAAGAGTCACTCAATTTTGTACTACTGAGCTATTTTGTTGTTTGTTTACTCTTGTGATGACCCTCACTGTATGCGTCATTTATCCCTTTTATTGTGTTCTATTGCAGTATCACCATGTAAAGACAATAAATCAGGGAGTCAGTATTTATCATGTCAAAGTAGCTGAATACTTTGAATCTACCTTTAGATGGAGTTACAGACTAAAGTTTAAAGGGATACTGTGTGGTTAAAACAAGTTTTTATATGTGTTACATCTTTAGCTTATTAAAACAAAACTTTAAAAATTTAAATGGGCTTTTCACCACTCATTCCTAGTTTACATTTTCCTCTTCACTAATCTTGGATAATGGGGATGGGGAGCAGATGATTAGAACCACTTCTGGTTCTCAAGCCTTAGCAAAATATTGCCATTTTAGAATTGCTAGAAAATGTTAAAATCCTAAATTAAAAAAAACTTTTCATTAAATTTAAGAACAAAGTTTCATTAGAATTTTTTAAAACAAAGTAAGCCTAGATTGCCAAACAACATCCCCTTAACCTAGGAGAAGCGCTGTTCTTGCTCTCTCAGCTGCTGTATGCCGGATGGCTGTGAACATGCAGCGCCTTGCAAGGTCCACATGCAGGCCAACCATAACTGCAGGCTGCACTTAGGAAGCACAGGAACTATTCCAGAGAAGCATACTGCCCTTAAGAGGAGGAGGTAGAGCTATGGACACCCTGCAGCTACACATCACCACTTGGAGCAGGCCTGACACAGCAGGGGTGGGAAGTTGCTCCTGTTGAAGTGGTATAGAAGTAGATATTCTCCTCCTGAATTATAGGGGAAAATCCAGTTTCTGTGAGGCTTCCTCCCCAAGCTCCACGCAGAAATGGTGCAACTCTGCACCATCCCTTGCTACGAGCAGTGCCTGGGCTCAGCTGTGGCACTCAAAGAAGGTTAACACAATTATTGGGAAGGACAAATTGTCTGCCCCACTTAACCAAGCTGGGAACCCCAACAGTCCCTTCCCCCATTTATTTTGTTCTCTCAAAGTTTTACTTAGCCTTTCAAGGCAAGGTTAGTGTGAAGGTGGTGATGGGGAAGCGAACTGTTGGACTCCAGAGGACAATGCTGACCTTTATTTTAAAAATATTTTTAAACTAAAATTTCAAAACAAGAAGTCATTTTGAATAAAAAAATCAAAGTACTTCATTCCAAAAACGAAAAAAATTGGGACAAAAGTGTCCAACAATCCGTTTAAACCCAGGGGAAGTTTTGGTTTTGACAAATGAGCATTTTCCAACAACAAAAATTGTTTAAAAGTTCCTGACCAGCTCTATTATTGACTCTGAGCTAGATGGGTGATTTGTACTTGAGTGGTCATTTTTCCTCTTCATCACAGAAGTCAGTGGGGGACAATTTCTCTTCTTCTTTATGGATACATGCAGATCCCATAGGGTGCTATCTTGTCACACCTTCTGGTCTAATGCATCTTAGAGCTTGGATGTAATCTCCACTGCCCATTGTAGCGAGTATTGTATTACTGATGTATTTAATGTTGTGCATCAATGCAGGTTCCAAGGCAACAGGTTCTATAAAAAGTTAATCATGGTACATGTTTGGAAACTGGCTAGTATAATACAGCTTTGGACCATGATAAGAACATACATATAACATTATTGGTGCAGCATCTTAAGACAGTACAAGTTTATTCACACCATTAAAAGCAAAATAAAGAGATCATTGCTCTGGCAAGAATTAGTGCTTTGGAGTTTTTTGGTTAGGAAAGATTTGCTTGAGGGAAGCAGACGGAATAGTCAAGTGAGCCACCCAAATTTTTAAGCATGTAAAATGAGCTTAGAACAGCCAAGTCTTACCAAAGACAAGAATCAAACAGGACTGAGTCAACTGAGCCAAGAGCCACAGTGGATCATCACTGCATCCTTCTCTCTCCATCCCTATTGCACATTCTACCTTTGGAACAGGATAAGGACACAAGTTACAGTATATTAGAAAATCAATATTCAAGGTAAGAAGCAGATTAAGAAAACTGGATCTAAATCTGCAGAAGGATCAATGTTCGGTGACTTGTAAGAGAGGAATTCTTCACTGTCACACAGTGTCATTTGTCAGGGTCAGACAATATATACAGGGATTAGGGAATATGAGTTTGTTTGGGGAGAATAACTGTATAGAGGATATGTTCTTTGGTCCTAGAGAGGTGGCTACATCAAGAGGAATAAGAGATACCCAATCATCAAGCAAGGCATTCTTACAGGAGAATCCAGAGAAGCCCTTGGAACAAATAATATACACTACAAAACAATTATGGTAGAGTTATTTTGTACCATAAGAGCCTTTTAAAATAACGTGTAGAGTTTTGGGTATTTTTTTTAAAACAATAGCAGTATTTTTAGAATGGTTTATTATAACTGGAGGCAGATATAAATAATTCAGATGGGAGAACATACATGGGTTGGAATGAGAGGGGAAGCGACAAGGTCAATGAAAGGGAGAGAAGGGTGATTTGGAATGAGCATTCTTAACCAGCATACAGTACAGAATAAAGATGTAGTGCTGAAAGATCATAAACATCCTTCATCCACACAGCATTCTAATGCACAGAATTATGTAGAATCATCACAGAACAGGGTACATACTGTATCTCAAAGTGCTGCAAGCTCTGGAGTGATGGCTTCACAAACAATAGACAATACTTGCTCAGGTATGTATTCCAGACAGTCACCCAGTGACATGCAGCGTACCTACCAGGTGATGTACTGTGGAGGGGACAAAGAATTGGGAATTCTAAGGTTACCTCCTATTTTAAATCATCCCTCTGATCAGACCACTTAAGATGACAGATCTAACTCCATCTTTACCTATGGAGTGGAAATGTATTATGGGAATGCTAGTACCAACTGTACAAACAACTTCCCCTTCTAGATTATTTAAACAATAGTTTCCAAGCCTTTTGTAAAGTAATATTTTTCCTCCTCTTCAGTTTTTCAACTCTCTCATGTCTTCTACAGTTGCAACTGAGCACGTGTGTATGTGTTACAAGAGCCATATTATTTGTGCTACTGCCACCAGCCATCTCTTTACTGCCTTTCCCCATCCTCAGCTATAAGACAAGCAAGCAGGTAGAACCAAGCTATCATGGTGGTAAAATCCTGCTCTGATACCATGAATGGCTGATGGATTTTTGTAACAAGTAGTAACTACTCAACTCAGTACCTACCACACACAATTCAGTTCTTCAGAGTGTTGTACAACAATTCTAGCCTAGTGAGATGCTGTTGGTATTAATGTATTTCAAAACATAAAATGAGATTAACTGACTTCCCAAGTCCACAGAGCAAGGCAATGACAGAGCTGGATTAGAACTCAACAGCTCTTGCCTCCCAGTCCCATATTCAGACTAAACCATGCAGCCTCCCCAGCTCTGCTCATTTATGAATGGACACAGGCACATTGCTACTATGGGTTGAGTCAGATACTTTCACATTAACAACACAGCACGTCATTAAGGTGGACACGACATGGTTATGAGCCAGGTAATAGATGAAGGCTAAAGGTCATGGACAATAAAGCAATAAACGAAGGCTAAGTGCCAACTAGGAGATCAAGTTGTGGTATACATACATTTAAAAAGATCAAAATGAACTATATTCATTTTATGAAAATAATTGATGAATCTCTCCAAGACTGATTAGAAAAGTGACAGTAACCTGGAGTCCAGAGAGGTCCTCCAGGAATATCCCAACAATTCTTGAAAGGGTAGATTGAGGATAACCTTGAGCAAGTCTCTGTTTATCATGACCAAAGTTTTTCTTTCCATAAAAATTCCAGCATGAGGACCCCACTCAAGTCCGTGCTTTTGAGACCAGATAATAGAGGATGAAAAAGACAACCACCAGTCCAGCAGAAACGTAACAAAGCAGTTTGCGATTATCCCTTCCCGAGCGTGTCATGGTGGAGAAACGCTTCACACTCCCCGTCAGCAGGCCTGTCACACTCATGAAATCTGAGTCCTGAGGGAGACAGAAAGGTGAAATGGAGAAATTATAAAACAAATGGGACTTTCCCTAGAGAGTGCTACTTTTTTAAGCAGAACCATTTCAGTCACTAGCTGCCTGGGGAACTGACTAACTCTAAAGTCTAGAATGAAAAAAAAAAAAAAAAAAGGAAAAGCAAAATACAAGCAGCAATCCGTCGTTAAGAAATCACTGTCTGCTACTCTCACACTCAGGCTCCAGGGACAGAATATTACCTTCAGTTCATTCAATGCAGTTAGATATTTGAAGGGCAAGTAAAGTTCTATTAAATGCAATGTACACCCCCAAAATATAACAACAACCCATGTCAATGCAACTTTAGGTATTTTAATTGCACACAAATCAGAAAATGCAGAATTAAGGGTCCTCAGAGCAACCTTAGTTTTGTCCTAGTCTACATATGCATTACGACAGGGTCCTCAATTATGTCATACAAAAACAACAAGGAGTCTGGTGGCACCTTAAAGACTAACAGATTTATTTGGGCATAAGCTTTCGCGGGTAAAAGCCTCACTACTTCAGATGCATAGAGTGAAAGTTACAGATGCAGGAATTATATACTGACACATGGAGAGAAGAGAGTTACTTCGCAAGTGGAGAACCAGTGTTGACAAGGCCAATTCAATCAGGGTG
>NW_020664441.1:729717-783231 GCF_002925995.2 Terrapene triunguis | reverse complement strand
TACATGCAGTTAATCGGGGATAACTCCATGCATAGACAAGCCCAAAGGTTTAGAAAAAGGTGCAGTTTCTTTCCATTAGATTATAATGGTATTTGCAGACTAGAACACCATATTGCTCAGTGCTGTGTCATCAGATAATGAAAGACCCTAGTGTAATGCAAATTCTCTCCTCTCAAGCCCCCCTTTTCCTCTATCTTTTGTTTCTGCCTTCTCACATAATTATCATTGTCAGCAGTTCCTTTTCCTTACCCAAATCTAATGCTGTTCACTCTAATTAAAGCTTCTCTTAACCTCCAACCTTTCCTTTCTCAAAGTGCTTGGAGAAAAGGCTATTTTCTCAGTCACCTCTCAGAGAACCATATTCTTGAAGTCCGGCAGTCTGAAGTGCGACTCTGGATATAGCACAGAATGTACTTTCCCTTGATTAGTTCAATGACTGTCTCCTTTCTCATGATAACTACTTCTTTTTTCCTCTTAACCTTTGACTTCAATGCAGACTTTGGACCGTTCTTTCCTGTTACGCTACCTCCATAGATGTGTAGGCATCTCCAGTTCCCTTGTTTACCCAACTGCTGTTCGTCACTAGTAGTGGTTTCTCTTCTGCATCAAGAACCCTCCTATATAGAACTTAACAGGGCTCAGTTATTGGCCATATGCTTTCTTCCATCTACTTTCTCCCTCTCCATTATGATCTTATCGCTCCCATTTTTATCCTTTGCTATAGTTTTTCAGCCACACTCAAGTGAACATGTTATCCAATAACTTTAATGCTGCATCCTTCCCTCCAGTCTTCCTTAATTACACGTAATTTGTGGCTTCTGCTCCAGTTTCCTCCAAGACATTTATTTGAAATGTTTCTCTTAGGTAAAAGCACAAATTCATCTCCTGAACATACCTTGTTGATTTAAGAGTCAGATGAAGGCCTTTTGCCCATAATCTTGCTGCTAACCTTCACCATCAACCTCCATTCTCCTCTCCTTCCCAATTCTGACTTTGTATGTGAATGTATGGATCCCACCTGTTGAAGACTTCATATAGATCTTCATCCCATCTTGCTTTCAATCCTGCAGTTACCTTCTCTATGGCCTCCATGTCGCAGCTTCTCCAGACTCCAACATGTGCAGAAAAGCCACTGCCTGATCTCGCTCATGAAGTAACAGCATGACCACCTCAGTCCCATTCTCAAACATCTGCATTGGATTCCCTTCCTTTCAGAATTCTTCCAAAAACCTCAGTGGGTAAGCTCTATGTTACAGATCTTCTCTCTCTGTTGCTACCATACAATTTGTACAGCAATTTAAGACTGCAATAGGGGGTGAAGTTAAGCTTGTTAAATAAAGGGGAAATAAATTGGACATTAAAAACATGGAGGTTAGAAATTAAGGTCTTTTCCCCTAGAATGATAAATTAGGGCATCTGCTAGCCCACACACTGCACAGCAATTTCAGCCTTTCCTGAAGTTCCTGGATCTTCCAACAGCAGCCAGAGTTTAGAATACCTAACCAGATTTTATTTTTGTTTTATAAATTATATTTGTTTTTCACAATACCTGTGAAAGTTAAGGTGGTAAGTGGAAGGAATAAGATACTTGATGACATGAGTAGATACGCATTTGCACAGAGTCCCAGCCTCTGCACTTCCAAAAAGAGTAGTGAATACAAAGTCCTGATTAATTTTATGGGTTTCAGAGATTATGGGAAGTAATCCTGACATATTTATAAACAATTCCAAAGTTATAAACAAAAATGTCCAAGAAAGGCCTATATCTGAATATTAGCTTTAGAGGCAGAGGTTTTAATCCCAATAAATAGATAATCTCCATCTGTATTTCTAAAATATACCGTTTTATTCCAATGGTTCCTGTTACTAGTTGCTAGCTGTGTTAGTCTGATCAGACGCAATGATATTAGCAGCTGGTATGTATCTGTTGGACTATGTACCAAAAGGCCCACACAAAATAGCTTCACATTTATCACCCAGCATTTGAGACATTGCCAAACCCAATTGCTAGAATTTAATTTGGTGCTGTTTATTGGGCTGCTATGAAACTCAAACAATGAAGACAACTCTTGAGATTCAGCACAGAAGTTTTCACCCCTTATGGACTTCTATCAGTTTCTTACCGTGCCATCCAGATAGCGGTTTTGATCCTCAGCATCTTTGTCAATATCCAGTGCCAGCTACTCAAGACAGAGGAAAGCAAGTGTCAGCGTCTCCAAGTGAAATGATCAACTCCTAACATACTAAAAGCTGGTGACATTCCAAGCACACAAACAAGAGTGGCCCACCACTCCTACCACCTCCCACACATACACACAATGTGTTTGTTCAGTCCAATGAAAAAAATTGAATGTCTATTACACAGCAATAGTTGCAGTAGAAATTCCTGATATCTCCAGCATCAGAAATTCTGCCCTACAAGCAACCACAGACAGAAACTTTTGTATATGAAGTCACCATGCAAATACTGGAAAAGTGAAAATGGAAAACAGACTCCAGTATTCTGCTAATACTGTGGTCTCTGCATTAAGAAGTGTACGTAAATCAAGGTTTTTCAAGCCAATGGAACTGATTTAGTCTCAGGAATATTATCCTGAGGGAACACTGCACACACACACACACATCTTTTTCATGAATATTTTTAATATGGTTTTATTGATTCCTTCCAAAGACGGCACCCTTAACAATATATCTTTGCATATCTTGACCTCACCCCCCATTCACTTACCAAACCGAATTCCTTCTCTGGATGCCACTAAAACCAGACAATTTTGTACCCTGTAACACAGTTAAATCCCAAACAAGGGATGAGGATTTCATAAAATTCCCCAGGACATTCCAATAGCAAAAGTTAGCTACCTGGCCAGTAATAGACAGTGATGTACTTAAAAGCTTCTCAAAAGCTGAATAAATAAGACAGCCCCTTGTAACCTACTATGTACTCTCAACATCCAT
Organism: Terrapene triunguis; assembly: GCF_002925995.2. Taxonomy (NCBI): domain Eukaryota; kingdom Metazoa; phylum Chordata; order Testudines; family Emydidae; genus Terrapene; species Terrapene triunguis. The sequence continues at coordinate 780,276 of NW_020664441.1, read as the reverse complement.
GTAAAACAGTAAAGAAAATGTATGATGTGAAGTTAGCAACTAACCGATTTCAGCCTGGTGACCTTGGTGGCTAGATTGTCCGCCATACGCTTATTCTCCACATCTAGCATATCGTCCACAGCATTTGGACTCTGACCTGAAAAAGTCCTATTGGTTATGATACAACAAGTGGCAATGTATTTTACTGGTTAAAATTGAGGAATGGAGTCATAATTTCTGATTTCTATTTTCAGTTCTACCACAGACTTGCTTTGACACCTTGGGCAAGTCACTTAACTTTTCTATGCCTCCATTTGCAGAGTCGTAAAATGGGGATAATAATGCTTACCTACTTTATGTGAATATTGTAAAGATCAATGCCTGTGAAGAACTTTGAGATCCTTTGATGAAAAGGTACTACAGAATTGCAAAACACTACTACTAAAACCTTATGGAGCTTGCAAGAGTCATTTACAAGGAACTACGGAAAAAACACCACACCACTGCTTTTGGGAAAATGCCTTCTTTTTAAGGCTGCTTTTCAGACAAATGCTAAATGGAAGGTTATGCAACTATGAGCAATAATATTTCAGGAAACTGTTTCTCTCAGCCCTGAACTACTGTGCCAGGTATCATTGGTCTGAAATGAATAGCAAATTCATCAGGCATTTGACAAAGACATTTTCTACATCTGAGTCCCTGCTCTAAAAAAATGCCTAATTCTGCCCTTAGCTGCACAGGTGCATATTTTGGAAAAGCTTGGGCTAGAGAGTGTGTTTGTGTACATATGCAATAATAAATAATAGTAGTTTGTTCTTCTGTAACAATTTCCATATGAGGATGTCTAAGCCAGATAGTCGTGCCAACTTAAGTAAGGAGTATTACTTAAATGGAGGAACCACTGCTGAAATCTTGGGGTGGCAGGGGAGCCTGTAGTTCATAATGAGCATGCACACACAAGTCCAAAACATCCCTCACCAGTCCTCAGTAGATTACTGATCGGCCGCACTTCTGCAGCAGCTCTACCGCTGCTGTTTCTTTGGCGGCAAGTCCTTCCCTCTGAGAGGGACTGAGGGACCTATTGCCGAAGAGCCGGACGTGCCGCCCCTTTCCATTGGCCGCCCCAAGCACCTGCTTGCTGCGCTGGTGCCTGGAGCCGGCCCTGGAAGCAAGCAGAGTGACGCCGCGCTTGGCGGACTCCCTGAAACCTGCTCACGGCCCCCACTGATCTAGAAGAGACAGCCCCATTGGAGCATCCTCCATGGCAGTGGTTGCCGGAGGGAGGGAGGTAGAGGAGTAACCCATTTCCTAGAATGTTAACTTTAAATTTGTTTTACGAAATTACTATTTAGAAAACCCCACATGCACAAGATACTTAAACAAGAAACCAAAGTGACTGCCTGATCGTACTGTCGTATCCTTTGATCCCCTCCCTAACTTCAAAACTACCAGCAAACCAAGCCAACCCCATCCACACCTATTTTGTACTGATATGCCCCTTGCTGCCCCACAGACCCACACCTAACCAACTACCCACCCCACATCTTACCAACATGGGCTGCATTGTCCTCCCACCCCAATATCTTACTGACAGGTCCCTCCCCACACCAGAGCCACCCCAAACCCACCCTCCACCCCATGCCTTACTGCCACCGTGCCATGGGCCTCATTGTCCCCCCAGTTTCCTCCAAACCCCAGCAACCCCCAGCCACTGCCAGGCCCCGCCCCACTGCCAGGCCCCGCTGCCCCACCTCACTCCCAGACCCCCACCAATAGCCAGGCCCCGCCGTTCCCTCTCCCCAGCCGGGCGCCCGGGCCCGGACAGATGGCGGCGGCCCCGAGCTCGGGACTGGGCTGGGCCCGGGGCTCCCGCTGGCCCGGGGGAGGAGACAGCGCACTGAAGCCCGGCCCTGTCTCACCTCGGCCCCAGTCCGCCATGGCCGCGTCCCGTCCCGGTGCCTCCGTATCCGGCTTCGGCCGCTGGCGGGCGGCTCCGGCTGGCGGGGGCGGGGCGCCACAGTGACTCCGCCTCCCGGGGCGGGGCCTCCCCTGCCACCGAGCCCGGGCGGCTGTGAGGGGGAGGAGACACCGGTCCGGGAGCGTCCCGCCCAGCAGCCTCCCCTCCCCTCTGACCGGATAACTGGGCCCCTCTGTCCGGACAGTTCCGATCCAGTCCCCCGGTGTCCCTCGGCTGGCCGGGCAGGGAGGCCAGGCTTGCCCATGCCGAGCAGGGTACGGGGTCGTGCCCCACCGTCTGGGGACCGACCCATGGGCAAGAGGGTGGATGCTAGTTGTGTTAGACCCATTGCAATGGGGCCCCACACCGGCCTGCGTGCTGATATAAGTCTACATCAGCAATACACCTGTGTGATCTGTGGGTCCCTGTAGGCCTGTAACCCACCCTGCTCTCTCACCCTTTTGGGTCAGTCAAGCTTAGGGTTGCCAGTTTTGGTGCCAGGTGTTCCTGGAGGTTTCATCCCATAACATGATAGGCTTTAATTAAAGATTAATCTTTTTCTCCTGGAGACTCCAGGACAATCCTGGAGAGATTCCAGCATCCTGATTGGCTGCTCCCCTTTGTTTAGGGTTTGCAGATTAGACAGTGCCACACCTGGTGATAGGCCTCAGTGCTGCAAACCATCCCCCCAGGGTTCAGTTTTTAAACCTGAGTGATAGTACTGCAATGCTGTTTGGTTTGGGCTTGTTGTAACGTGAAACATAGGAATGTTTACATTTAAAAAAAATAAGCTTTGAGTGGAATAGAAAATATTTCTATAGTTTATTTTAATTAACAAAGTCTAACATCCTGGTCTAAACTTCCTGTGTCTCCTTCTCACACTGACAAAATGTTATTTATTTATCTCTGAGCCTGCAATTTGATTCGTGTGAGCAGACGCCTGCACAGAGCCCCCGAGAGGTGCAAGGTTCCAGCGATGGGGAACAGCTGGTAGGATCTAGGCTTTAGAGAGCTCCATCAGCGGGACCACTCAGGGAGGAACTCTCTGCGTGGCAGTAAGTATTTACACCATTGGGACACCGAGAATGAACAAAGAGGGAGATGGAAGAGATCAGAAAAACGGTGACTGAGAAGTGATATTTAGCACATGCCTTGTTTGTTCCATAATGTTTGCTATTTTATATTTCATAGCTTTAAATATTACATATTTAAAAAAAAAAACGAATAGGCGAAAAACATAGAGAAAGAACAGGTTTGCCCAGCCCTGCTTGATTATTTTACGTTAGGAATTTTTTTTTCATCTGACTCAGTCTCAAACACAATGGGAGAGGAGAGGATTTTTCATTGTTTGTCATTAATCCTACCAGAAAAAGGGTGTTCAGCATCCATTGTTTAACATTCTTATGGCGGATCCCTGGAAGTTAACTCTGCCCCTCCCCAGATTCCAAACTTCCAGTAATGCAGCTTTTCTTTTGTCTGTGTCTTCTTCCCTACCCGAGCTGCTGCCACCCACCCCTTCTGAATCGGTTATCGGATGCAGCGTTAACAGCACGGGTCACAACTTCCGTATGAGTCACACACACACAAACCCTCCCTTTCCCGCTCGCCTTGGACAGTGGGGAGGAGAGAAAGATCTTCTCTTTCCCCCTACCCTGCCCTAGGAACAGCAACTCAGCCGGGCAAATGACACCGCATTCCACCCTGCCTCCCGCGTCCCAGCTTGAAAAAACAAGTTTTTTTGTTTAAAAACAAAGCAGGTGCCCTCACTAAACGTTGCATTGGAGGGACAGCTGCTGTGTTCAGGAATAAGGCAGGAAATCTGAGCAAGGAAAGCTAAAGTAAAGGTAATGTGCTTTTTATATCTATCTATCTATCATTTAACATATAGTAGCTCCTAATGTTTGTTTGTTTTTTCATCCTGTTTTTCCATCTTGCATCTGTACTCTTTTTTTCATTGATCTGGAAGATGGAGTTGTTTCAACTGATTTAGCAACATTTTATCATTTAAAATCTAATCTAATAATTATTATAATGGTTATTGTTAATTGTTGCAGACATTTTGCTTCTATGCCCTCTGTCTCTACTGCAGAGTCCCAGGCCCTACTTTTAGTAAAATAGTTACTATTTGTCCCATTCTGTCCCTTCAAAATGATCATGATTTCTGAAAAGATTGATTTATTATGAAAGGTTAAAAAACATGCACATGTGTAGTTTGGCTAAACAAAGACTAAGGCCCCGATTCTGCAAAGACCTTACACACATGCTGAACTTTACAACCAGGAGTAAAAAGAAAAGGAGTACTTGTGGCACCTTAGAGACTAACAAATTTATTAGAGCATAAGCTTTCGTGGGCTACAGCCCACTTCTTCGGATGCAGTTCCCCTGATTTCAAGGGACTGCTCACAGAACTAAAGTTAAGCACATGTTTAAATGTTTGCAGAACCAGAGGGAGGAGCACAAAGACCAGCTTCTATATATTTTTGGTGGGTGTGGGCATCAAAGACAGACTGGTACTAGGTGTGGAATTAAAACTAATGGGATGAGTTCCTCATGAGTTAAACAGAAAAATGCAAGATGGAAAAACAGGATGAAAATTCCAAATAGTGAGGTCTAAATGCCCTAGTCCCATGGGAAGTGGTGGAAGCTCTATCACACTGGCCTGGACAAAGAGCTGGAGAATATGCTGTAGGGAACAATCCTGCAATGGCCCAAAGGGGGTGGATTAGATGATCCACCTTTTCCATCTTTAAATCTACAACTGTATAGAATTTCTTTTAGGGTGTTTTTTTGAGGGGGGTGGGATTGGGGGGTGGTTGGTACTTCTTGAGAGCTGTGTTACTCTCTGTCTTCCATTTGGGGGAGGGATAGCTCAGTGGTTTGAGCATTGGCCTGCTAAACCCAGGGTTGTGAGTTCAATCCTTGAGGGGGCCACTTAGGGATCTGGGGCAAAAACAATACTTGGTCCTGCTAGTGAAGGCAGGGGGCTGGACTTGATGACCTTTCAAGGTCCCTTCCAGTTCTAGGAGATAGGATATCTCCATTAATTTAGAAATTTATTTATTTATTTCCTAAATGGCCCTATTAGTAGCTCTCATGCTTCAGGGTGCACATCATGGTGAGTGGTCAGTAGGCACCCTTCAGCTTTATTGTGGTAATGCCATAGAATCGGTGCACACCCTGCAATGAGCTCTGGATGGAGCTCCACTGAAGTCGGGGGTGGGGGTTTGCAGGAGACTCATCGCAGGATCATGGCCTTACTGTGTAATTTTACACTACCAATATTTAGTGCAGAATTAACATCTAGCTATAGAAAATATAAACATACATAAACTTATGGACTCGCACTCAATAATGTATTATATTATTTATTAACTATGTCTCTCAGGACCATGTATCAACACAAGGCTTTACAAACAACCTTAAACACATGCCTAGCCCCAAAGAATCTGAGTATTATCTGCATATAAATACACATCTAATTATTTAATATCATTGTAAAATACATTGGTTTCCTGGCTGATACAAGCTTTGGCCTATAGATGCCTTTTATCTGTCCTCAAGACAGGAGTTTTTATAGTGCGTTCGGTATATCCTCCCATCTTCTCCAATTACAGAGCTATACAGGCGCCTCAGTATTCTAGATTCTTTGTTGAACCAACAGACCAAAATCCCAGTGCTTTTAATTGAGGAACTTCTTCATGCCACCTTAAAGGGCAGCTCCACCTTAACCCAGCCTGGATGGTGCTTGTCTGTCTATTGTGCATCTCTTTTACTCCACAGGGTCATTTCTGGGATTTTGCTGTGTGATAACAGAAATCAGGACAGTGGGTGGAGGAGGAGGGCAGCAGGGAGCTGTAGTTATCTGTTCTGTGTTAATCTTCCGGCTGGGAAAGGGAGGGAGGTTTCCTAAGTGCGTTGGTGGGAGGGCATTTATTAAACATTGGAAAGCAGAGAGAGGAGGAAGAGGATTAAAGGGCGAGAGAAAGAGAGGGAGTTAGTGCCTGATTTTACAGGGGTCATCCATCTGCTCTGCCCTTTGGATGTAACAGTGAGCCATTTCACTTGCTTTTCTCTCTCTGTTCCTCCCCTCTCCCTCCCAGTTGTCTGTGTATCAAGGTCCCTGTGCATCGGTAATTATCCGGGTAATTATCCGGCAACGCTGCAAGGCCGCCCACCCCACCCCATATCATTCCAATCCATATCCAAGCTGCTAGGGCAATGGAGCTCAAGAATGTGGTAGAGACTGTGGAAAGCGGGGAACAAGACGCTATCCTCAAGGTGCTGCAGATCTACAACCAGGAGGTGAGTGTTGTGTTTGTGCTTGGCCTGAGCCAGTCCTCAGCTTTCCCTGTTTACGTGTCTGGGAGCAGGTTGGCTGGAGAAGCCATGCTGTGGGATTTCTGTGCCACCCAGCTGTCCCCGTCTGTCTCCTCTACCTACATCTGTCTGTGCATCGCTTCAATAAAACTGCCATTAAGCTGCTTAGCGGGTAAATCTTTTGTTTGTAGCTTCAGTGGTTCCTGCATGTTTTGACAGTGACTGTTCCTAAGCATCTAGTAAGCATCTCCCCTTCCTGCTTCACTTATGTACTGGAAATAAAGCACTCAGGCTGGATTTTTAGCATCAAGGGTGCAAGGGAAACATGGCAGGGAAGTGAATTTCCATGCAGGGGCTAAATAGTGAGCGATAGAAAGGAGGAGCCCTTTATGGTAAACGAAGGTTTGGAGGTAACATATGAGGCCTAAGGAGGAAGCTATGGATGGAGCAGAATTATTATGGTTCACAATTAAAGATAATTAAGGAAGCACTTTGACAGTAGGGATTTGCCACATATGCTTCATCTGAAAGTTGATGATAAGAGGAATCAAAAATAGGACGTGAAAAGAACAAACTGCTAGGAATGAGCGATTGCTGCTACCAGCTTGGAAATGTTTCAAAACATTACACGAATAGGCTCACATGACGTTTTCAGCCCAGGAACCAATACGCAAGTGCAGGTGAAATTCACTTCAAAGGAGTCACCTTAGGAATGAATTTGGCCCATCAGATCCTACATGACTCATTCTGCATCACGCGGAAGTAGGTGGAAAGTGAGCAGAGAAAGCTGCAAATATTGTTGCACAAGTGTCATTTTCCAGGAAAAAATTGTGCGTGCTACATCTGTTCCAACCGGGCAATTTTAATCCAGTAGAAGTCTCAATTAAGAAACAGTAGAACCCCATAAAAGTGACGTACAGCAAAAATAACACAAACCGTGGCAGATGAAATACAGGCAACCCCGAGCATACAGGCAGAATTATTATGGTTCACAATTAAAGATAATTAAGGAAGCACTTTGACAGTAGGGATGCCTGTATGCTCGGGGTTCTGCTGATCGCCATATTTGGGGTCGGGAAGGAATTTTCCTCCAGGGTAGATTGGCAGTGGCCCTGGAGGTTTTTCGCCTTCCTCCGCAGCATAGGGCAGGGGTCGCAAGCTGGAAGATTCTCTGTAACTTGAAGTCTTTAGATCACGATCTGGAGACTTCAACAGCAGAGTTAAGGGAAACTGGGGGGGTCAGCTTTTGTGGCCTGCATCATGCGGGAGGTCAGACTAGATGACCATATTGGTCCCTTCTGACCTTAAAGTCTATGAGTCTAAATATAAGAGGAATTAAGACGCTAAGAGGAAATTTGAAGAGCATATAGCTAAACATAGCAGAACAAACACCAAGACATTTTTTGAGAGTATATCGGAAGCCGGGGAGAGAGTTAGCAAGTCGGCTAGACTGTCAGGGAGCAATAAAGGAGGATAAGACATTGTCTTAGCTTCTCTGCAATGTCTTTGTGTCAGTCTTCACCACAGAAGATGATGGGAGATCCCTGCCCTAGATATATTCTTTTCAACAAATGGGCATGAAAGGAAGTTAACATTATGGTGCCTGAAGAATTCATGTCAGGCTGTTTAATACATTTATAAAGGATCTGGAAGACATTGCGAACAGTGGAGGAGGTCAAATTTGCAGATAACAGACAATTATGTAAGTCTCTCAAGACTACAAAAGAATGTCAGGAATTCCTGAGGGACCCTACAACAGACCGGATCTCCAAAGCCCATTGAAGTAAATGGCAAGACTATCACTGACTTCAGTGGGTGCTGGATCAGATGCCAATAGGCAATTGAGCAACACGGGGGCAATAATAATTCACTGTGGACTGGTGCAAAGTGATGTACATTGGAAAGAACAATTTGAACTATTCATGCATGTTGATAGGTTCTAAATCACTCTGGAAAAGATCCTAGGGCCCCGTTTGTAGGCAGCACAATAAAAACATCTGGGCAATACACAATATTGGTCAAAAAAGATGTTGGGGAGTATTAAGAATGTGATGGAGATTAATAACAAAAATATGATAATACTGTTATGTACACTGATGACATCCTCGCCTTAAGCAGTTGATCAAATTCTCTGTTGGTGTAAATTGGGATAGTTCCATTAACTGCAATGGAGCTGTGCCAGTTTATCCCGGCAAAGAATTCAGGGCCTATTATAATCTGTATTGGTTACTGCATTGCCAAAGGATATAACAGAAATGGCAAAGGTCCAGAGAAGGATGACAAAAGTGATTAGGAGCATGGAAGTGGTTCCATATGAAGAGAGGACAGAACTACACCTCTACCCTGCTGTAACGCGACCTGATATAACATGAGTTTGGATATAATGCGGTAAAGCAGTGCTCCGGGGGGGGCGGGGCTGCGCATTCCGGTGGATCAAAGCAAGTTCGATATAACGCGGTTTCACCTAGAACGCGGTAAGATTTTTTTGGCTCCCAAGGACAGCGTTATATCGAGGTGGAGGTGTATTTAGTTTGGAAAGGGGACGTGAGAGAGGTCCTGTATATAAAATAATGAGTGCTATAGGATAGATCAGTCAGGAGCACATCCTTACCTTTTCTTGTCATAAAGGCCCAAGGGGTGAAATTCTCTGGCCTGTTTTATGCAGAAGGTCAGACTAGATGATCATAATAGTCCCTTCTGGCCTTAAAATCTATGACTCTCTGATCTAGTGAAATTAAAAGGTAATACCTTTAAAACGGGTAAAAGGAAATGCTTTTTACACACATATTGCATAATTAACCTGTGGAACTCACTGCCACAAGATATAATTCAGACAAGTAGCTGAGGAGGGTACAAGGATTGGACATTTACATACCTAACATGGATATCTGCAGTTACATTAGATAGGATAAAACATTTATAAAAGTCTTTAAACCCTCTTCTGTTGGGGCATAAATCATAACTTCCCCCATGGAAATGTTAGTTTATAATTGTCCATTTTACCCTTTCCTCTGAAGCATCTATCATTGGCCACTGTTGGAAGCAGGAGCTTCCGGAGCGCTGGTCTGATCCAGTATGGCAAAGGTGGTGGGGAACGAGAGAAGGCTACGCGCACCCTCCACCCCTTGCCCATTAGCACAGGGTGCAGCCACAGTTTGGTGCTGTAGTGTTTTCCTTTAGCTGCTTCAGCAACCCCTGCCTGATTTGAATAGGATAATATGGTTTGAGACCTTGGAGTTACATAGACTGGGCTCATCTTGGTATCTGGCTCAAACCTTTGAATGATGCATCATGTCGAGGTATGAAAATTGTTTAGTTCTTTAAAAGATTGGATTTGAAATGCCATGCTTTGGATGTTCAAGAGGGATTCCTCTAATCCGTCTGCCATGGTGAGCAATGGGCCAAACCCTCTGATCCTTCCTCAGTTATTCCTTCCTTACTCGCTTAACACTCCTATTGATTTCAGCAGAACTTTGCTGGAAAATGACTGAGTAAAATCTGAATAAGACCCTTAGATTGGCTCTGTATTATTGAGAGACTACGTGAAAGGTACCAACAGGGGTGAAAGTAATTTAAAGGACTTACCGGTATGCCAGAGTCCTGAGAGGGGGCGTGGCCTTTCACGATTTAAAGGTCCTGATGCTCCGGCTGTGGCTGGGAGCCCCAGGGCCTTTAAATCACCCCAGAGCTACCAGCTGCAGAGGCTAAAATGACTTACCCGTAGTTTGAAAATTCAAGTCTATATACATATGTGGACAACAAGCAAAAAGAATAAATCAGAATTTTATGGACATTATTACTATTTCTTATTATCATGCAGCGCCATATCTTTACGTGGTCCTTTACAGACAATTAGAAGAAGGCCCGATTCTCCGCTCCTGCTTCATCCCCTCTGTACCACTCCTGGAGTGCAAAGGGAACACAGAGTTGTGCTAACAGGGTAGCTGAGGATTCCCTTTGCATAGGGGAATCCTTGGGTGGCAGAAAGTTAGCCTAGGCAGCTCTACCGCATCACGTGTTCCTGGGACCACCTTCCGGGTGCAGTGGGTGTGCCAATGGGGAGGAGGCATGGCAATCTTGGACTGACTGAACTGGCCTTAGAGCAGCTCTGGAGCTGCTCTAATTTGCACTGGAGACCAAAACAGTCCCCTTCTGCCTCCAGGAGTAGAGGTAGAGGTGGAAAGCCACCTGTGTCATCCCCCCATTTCATAACACCTAAGGATCTAGCCCAGTGCCCCAGCTTCAAAGAGATGAAACGTAAACACATGGCTTCCTTGCACGCTTTATAAAAGAGTGAGCCGAGAAGAAAGGAATGTCTTGACTTAGTTTTGAGTAGCGTAGAGGACTTGACAGGAGCCATGGAGGTGGGGAAACATCAAAGCAACAGTGCCAGTAATTCTAAGTTGGTGTGTAAACGAAGTTAACCTGATTGTGAGGGAATGTAGGGACAATGAATTTCACAGAGCCAGATGTGGAAGAGAGTGTAAAGTTGGGGTTAATTGATAAGGTTGAAGCAATGCAGGAGCAAGACACAACTTGAATGTGATGGAAAGGATCCTGATGGAGAATAAAATGGACAAATTCTATGTGCCTGCCACTCAAAAGTTTAAAAAAAAAAAAAATCCAGTTTGTTCAGGAAAGGAACAGAATCATCCGGGGTAAGGAGGAGGCATTTTTGAGCTATAAAATAGGGTCAGGAGAGGAATGGAAAGGTTATAGAATGAAATTAGCTGCTTCAATGCTGGCTAACGTACCTGGTTAAAATGCACCTCCAGTGATGCTGCAGATGCTGTAGCAGGTGTGCCATCAATGAAATTCTGATCTATTGCCAGCTTAGCACTTGAAACAATGCTGCTGCATTCAGCTGCCATACAGAAGTGGCACCAGAGTTCAACAGTGAAGGGGTTAATCGTGCATTAAAATTGCCATGAAAACCGAAACCAGAGGGATGAAAAGCAGAGGCAAGATAAAACACACATGTTTTCAGAGTGAAGGATGAGAGGCAGATGAAAGAGACTGTGGGGCCTCAGGGATGGCTCTTTGTGTTCCAGAAGAATAGGGAGTTCCCTAAATCATAGCATTGAGAGCCAAGAGCAAGACACAGACCTATACGCTTTATTGATTGTATCTGAATTGCCTGGGATCCAAGGGGAGAAACTGACACGCTGGAGGGATGGCTCAGTGATCTTAAGTAATCCATTTTGAAGTCCCTAGACATCACCCAGCCACCTCCCACTTTTGTGCAGTGTGCTGATTGTTTGCCTGGCATTCTTTTACCCAGCTGTGATGCTGTATATTTTGTTTAGACTGTGGGATGAAGGATACATATAAAATTATATTGAAAATCAAGATCATGTCCAGAATAGCTAATCAAGAATTAGAAGATCTGAAAGCTGAGCAAACCAAAGGGTGGGGACAGGATCAATATGAGGCTAACGAAGGAAGTGAGACAGGGCAATTTATGCGTCTATATTTTAAACCTTTTGAAAACAAAGGGGCTGGAGAGAAGCTAGTGTAACAGCTCTATTAAGGAATCCAGAGCAGATCGAGGAAACTATAGGACGTGGCTGTGGAGGAGATAATGGAAATATCACCAAGAAGAGGGAGTAGGGCCAAGACCTAGAATATTTAAGATGCAACAGGGTGTGTAAATTCCGAAGTGACCGGTGCCCACCTTAGGTGCCTTGTTAAGACCAAGAGCCTTCACCTAGCTGCCAAGCAGCCTTCTGTATTAGGTGTGGGATGTATCTCTTGCCTTCCCAGTTTGGGGAGGTGGTCCTTCCCAGCTTACATCTTTTTAAAAATTGTAGAAATAGGATCTTTCTTGGGAGAGGTCTCTTCAAAGAAAGATGTGCAAAATAGAAGCCTGCTTAGCTCCTGGCATGTTTTACAGCCAGTCCACGTGCATCAATGGGTCCTACAGAGCTGGATAAAGAGAGCAGAGTAAGGCTATGTCTAAACTACAGTCTTCAGCTGGCATAGCTACATTGGTCAGGCATGTGAAGAGGTTTGATCCCTGACTGACATAGCAGAAGCCCCTCATGTAGATGCAGCTATGCCAACAAAACTGCACTTTTACTGGTGTTTTTCTCGTAGGGAGTGTTTTTACAGTGTACAAAGCACAGTTTTGCCAGTATAAGTTGCGTCCACACTAGCAGCACTTTGCCAGTGTAGTGTGCTGACATTCCTATACTGGTAAAGCACTTCTAGTGCAGCCACAGTCTAAATGCCCATGTCACTTACAATGTTAAAAATACCTTTTTAGACAGATCTCAGACATTTCTGATCCAGTGTGAAGCGGCCTCGTGAAGAGGGAAGGTGCTATACAGTCTGGGTGTGGTCTTTGTTAAGGGTTGCAAATAAGAAGGTAACTTATCAAAGTCCTGGGCTAGTTGCTTGCTTGGATATTGAAAGCATGGAGCAGTCCTTGTCAGCTGAAGCCCTTTGGATGGAGGGAGCTGGGCTACAGAGTAGCAGAAGCTTTGCTGTTAGACTAAGAAACTGGAGGATGTGGTGGATCCCGAGAATCTCTTGGATACTGGCAAATTCCTAAACTTGCTTATTGAAAACCCGAACCAACTGAGAGGCCAAGGAGGAGAAGAACTAGCACTAGTGCTAAGCACTTCCTGATTATGACTATAGATATTAGCACTGACACGCCGTGATGGAAGAAGCAAGAAGAAACTCAGGCATAAGTGGTGGAAAATATGTTCTGATACAGCCAGCTTCCATCACCAACTTCTGCCACTGCTATGAGGGAGATAGAGAGCCTGCCTCTCCCTGGCTATGGAGGTAGCAAAGCAAAGCCCCGTAGAATTTTTCTAGACTGCAAACTCAGATGGCCACCACTCAACCCCAGAACACAGCACCTCTCCCTTCAAGGAATTATCCTCTTAGTTCACCGAGACAATCACTCACATCCGGGATGGCCTCATAGGCCACAGAATAAAGAGCCAGAAGCAGCTTATTCTCATAAGAAATAACATTTCTCTACTTCAATCAAGGCACTAGACACTCAACACACCCACTCACACAAGCAAATAAAAAACAATGAATCAAGCTGTGTTTCACCCGGGCCTGGAAAGAAGAAAAGGCGAGAGAGAGTGTTATTGTTGTTTCTATATTTAAGTGCTTGGGAAGTGCTCAGAAACAACCACACAGCAGCGGGGGACATATAGGTATCACAATAGACTTTAGAAAAGAATGGATTTATTGGCAACGCTGGACACAAGCCTCTCCTACATGACAGCTCTCATCCCTACTCATCTGTTCTTTCCATAACTCTTCATGTTGTTTTATAGAGTCATGCATTTTAAGGCCAGAAGGAACCATTGTGATCATCTGCCTGACCTCTTGTGTAACACAGACCACAGAATTTCACACAGTGATTCCTGCATCAAATTTAACAACGTGTGGAAATGTTTGTACCCAATACAAGTCAGAAACCCATGGCCGTCAACCTAAGAATCCCATGCTGTAGGTTAGCAAGCTAAATGGGGAGCTGCGGGTTCCACAGAGGATCAAGCCCAGGACCTTGTAAAGCAGACATGATACAGGAACCACCTGCATATACAGATTGCCAAGGGATCTTAAAACTCCACAGAGAACAAAAGAGAAATCCATTTCTGAGGTGTCATCCTAAAAAGGTATTTACATTTCAGTAACCTAAAAGAAGGAACATGCAGTGAAGGGATGAAACTTGTTAATGGTACAAAACTAGAGCACCTGTAGGAGATCGGGGGCTGATCAGTACAAATATGCCTGTTAATAAATCTCAGAATGGCTTGGACAGACAAGGAGTGAGATCAGGGCAATGGAGAGAAATGTGAAATAATGAGGCTTAGATTTAAGAAGAAGGATGTCACACAAAACCGTGGAAGGAATGGCAGGAACATGGAGTGGGAGGAGGGTTAATGGGATGGATGGCAGGAAGCAGAAGGAGGACGGATGACATAGAGCAGAGGAGTGTCTGAAGAACAGTCTGGGTGTGTAAGTGGTCATTTAAAATGTAATGCAAACTCCAGGAAGTAGGGGTCTGATCCAAAGTGCATTGAAGTCAGTGGGAGTCTTTCCATTTACTTCAGCAGCTTTTGGATCAGACCCTAATTGCAACCATATATAAAGGACTTGTAATGGTATATCCAGTTCATGTGACTCCTGCTCCCCCCTGTTGCTTTCTTTAATTTGGCTGGAAACATGCCTTATGGAGTGCCTGCGGGTTGGCTCTTTGAACATATATAACCCTGGGTAACAGTTTTGCAACAGAGTGCTAGCAGAATTGTCTCCTAGGCATATAAGTATCTTGCCTCTTTCAGTCGCTCCTATGTGATACTTCAGAGGAAGGTGAAACTCTCCATAATGAGTCTAGTCAACTGTGCTATACCGTGGGGGGAAATGATTTTCTGAACTTTGCAAGCAATCCTGATTTCTCTGTTAACTTTTTGCCTGGTTCAGTGACTTCAGCTACTTGTGTTCTACTTGTTTATGTAAATATCTTAAACCCTTTTAATATCCTCTGATAAACATTGCCATACTGATTTCCTGCAGCAGTGAGTTCCATGAATTGGCTCTTCTCTGCAAGAAGAATGATTTCCTTTTTCATTGCTGCCTTTCAGTTCAATGACTGGCCCGTAGCTCTCATATTATGTGTCTGGCTGGGTAGAAGCAGCCCAATGGCTGTCCCTGAACCATTCCTTGTATCCTGTAGAGCAAATTTATTTTCTCATTTTGTTTTTTGCCTCTTGAGACTAGTAATTTCTGGTTTGTTTTCACAGAAGTCTCAGTGTTTCACCTTTGAAGATGAAGAGCGGGAGGAGAGGAAGGTATGTCCTTTGTTTCTTACTATGGCCATCCAGAGGTACCTGAATGCAGAGCAGTGAATGCCAAAGGGCTTGGTGAGAGATGGCAAATCCCAGAGAGAAGCTAGTGCTCTCTCACTGGGACTAGGTCACTGATGGAGGAGCATTGAGTTAGAACAGTGGTCCCCTGAGTCAGTTTGTCAGCAGTGTCCATTTCTGATCCAGGGGCAGGTTCTACATAGCACGATGCCACGTCTACTGTCCCTCTCCTTCCTCCCCAGGGCCACGCAAGTTATTCCTCAATGCTTTTTCATAAGACGTCTTTTATGGTTCTTGATAATTAGTGTGAAAAAGCTATTGCCTCAATCTCGTATTTCAGACATTGGAATAGAAAATCACTCTCTGTCTGTCTCCTCTGTCACATTGCCTGCATTCTCTCTACTTTGGATTTGGATACACACCCTACCACACTCCTGCCACCACCCCTACAGGTAGACAAATGCCCACCATGTGCATGCATGTACACACGGCCACACAAACATCACCTAAATAGACATACCATACAGGAAAACGCTTGCCACCTATACTGACACACAAACCAAAGTCATGCCACCTTTAACTCCGCCGCAGTCAATGAAATTATGCCAGAGTTGAATGTGGCCTGCAGAATGTAGTATACACAGAGGCACACACCTGCCACCACCCAGGTAGCCAGAAAAATACTCTCCACCTGCATAGACACACTGAGGCCTTTATCTACAGTGGAGAAATGTATTGTGGTACAAAATGATTGTACCTCCTCAGTCAATGGAAATGTCTTTTGTGTCTACACACAGAAGTGTTCCATAGATAGAGGGTGAGAAATATGCCAAATACCCTTGGATTTTGTTGCAGTAAGCAACGATGAATCCTATGGCAAAGAGCTTTTAAAAGGAGCAATCTGATTAACCAGAGACGACACCTTACATACATCACCCTGCCTTACGAAAGGACAAAACAGTATTAGGACCCAGTAGAGACTCCAGCTACCTGCAAGAGAGCAGCTACTCCATTAGAGAGGCCCAACTTCCCTCTGTGGAGTTTTGATGCTACACTATTTGTCAGGGGAGGGGGGGTGTTTTTACACTAAATGGTTTTTATAGCCTTAAAAATATACAATATAAAAAAACTCCAGTGCTTCAAGAACTTCATCAAAAACCCTTTCTTGGGTGGCAGAAGGATCCTGACTTTGAAGCTCTTATCTTGCAACAAAGCATGAAGTGATCATATATCCATTATTCTTCATAAAGACTATCTCTGCAAGGCCCCCTCCTCATTCAGTTCACTTTGGATCATCCCCAGAAAGGCTTAAGATTTACTGCAAAACCCCACTGATTCCTGCCCCATTGATCCACAGTCTCCAAAATTCACTCACATGGCAGATGACTTCACCTTCACCTTCACCTCTCATCACAGATTGAATGGCAGCGAGCGAGCTGTAGTAAGGTCTTCTCTTACTGTGGCATCATTACTTATGCAACATATGCAGAACATTTACTAGTGTCATATGAAGTGTTACACATTAAAACAAAACTATGCAGGGTTGTACCTTTGCTCTTCTTGCTGTTTTGTTTTCTTACTCGCTGATCTGCAAGATATCAGCAATTCACAATGGGACAGATCCTCAGCTGGTGTAAATCAGTATTGATGGAGCTATCCCAGTTTACCCCAGCAAGGAGTCTGGGCCAATGAGTCTCCTAGTCATTGGTGAGAATTAGTGACATTCTACGATATCTAAACCTGAGATATTTTCCCTTCTCCCCACCCTCTTCTCAGCCCAGCTAGATCCTCCATCCTTCCCTTAACCTTGTATTATCCTTCCCTCAGTTCCTTCAGCCTGCTCCCCCATCCACAGTATCACCTGCTCTCTGACCTTGAGACTCCCATTACATCACCCCCCCACCCCCAATTTTGTACTCCTTTCTATGCATTATTTCTAGATGTGGGTCAGAACCCACACTCTGGAGCCAAATGCCCTTGAGCTTTGGAAAGTTCACGTCTTGATCTGAACTTTATGGTAGGCCCATCTCTAGATACTGCTTATCTGTTTCAGCGCGGTGCATTACACAGTGCCCACTTGTGAGAACAGCTGTTGAAATGTCAGAACTAAGGCATTGTTTGCTGTGTCTTCATTTTTCCCTTCCAACTCCGCAGAAAATGGCCCAGCTGCTGATCAAGTTCCTGGAGAGAGAGCTCCAGCCCTCCTGCCAAGTCACATGTTTGGAAAGCATCCGCATACTGTCCCGGGACAAAGGCTGCCTTGACCCCTTTACCACCGGGGAAGGCCTGCAAACCTTGGCCAGACACGCTGGCATTGATTACTCAGAGGAGCTCATTCGGGAAGTCCCAGACCTAGATGTGATCCTGGAGGCCCTCAAATGCCTCTGCAACATCGTCTTCAGCAGTCCCCGGGCACAAGAGCTGACGGCTGAGGCCCGGCTCGTGGTGGGTCTTACGGAGCGCATCAAACTCTACAATGAGAAGAACCTCCCCCATGAGGTCAAGTTTTTTGACCTGCGTCTTCTGTTCCTGCTGACAGCACTGAGGGTGGACATCCGGCAGCAGCTGGCCCAGGAGCTCAGGGGCATCAGCCTGATGACAGACACCCTGGAGCTGACGCTAGGGGTGAAATGGCTGGACCCCCATGAGGTAGCCACTGAGGGGAGCCCTCCCCTGCCCCTGCCACGCCAGGAGACAGAGCGTGCCATGGAGATCCTTAAGGTGCTCTTCAACATCACATTTGACTCCAGCAAGAGGGAGGTGGATGAGGTAAGTTTCTCAGAAGTCACTGCCCATGCCTTGGTTTGATTGTGGTTTTCCACCTCCACTTAGCAATTCTTCCCTGTTGCATCTGATGTTGGTGCATCCTCCAGTCTGTGGACTCACAGTTACATACACACATGTAGGAACAGAAGCAGCCCATGGGGCCTTCGTTTCTAGAACAGTTTGATGACAACTCTGCTGTCTCTGCCCTATAGACTGTTAACACTTTACAAAAAGTAAGTTTTTAAAATGCTACAATTTGTTATCTATCTTATGACTAAAAATAATTTCTTTGTGCTGGAAGAGGGCAAAATGCTTATGTAACTCGCCCTTGAAATGGCCAAGGCCTGGCCCTTTTCCGCCTTCTATATTAGCTAATGGGTGTGATGGAGGCTGCAGATGGCTAACTCTTGGGAATGTCTGTGGCCTCTGCTGGTCCCTGGATTAACCGTGTAGTGTGATGGAGGACTTGGGAGGGATATGGAGCAAGATAAAGGACAAGCAAGTGTATGAGTGGGGCAGGAAGCTGAAAGAGAGTTTTGGGGACATTGCCATGATTTGTATCTTACTCCACTTTACCAAGATTTGGTTGTTCTTGGTATCAATGTACAGAAGTGTTCTGTTCCCAAAACAGCAGTAGAGCGGCAGAACGGCAAACAGACTCTGGGATTTCAGGGACTGCAGAGATGTGCTTCCCTTTCATAATCAGGTTTTTTGTTTTCTGTTTTGGGGCCAGGAAGATGCTGCTCTGTACCGACGCCTGGGCGCTCTCCTGCGTCATTGCCTGATGATTTCAGCTGATGGAGAGGACCGGACAGAAGAGTTTCATAGGTGAAGATCATTATCCTGGCATAAGACTTGAACCCACATAACCTTCTTACCCAGAGGAGAAGGTGCTACTATCTAAGCCATCCTGACACTAAGGATCAGATTCTGATACCCTGACTCATGCTGAATGGTACCTTTCTCTACAAGTACACCTCTAACTCGATATAACGCTGTCCTCGGGAGCCAAAAAATCTTACCGCATTATAGGTGAAATCGCGTTATATCAAACTTGCTTTGATCCACCGGAGTGCGCAGCCCCGCTCCCCCGGAGCACTGCTTTACCGCGTTATATCCGAATTGGTGTTATATCGGGTCGCGTTATATCGAGGTAGAGGTGTAGTCCTGCTGAAGGGAATGGGACAACTTGTCAGAGCAAGAATTGCTCACCAACTTGAAAAAGGTCTTCACAATCTGGCCTTAAATATCTAACCATATCCTGAGTCATGTTGTGCAACTGACATTGACAATTGTCATTAGAGAGAGTGCTGAGACCTCCCAAAATCAGGTCATGTTTAACCTTTGTGTGCACACCCTTTGATTAGTTTGGTTGTAGAAGAGTCCACTTGCAGGTCCCAGCAAATGATAGTTTTTGATCTTACCCTCCGGCGCGTCATATTGCTAGAATTTAGAAATTAACTTGCTCCTTGGAGAATAAAAGAATCTACATTAACACAGAGCCTTGGCTGTCTCTTTGTTCCTCCTCTCCCTGTATGTTCAGCCACACAGTTAACCTCTTGGGCAACCTCCCTCTCATGTGTCTGGATGTCCTGTTGACCCCGAAGGTGCGGCCAGGCTCGCTTGAGTACATGGGCGTTAACATGGATGCAGTCAGTGTCCTGCTGGATTTCTTAGAGCGACGACTTGACAGGGTAGGTAGAGGAGATGCTGTTCAGAGTTTTTCATTGCACCATCTTTCCATGCAGTACCTTCTCTTCTCACTGTAGGGCAGATTTGGCCCTCCATCCCTGACAAGCAGAGCTACTTTTTCCATTTAAAAACCCCCAGAACACCTCACGAGGAGACCACAGGAATGTCAGCAAGTGATGGCTGGTTTGGAATTCACCAGAATAGTTTGTAGCTATACCTTTAATAGAAGTGGCAGATATTTTCCTGACAGAGGCAAAAAATTATGGTTGGTGTTTGACTAGGTTCACTGGTTGACTGGACAGTAGGGTGATTAAC
Organism: Terrapene triunguis; assembly: GCF_002925995.2. NCBI lineage: Eukaryota > Metazoa > Chordata > Testudines > Emydidae > Terrapene > Terrapene triunguis. The sequence goes on along the minus strand of NW_020664441.1, from coordinate 760,413 downwards.
TTGTTGATTAAAAAGTAATAGATTTATTGGCTGTTTGCATGGCAAGATTCGTTGGATGGGAGTTGGTTGACTGACTGATCAGGGTGCTGAACAGCTGATTGAATCGGAATCCCTGGAACTGGTTAGTTACCGGGTGTGTTGGTCAGCTGTTTGGATGTGACCGTGTGAGTTGCTGTACAGTAGGCAATTGATTGATTGGTTAGCTGTTTCTTTCCTGTGACTAACTCAGCAGATCTGAGGACTGATTGTCACCAATCTCACTTTGAGGTGGAGGGCTGGTGGAGTTTTTGTGGGCTTCATTAAGGCAGATCATTGGGATTAACACCCAGCCCCCTCCCCTCCCCCCCCCCAAATTCCGTGATTTACTACTCCGGCAGCTTAATCTGAGTTTTCCCTGAAGCCAAAAATAAAATTGTTTTTAAGTTCTAAGTTCATTTTTGACAGAAAAGTGTTATATGAAGCAAACCTGTTAAAAACGTCACCAACTCAGCAGAACATTGGGTGTGGTCTTCAATCTCTAGAAATACTTTGAGAGCTTTTCTGAGCGTGGCTGCATGACTTCCCAGCTCTCTCTGCTGTCACTCCTGTGTTCCAGTGTGCTTCTGGCAGCCCCGTGCCATATAGCGAATGCAGAGAGGCTGCCAGCTCTGAGCACTGACACAGTGGGAAAGCTGCCGTGGCACAGAACTGGAATCCTCAGTCCTCATCTCTTTCCACGCAGGCCTGCGCTTTCGGGATCTGTCTCTGCTAGGAACTGGACAATGAGAACTACGTGAGCTTGTGATGACCTGTTGTTGTTTCTTCTGGGCTCTTTCACAGGGTCACAAACTGAAGGAGACCCTGACCCCTGTGCTGAACCTGCTGACAGAGAGTGCCCGTGTCCACCGCCAGACAAGGAAGTTCCTCAAAGCTAAGGTACCGTGTTGGTGTAGGGAGAATCCAAATGATACTCATTCCTGATTCCTCTGAGGTGAGAGAAGAATAATACAAACTTTATGGATACCACCAGCCTCCAAACAGATACCCCTCTCCCTCCGTATATAGATTCTGCTATCCAAGGCTATGAGCCCCTCAGTACCTGCAACGTTTGCCTACACTCTTGCTGCACTCCCAATAGTTTATTCATTTATTTAATCTGTAAATTGCATTGTGGCACAAAGGTATTCTGGAAATCCCAGTGCTGTTCCAGCTTCATCCCTCTTGCTGTGGCTTTGCAGGTGCTGCCTCCGCTGCGGGACGTGAAGAATCGCCCCGAGGTGGGGAACTTGCTACGGAACAAGCTTGTGCGCCTGATGACTCACATTGACACCGACGTGAAGCACTGCGCAGCCGAGTTCCTCTTTGTGCTCTGCAAGGAGAGCGGTGAGTAACGAAAATGTCACAGGACGGATGAGATCCTCTGGGATCTTAGTGCCAGGGAGGCAGGGCATGGAATCCAATTTCTGGTCAAAGCCAATTAGAGTTTACACCACATCAGACCTTCCGAGGCTAGAGGACACACCTTGCCACCCCTCAGACACGCTGTCCAGACATTCGGTGCTTGGGGCAGGTAGTACAGGAGTGCACTGTGGGAAGGCAGAGTTGCCAGTAGTCAGTGAAACACTCTGCAAGGAGACAGCTCCTTCCCACCTCACAGACACACTGGGCATTCAGACCTACTGTCAACAGATGCAGCTCCACTGATCCATTGTTCAGCCCTCCCAGTGTGGGGAGTCAGATGATAAATCTGGTATTGTTTGCTTTACCCTCCGCTCCGCTGTCACAAAGTCCAGGGGAAGAATTGGTATTAGGGGATTTTGTCTGCGGGAGGAGGACCCGGAGCTGAACTTGCTGCTTGAGCACTCAGGAGCGGTGTATTGACTATCAATGCCACAGTCTGCATTTCCCACCTGCCTCTTCCACATGAGGATTTATTCAGTGGCTGTCCATGCTGGCTGGTGCCTCTTGTTTAAAACTGGTCACTTTCTCTCAGTCACTCCAGCCTGTCCCCAGGAGGGCTGGTGGGCAGCACGAGGATGTGCTGACTCTCGTGTCTCTCTCCCCATCAGTGTCGCGATTTGTGAAGTACACAGGATATGGCAATGCAGCCGGGCTCCTGGCAGCACGAGGCCTCATGGCAGGAGGGCGGGCAGAGGGAGAGTATTCTGAGGATGAAGACACGGACACAGAGGAATACAAGGAAGCTAAGCCCAAGTAAGGACCCCTTTCCCTCCACCACCTGTTCCCACAGTCCCTCTGTCCCTACACGCTCACAAATCCCTTTCTCCGTGCCCGGCTTGTGCTCACGAGCTCCCTTCCCCATCCTGTCCCTATGCTCTCACCTACCCCATTACCCACTTTTCTCACCCTATTCCTTTCTGCTCTTCCCCATCCTCTCCCAGCATCCCCCTGCCCAGGGCTTCACCCACTCTCTCCTCCTCACTACTCACTTCATTTGATGGCATTTCATCCAAAAATTACCTACTTCCTACTCCAGTGCCTCACCCACCTTGGGAATGGCTCCCCTCGCGTGACAGCTGCTAGTGTGCCCGTATCCACTCACTGGCAGTAGGGCACGTCATCTACAGTGGAACAGATTCCCTTATTGCACCACTCCGGAAAGGCATGGAGATGGGGTAGCGTGTATAATGAGGGTTGGGTTAGAGCTCTGGTCATACCCACCTCCAGCTGCTGGGTCCCTGTCTGCAGCCAAAATTAATGTGTTCCTCTCTCTCCTCAGCAGTGCTTAGCAGTGATGCTGTGATGGGGTGGACAGAGGGGACTCTCCAGTCCTACCGAGCTCTGATTGAACGTAGGATTGGCCATGTCAAATCAGGCCATTAGTTCACCAATTCTGGAATCACATGGACCACATGTATGTGGAAGAGGAGGGAGGTGAGGTCTCTACAGATGGAGGCCTCTGGAAGGAAGTGACGAGGAGAGGGTGTATTCCCACTCTGGTGGCCAGAGAAGGAGGGGAGGGCTTGGCAGGACTCTCTTACCGAAGGAGAGTGGGGGGTGATGCAGTGGAGCATGGGCAAGTGTCAGGAGCACCTGGCTCTCCTCTGTGATACCACCAGCGCTAGTATCCCAAGGAGAGAAGAGAGCATGTGCTCTGTGGCCAGCTCTGCTCTCATGCTATTGTAAACTCATAGACGCAGCCTGCTTTTCAATTAACCTGTTTCTCTCTTCTGTCTCTCTTTCTCTCTCTACCTCCTGTTCCCATTATTGCATTCAGCATTAACCCAGTGACAGGCCGTGTGGAGGAGAAGCTCCCCAACCCCATGGAAGGGATGACTGAGGAGCAGAAGGAGTATGAAGCCATGAAGCTGGTTAACATGTTTGACAAGCTGTCCAGGTATCAGAAGAGAGAACGGAGCGTGTGCGGTTGTGGTTTGGGGATGCAGTGGGAATGCACTAAAAGAAAAAGTCCTGGCTAATATAGGTCAGACACTGAGATTGGGGAGACTCAGGTTTGTCATAGAGTCATGACTATGGCAGGTCAGTGCATTAGGATAGTCTTAATGGGAACACAACTACGTATATGCCTTGAGGAGGAGGGGAATCCCAGCTCCATGCAGTGAGTGTTTGGTAGCAGTCCAGGGCCCTGGAAGGTCATAGGGGATGGACTTGGGATGATTGCTGGGAAGATTTAACACATGAATAAATTAACAGAGCTGGATTCTGTTACCCCAGCAAAAGGAGTTCAGGGGCCTTAGCCAAACCTCATTGAGACAGCAACAGACTAAGAAACTACCACATAATGTGTTCTCCACCTCCCAGTGCATCGGGAGTTGTCACCTCACCAGAGTTCAGCCTGGGAGTTCTCTAGCAGATGGTGGCATTGCCCCTGGGTGGCTGCTGGTAGGAAGTAGCATTTCAGCCACAGATGGCAGCCAGTGGCACCAATTCTCCTTCCCCACAGGAGAGCCTTCTCCAGTAGGTGCTCATCCATCATTCAGGGGCACTGCAGACAGGGGTCCGGGATCTACCTAGAGAGTTCAGAAGGCACCGAGATGGGAAGGAAAAGGGCAGCTCATTTAATGCTGATAGCACATGTGTGTCAGAGAGAGAGAAACTCATCCTGGTGCCAGTCCTAACATTACACTACAGTGGTTCAGCTAGCACTCCCTGCCTCTGCCCAGTGCTACTCCGGACGGTGCCAGGAATGCCCAGGAGATTCTAGAACCCAACCAGTCTAGCAGGAGCTTAGAGTGGCAGCTCCTGGGATCTCCAATGCTAATTCCAACATGACTGGGGTTCTGGACCCCTAGTACGCCCTGCCCCAGGGGCTGCACTCTTCAGGTTGCTTGAGAAAAGGCATCAATCCATTCCTTGGACTTGATTTGCTGGGCTGTGGGATTCTCTCTGCTGCCTTTTGGAGCTTTGCAAGTGGAAGTACAGAGCCGGATATTCAGAGGTGGGGAGCTCAGTGTGAGTTGTGGATGCCCAGAACTTCTGAAAATCAGCCCCTCGTTCTTTTCACAGGTTTATTCCTTCCTTAGGTGCATGGGAATGTTGTTGCTGGAACCAGGCCTGTTTCTTTAACTAGGGGGCCTCTACTGCGCTGGTATCCTGCAAAGCATTCTCCCTGGCTGCCATCTAGAGGTGCCCACAGGTCCCTCAGAGGATGGACACGAGTGCTCAGCGATGTGAGCGTTCCCCAGTCTCCCAGTTCTGTAGCCCCTCCAGAAACATTATGTGGTTTCTCCTGGGAACTCCCTTTGCCAAACTAACTCTGCTCTTTCCCTCCATATTGCAGACAGCAAGTCATCCAGCCAATGGGGATGACTCCAGGGGGCAATCTCACCTCTCTGGAGAACGCTGTGCATGAGCTGGCAGAGGAGAGATCATCGTCTGACTCTGACTTGGGGTTGGACTGATTCACACCTCTCAACTCCCCCCTCCCCCCAAGGACTGTGGGCTCTCCACTCTCCCTTCAGAACTGGTGCTGCATCCAGAGGATAGTACTGGGTGAGGACTTTCCCAGTGGGATCTGAATCAGGACTGGAGTCCACTGCCCAGACAGATAACAACCACCTCCTCTCCGGTCCCATAACCACCTCTCCTTTCCCAAAGAGCTCGCCACAGCTTGGTTTCATCTTGGTCTCTTTCCCTCCGTGTCCCTGAGGATCTCACACTCCAACCCAAGCCCAGGATTGTCCAGTAGGACTTTTATAAAGAAAGATTGGGAAGGGGGAGGAGGGAATATCTTCTTACACCAACAGGGTCCAGTAGCATGTGGAGCATTGTGTGTGCTGACTTCTGTGTAGGCACATCACTGTGTGCGCATCTGGGTGTTTTTATGGGGTGTGGGTGCGTTTATAGTATGTGAGGCACTTGTGCAGCGTGCATACATTTGTAAGGGCACACAAGGGTATGCCTATGTCAGAGAACATATGTGGGAATTTGGGAACATGAGATGTGTGTGAATGTGTATATATAAGTGGAGTATATGCCCGGGACATACGTGTAGTGATTAGAAGAGTGTGGGCATTACATGTCTGCATACTGATGGTATGTACTTGTATGGGTGAGCCTGGGTGTATTGGGTGTATGCAATTGTATATGTACAGATGGGCACATGTCAACATGTAATATTTAGGTACACATATAGATAATATTTGTGGGCGTGTGAGGGGTGTATACATGAGTGGCTGTGGAGCGTACAGGTGGGAATGTGAGTGTAATATTTAAGCACATCTGCCTGTTGGGACTCATGTTAGGATACATGTGCTGTGTGGGGAGCACATGTGGGGGTATGAGAATATAGCTCTTATGAGAAACTTTCAGCACTCACACTGACTGCAGGATTGACATTTGCAGGTGACTGGCAGCAATGCTTTGATTTGTAGTCTATAGCACTGTGCAGTGTTCCTGTTTCCACTACCCTCAGTTTTCTGGACTAACTTCTCCCATTCTGCTTTCTGAACGAAAGGCAGAGACCCCCTTGCGTAGTTTCTTGCTGAATCATCTGCTTCAGCTCCCACAAATCCCCAGCTCTTTGCACTCCCAGGCTGGTATCAAATCCCCTCCTGCACTCTGGCGTAGACTTTTCTGTTTAAAGAAGAGAAACTATCTTCCAATTTGTCTCCTCCTGTACCAAGAGTTTCAGAACATATTAGCACAAATAGAAAGAATTACACTAGAATAAAGGAAACCTTCTGACAGACGAGTGCGTGTCAATGATTCATCTGAGTGGTGTCACAACTCTAAGCAAATTAGAAAATGGCCAGTGTTTCTGGGGGTCCGTCATATAGCCATGATCATTCCAAACATTAGTTTTATTCCCAAATAATAGGCTATATTAAGAGACAGTTAAGGCTGAAACTATCTTTAGTTTCAAAAAAACCCAATACATCACTGAATGTTTAATTTGAAACATCTAAGCATCTGAGATTCAGGAAATTCTAAGTTAGGATTCCACTAACACCCTTAACTCTGCCCCCCATCCCTCGCCACATGTACTGTAGCTATAGGAGCATAAGTATTCCAATTACTTTTTAAATGGTTGTAATTATTAAAAATAAGTAATACAGTCCATGCATGTTAGTTCCCTTTTCTGCTCTTTGTAGAATATCTAAGGGCATATACCGAATTGCAGAATGAGGTTTTCATCTAGTGTTTGTGGAGTGGACCTGGGCAAAATGGTTACCTGCTTGTATGTAGATAGTGGGATTTCTGACCCATATTGAATGAGAGAGTAGGTTAAGCATAGTGGTGTTTCTCTCCTGTACAGAGAGGATGGACAGGAAGGGTTGGGCCTTGTGGCTTATCGCTGAACAGGTTGTGGTCCAGGAAATCAAGGTGGTGTTGGAGCCCTGGCGGGCAGAAGTGCAGCTGTGGAGGGCGGTTGGGGGGACTGGAGAATTGGGGATTTTTCCTAAAAATGTCTCCTACTGTGAATTTTTAAGGGGAGAAAAACAATTCTAAATATACTTAGCAATTGGTTTACATTTTAAAGGCTGTCTCTGCAAGGGAAAAAGGCTAGAGATTTACTTCTTTAAAAATGCATGTTTAGTTCTTCACCTAGTGAAGAACTTTGTGGAAGTTTTTTAAGGAGTTTAAAAGGAGAAAAAAAATTGAATAACTCAAAAATTAACCCACTAATCTTCACTAATAGACAGCAGGCTCTCTGAGGAGAACAGGAGAAATCAAGTGTGGAGATTCTGGGCCAAGCCATTTTATTGTATTTATTTTTCTAAGATAGAAGTTGGCAAAAAATAATAGTAAACTTTCAGTGCAAACCTCTGATCTTTTTCAAAGTGTTAGATCTGGCAGAAACCTCGCCCGCTCAAGGAATTAAAGAAAAACATGGTGTATTTTACTCACCTCTCGCCCATTTCCTTGTGTTCAGATTCCTCAGAAATAGGCCATGTTTAAAACTCAAGCTTGCAATGGACTTAGGCACTGATCCTACAAAAGCTCCACACATGTGCTCAACATTAAACATATGAGTAGTCCCACTGACTTTAATAGGGCTGCCTATATGTGTAAATCTTGTGTATAAGGTTTTGCAGAATTGAGGCTCAAGTCAGGACAAGCACCTTTGACGTGTATAACGAAATACGGTTGAGAAGCAACATATGCTGTTTTGTAGTAAAATGTTAACTGTGTACAAATGGGCAGAACTCCAGCTAGGCTAATTGTCTGGAATGCTGCAAAGTGAAAGAAACACTTCTGCTTTTATTTAGGCTATGAATTCAAATGACATTTATTTCAATGGCTGAACCCACAGCCATGTAAGAACATTCAAATATATTTGAATCACACATTCAGATAAACAAGTCTGTTCATCTGAATGTGAGCTCAATCACAGACCTCATTTAAAAGAAGTGCAAGGGCAAAAAACTCTGTTACTACAGTGGTAGGAATGACAGGGCCAGATCCTCAGCTAGTGTAAATCAGCATACATCCAGTGAAGTCAATGGAGTGCTGTTGAGTTATGCCAGCTGAGGATTTGGCCTGAAGTTTCTAAATGCATAGAAGACAGATAATCCAAAGGTAGGTTTCATACCGCTACCGTCAATTAGCCACATTGCACATACATATTAAGGCGTAAAAGTTAACACAATATAAAGGGAGAGAAATGTACAAAGACGCAGAGTTACAGTAGCTATGGAAGCCTTAACATTCAAATTCCTTGACTTTTGTGCATTTCAAAATATTAACCATAACCACATTGAGCAAGGTGTTTTACATCTCCTCTGTTGTGCTTCTTTAGACGTAGTATTGGTCAAAGGTCACATCCAGAAAAATCATTGTAATAGACGAGCTAATTATTGCTGCATTCGCCTCTAGGCCAGAAGGGTGTGATTTCAAATCCTACGCTGGGACTTGGGCTCAGCTGCAATGATAGCTCTCTAGTGTGAGGGGGAAGGGGCCTCTTACTATTAGTAGTGCTCTCCGATGAGACATTAAACATGGATCCCTTTTGCCCATTGGTGATGTGCAAATTAAATATCCCATGGCACCTTTTGAGAAGAGGAGGAAATAACCCTGGTGTCCTGGCAAACATTCCCTCCCTATAAGGCTCAGTGAATAGACAATAAACCCTTGATTGCTCCATATGATTGGAGCATTCTGTGAGCTGTAAATCTGTGCCAGGAACTGAGCCAGCATTTAAAGGGTGAATAGTTGCTAAGTGAATAATTAAGAGAAATGAAGGATAACAAAGGGCATGAACCAAATTGGGGGAAGTGCAATCAAAGCATTGACCTTGGGAAATGTGTGAAACAGACATTGAAATACCATGTGTAGACATCCGCAAAGGCATTAAAGCTTACTAGTATTAATAATTATTATTGCTGTGCAGATATCAAACCACGTTCCATTCAGACAGCAGCTTAAATTGGCCCATAGGGTTGTTTGCTCAGCAGAAGTGGGGTTTCCAGGCATCATCTCCAGACACATTGACACCTTTCACCTCCTGATTAGCAGCAATTTCACCAATATAATAAACACAACAAATTTGCAACAAATAATTGAAAAAACCCTGCTTGCATTCGAAACCTGCTCTTTTGAAGAGCTGGTTCAGGGAGCCGGAAACTTTCTATGAACCTGTCTGATGGAGCTGGGTACTTATCCCAGCAGCATTAGAATGAGACAGATCAACTAACATTTTCAAAAGCGGACTAGTGACTTTGGGTGCCCAACTTGAAGTACTATAAATAGGCCTGATTTTCAGGACATTCTGAGCTCTCACCCTCTGACAGGCCGCTCCAGGGTATTTCAGGTTGGGCACCCAAAACTTGGGACACCCAGACTCACAAGAAACTTATTAAGATTTGATCCTGAATTTCTGGTGGGAGTCCAGTATGTCTGGTGGGAGGGAAATGAGACTCTGGCCAGTCTAATAGTGAACATCACAAAGTTGGATGATAGTTTATACAGCTGTTAAAGGATCTATGTGACAGAAAAGGAGAGGCAAAATCTCTCCAAATGTGTGATCTGGGAGAATGGAAGACGAAAAGGTAGCGGTCACAGCGTTCAGTGGGCACATGTGCCAGGCTGAGGTGTCAGATTGGGAAAGTCTCCTGCAATAGCCAGTCCACAGCCTGCCATTCGGTCTTCACTTCCTAAGAGTCTTGTGTGATGGTCTTTTCTGTACTGCGGCAGGGCACTCGGATACAGCCAAAGGGGTTCTCAGTAGCCACTGCAAAGCTGGAGAGCATTTTCCCCAGCTCTCTTCTGTAACTTCGTCACAGCTCGCAGGGGATGACACCTACCCCTTTTCAAGGTGAACATCATTTCCCAGCAGCAGGAGGGCAGCTGTCCTAGTTGTCTTTTGCATCCAGCTAAAAATAGAAAGAACGTTCATGGCTCGTCAACACGATTCACGTGTTCCAGTGTTCATCAGCTCAGCTGGTGACACTCAGGCCAAAAGCCCAGGGTGATGAGAGAGAGCGTGCATACCACAATTAACTGGATTTGCTTCATTGAGTTACAGCAGCACAACCATGACATGAAGGGCTGTGCGCTCTCGTGTTACCCTCAAATGGCTTACCATGAAAAACCCCCTGACAAATGACTAATCATCCTCTCTGTAGATGACTCATAATCTGATAGTGAAAAATGAAACAGCAATGTTAAAATGGGGTCTGGGATCTCCATACTACATCAACCCTCTCACAGCACTTTGTTTAAAAATACAGAGCCAAATTCTCTTCTGGTGCAAATGGGCAAAACTGTACTGACACCAATGGAGCTGCACCCATTTATACCAGCAGAGTTAAATGCTCCACTAGACTAAAATTAAATACTACTACTAATGGTCCCTAATTAATGTTAGTGTAAAATAAAATAATTAATAGCTTGTTCTTTTATAATCTCTCTTCTGAAGATCTCAAAGGACCACCTGTGTCAATGGGACTTCTCAGAGGACCGAGGGTTTGCAGGATTAGGCGCTTAGCATTTCATTACTACCAGACTAGACAAATGCTTTTACTCCTGTTAGTAACAGGGATGACTGCACAACCTCATTACTTCATACAAATGAATGGGAGAGCCATTGTGAATGAAATGATTCTGTAAATCAGCAAATAAGAGAACAAACCCATGAAAAAGCAAAGAGAATACGTTATTTATTTTGGCAATTATAGGTTAATTTTATTTATGGTAACACTTCAGAAGGAATCAATACAATTACAGAGCCAGATCATCTGCTGGCACAAAGCAGCTTAGCTCTACTGTCTCTCCATTGAAATCAAGAGAGCGATGTCAGTTCACACCAGCTGAGGATCTGACCCACCGTGAATATTCTAAAATGAATGAAGTTTAATACTGAGACTTCACGACAGCCTCTGCTCTGAAAACTGAGAGGAGGAAAAAAGCCACCACTTTTTTGTGTTTATAATGTGTGCAGATTAGTTTGGCACACGGCAGGGGTATTTCTCTTGGCATGGGGAGTGATACTGGTAACTTTCCAGTCCTTCAGAATCTCTATGGAACTTTTGCAGTCTGCACCCTGGAGTGCATGTTATCCTGGACTTGGGGTCTGATCAAAAGTCTGTTGAGGTCAATGGGAGTCTTTGCATTGATTTCACTAGGCTTTGGATCAGGCTTGTGATGATTTGTCTTTTAAATGCATCTAACCCTAACCCTTTCTGTTTCTGTATGCTTCTTAATTGCCCAGCTGTTGTCTCTGGTAAACTGATCTCTGGCTTAGGCAAGTCTCCATCACCCTCTTCACTTCTTTAGGGGTTGAAAAGTCTATCTGGACATGCATCAGTAAATAAACAGAACAGACTTCCCTTAAAACAGCTTGTACTTTTTAAATATCCACATCATTCTAGATCAGGATCACCCTGATATTCAGTTAAATACCGTTAAACCATTCCATCATTAGGGAACTATACTCCACAGTCTTGGTCTTCTCTTTTCTTGCTGAGACAAGTCTGATGTTGGCTGAAAATGTATTTAACAACCCTGGCTACTTTCTTGTCTCCCGATATAAACTCTCTGCATTCGTTGTTAAATGCCCTAGTGGCTTCTTTTATCCTTTGGAATTTGCTCTCCCTTCCTCCCTCGAGGTACAGAATGTAGACGTGAAGATGGCTTCTATGTGACTTTCTGGTCCCCACAATTCCTATTACCTGTTGGCACTGGAATATTTTTTGACACAAAGAATAACGAGGTTGAAGGAGGCCTTCATGAGCCTTTCATACCTTTTCTGTTTCCCTCCGGATTAGCTCCTGCATCTCCTCCTTCCAGCCCATCAGCTCCACAAACTTCTCCACCCCACTGATCACGTCTCCCAGCAGGGCCACATCATTGTACTGTGGCTGGTACGCAAATGGTCCCACCAGCTCTCGATTGATCAGCACACGAGGAATAGAGCTGCGGACTGCATCTGCCAGACTGGCAAAGGGCTGCACCTAAAAAAAATCCCCCCACAAGGAGCAAAGAAACAGAGAGCTTCATCCAAGGAGTGGAGGTCAGCAGGGGAGTCCAAAGCCCACACAAAATGAATTCACTGTACTCCACAAACTGAACCTCAGGGACTCAAAATGCAGGGTCTCAGAGGACCCCAAACCTCGCAGCCTGACTCTTCCGTATTACACAGACCCTCTTTTAATAACAAAATTTATACTGCATCTCATAACCTGGGCAAACTGGCTGAGAGGAATATCCCAGACAAAAGCTATTATCTACTGTACCCCCTGCTGGCACATCACTGAATTGGCAGGGGGCATCTCTCCAGCAGAGTCCACCCCAGTTATTACTATTACCGCCTCAAGTATCCACAAAACTCATCTCTTCCATCCCCAGAGGTCCATCCCCACATCCTTATCCTGAGCTCCATGGACCTTGTCTAGCTGCCTTTTGTTTCCATATACCCCCACACAGAGTCTGAGTACTCCGCTTCTCACCCTATGTCCTCAAATTCCTCTCTTCATTTTCCTGATCCCTGAACCCACCCCCCCATTTCCCCCAAAGCCCTGTTCAATTTTGCACTATTTGCCTGAGTCCCAACGTCCTGAATCCCCGTAGCCCTCTCATGATCTATGTCACAGACCTCGAGGGAGGTTCCAATGATAAAGAGCACATCTGCCATGGGGAAATCTGTCACGTGCAGGAAGAACCGGTGTGGGAGCTCCTCTCCAAAGAACACAATGTCAGGTTTGATGAGTCCAGTGCAGACTGGGCAGTGGGGGATTTTGTCTGCCATCACATCTCCCTGAAACAAGAAAACCCATCAGCAGCCACATGCTTTACCAGGCAGCATGGCAACTCCACCATTACATCTTCCATCCATCCCACAAGCACACATGGGTTTGCCATCATATCACATCGCAACAAAACAAAATTTGCCCTGGAACAGGAACCTTGTCTCGGCCATGAGGACAAGGTAACTGGCTTGCAGGATCCCTTTGAATTTGCTTCTGTTGTCTCTGTGTTGATGCCCCCGCAACTGCCACTCACCCTGAAGTCCTCACCCAGGTAGGATCTCCAACAGGCGGTACATGTGGCAGTGGCGAAGGTGCCATGAGCCTCCACCAGTTTATCAAGAGGGATCCCAGCAACTTGAACACAAGATGGAGAGAAGATCAACTCAGTACAAGGAAATTGAACCTACTGGCCCCAAATTCATTTGATGTTTCAACAGCCCCACTCTTGTATTCCACCCCATCTTGTCTTTTCCCTGCAGTCCATCAAGGAAAGCCAGGAAGGTGACACTCACCTCTTTCCAGCCCGTCAATGTTCTGGGTGTACAGACGCAGAAGGAGCCCCTTGTCATGCAGGAGTCGCAAGAAGTAATGGGAGTAGTTGGGCCTGTAATTGCCAGGGTACAACTCCTTGGCCAAAGTGAAAAAGGGCTTAGGATTGTGGAAGAAGTAGGCAATTTCAAAGATGGCTTCTGGATAGGGAATGTTGTACTGCTGAAGGTTACTGTACAGGCCACTTCCAGGAGACCTGCAGAGGGGACAAAGGGAACCTATCAGTCAGAATGCCACAGGAAAACAAACCCAGTACAGATGTTTCTAAAGACACCTACCCCTAGAGCGTGACATATGACACCTCTCAGAGAGAGAATGACCAAATTCTTGAGCCCTATCTGGTTGCTTTCTGCAGCTGAGGCAGGGCAAAGGAGCCTTAAGTGGGCAGCTGAGGATTTCCCTTGCATGTAAGAGGAACCCCCTCAGGTGATGTCAAACTGGCATCGCTGGCTCTACACCACCCAACTCCAGATCCCCTGATGTATGAGGCATGTTCAGGATTTGCTGAGGATGGGAAGGGCCACAGCAAGTGCACTGTGGTCCAGTGATCCTGGGCTGACGGAGTGGCCCCTGTTTCAACTCTAGTTTACGCCATGGCCAGACTGGCTCCTGGACAGCCCCAGAACTGGGGAACTGCAGAGGCAAAATCAAGCAATAAGCACAACTCATCTGGGCCTGAGGATCTGGATCAAGGTTTCATATGGAGTCTGAGCTGCTGAAGGGAGCACTCATCTTAACTGTGGCATTGTCCAAGCATGCCAGGGAAGGAGAAGCAGCAGACACGGTGATTTTTTAATGTAGTCTGAAATGCTGCTGGCATGCCACGAACTAGCACTAATGAGAAGGTGGTGGTGATGGCTGGAGCTGGGATCAGTACCCCCAGTACTAGTGAGAGGGAGAGGAATGGTAAGTGGCAGACCCCTGGTATTACCTAGGTTTGGAATATCATCAATTCCAGCTCTGGCTTGGCTCCAATAAGCATCTGTGAAAGGGGTGAGGTGTTACCTAAAATCTGGGATGCCGCTGGGTGTACTGATCCCAGCTCCAGCCATCACTACCATCCGGTGACACTCCTTCTTCTGAATTAATTCTGCCACATCCTGCAGGGTGAGCTTCCGGTTTCCACTGCCATCTCCTCCTCGGCCGATCCCAAAGATGCCTGTGGCAGCAGTGGATAAGGAAACCAGTCTGGCCCCCTGGATCCTTCTAGGAGCAGAAAGGAAACGCAGCAGGTAACAAAAGGACTTACGCTGCTCAGATGGAGAAAAACATCCCAAGTGTTTCCTAGGAAGCCAGGAACTAATCTTTCAATTGTAGGTTCATGTGCTATTGTTTGGTAATTCAGGGGAGAAAACATAGTAGCAGTTAGTATGAAGCCCCCAGGAGCACAATATATTCCTTTGCACTTACAGCCCCTTTCATACGAGGATATCAAAGCACTTAACAGACATTTATTATCTATTGTTTTATTGTGCTAGCACCCAGGCTTGGACCATGACCCCATTGTGCTAGGTGCTGTACAAACGTAGAACAAAACGTCAGTCTCTACCCCAAAGATGTTTTCAATCTAAATAAGACATTAAGCATCACAGCACCACCATGTGTGTATTTGGGTGGATTATGGACAAGGCACTGGGGTTAAGGGAGCTTTTAATCTCCAAATTAGTATACGATTCCCCATGGCTAATGCACACGGGAGCCCTTTTTGCATCCTGGTTGGCAACCAGAAAGCACTTAGGATTGTGTTTCTATGCTACTCTGACAGGGCTGCCCAGTTTAAGGACTGAAGAAACCTCAGCCCTCCCTGAATCCCATCCAGGATTCCCCCCCTTAGTAGAGTCCCTGTGCAGGTGGCAGACACCTAATTGAATCACTGCTCAGCCTTAAGTGCAGAAGAGGAAATGAGAATCTACAATCCATCACATGAGAAGAATATTGCCCCAAACAACCTAAGCAATGTTTGCTCATCCAGGGTGTGATGTTGCACTCCATATGATTTTATGAAAATATGCTAATGAGTGTAAATATAATGTAACTGGAATATGCTTCATGCAAAAGGTCTCTTGCAAGGTATCATTACAAAGCTTATAATCTACTGAGTGTTCATCCTATTTGTATGAATGAAACATTCTTGTATCTGAAACTAGAAATATGAAATATAACTCTGAGGTCCTATTGTAATTATGCAAAGTGTGGGCCATTAATGGTGGTTTGGAATCTTGATGGCTCCCATTAACCAGGACAATTGACTGTGGACGGCTCTGTTTACTTGCAAGCCTTCCTGTGAGTCAGGTCGGGAAGAATGAAGGCTTGGGGTCTCACAGGACAGGTGACCATGTCACCTGGTACTGGAATCCATCTTAAACCTGGTGCTTTTCCATTTAGAAGGAGGGGTGGGGAGCCAGAGAGACAAAAGATTACCGCCTTGTGCCAAAGCTATAAAAGGGGATGGGAACAGAACAAAGGGGGCTGCAGTCATAAAAAATCCCCTAGCTACCACCTGAGCTGGAACAAGGACTGTACCAAGGGAAAGGATTGGGCCCAGACTAGGAAGGAGTCCAGTCTGTGAAAAAAGCTTATTGGAACATCTCTGAGGGTGAGATTTCATCTGTAAACAGTTTCTTAAATGTATTAGGCTTAGCCTTGCATGTTATTTTGCTTGATAACTTACTTTGTTCTGTCTGTTATTACTTGGAACCACTTAAATCCTACTTTTTATACATAATAAAATCACTTTTGCTTATTATTGAACCCAGAGTTAGTGACTAATACCTGGGGGAGCAAACAGCTGTGCATATCTCTCTATCAGTGTTATAGCGGGCGCACAATTTATGAGTTTACCCTGTATAAGCTTTATACAGAGTAAAACGGATTTATTTGGGGTTTGGGTCCCATTGGGAACTGGATGTCTGGGTGCTAGAGACAGGAGCACTTCTTAAGCTGTTTTCAGTTGAGTCTGCAGCTTTTGGGGGACGTGGTTCAGACCTGGGTCTGTGTTTGCAGCAAGCTAGCGTGTCTGGCTCAACAAGACAGGGTACTGAAGTCCCAAGCTGGCAGGGAAAACGGGCTCAGAGATAGTCTCAGCACATCAGGTGGCAGTCCCAAGAGGGTTTCTGTGACCCAACCCGTCACACAGGGCGCTGACTCTGATCAGGGCAAAATCCAGACATGAGAGCAGAGCCCAGAGGTTCTTGGTGACTCCTAGTGGTGGTGATTATTAGGTCACAGAATCACTGAATGTGGCCTCCATGGGTTGAACATTGTCTTCACAAGAGCATGGGCTTTGCAGCATAAGACTAGATGTCCCATCTCTAGCAGTGGCCAATATTTCTCTTCAAAGCCTCTCTGCTGCTTGATCCACTCGCAAAGAGTTCCCATGGCAGCAGATACTGCACCAGCGTGGCTCACAGAGACAGAGAGCCGTGCATTTAGATGGTAAACACTGTTCTTAGCTCCAAGCTCTCAGCATTCTTTACAGTATCTGGTGAATTTAATTATAACAGTCTCATCTTCTCCTTCCTGGGGGTGAGTATTTCTGAGACAGTGAGAGAGTCTGATGAGTCCATAAGATAACAGAGCCCTGGTTTGTGGAGAATTATCAGGATTGTGCTCGAGAGTGACAGGGAACAGCACAAAATGAGAAAACAGCCGTACCTTGCTCCACAGGCAATTGCCATCTCTCCATGGCATTCCAGAGGCTCCCTCTGCAGGGAAGTTCCACTTGTGGGGATGAAGCCAGATCCCAAGGAAGCTAAGGGAAGATTTCTGCCCCCCATGGAGCCAACAGGCCTCCTGGGATGATTTCTCTGACTGCATATCCAGAGATTCTGCCAGGCTGAAACAAAACATAACAACCTGGACCAGCTGACAACGGTCCCTTAGAAAGGCAGGGCCAGGGGTGACCGGTTTAAAGGAATCTACCCAGAGTTATGGAAAGAACAGTCAGCTCCGTGCATTTACCAGGAATTATGGCATTACAAGTGACATCCTTTTTACATGCAGTATAGCTGTAGCCATGTTGGTTTCAGGATATTAGAGAGACATGGTGGGTGAGATGATACCAACTTCTGTTGGTGAAAGAGACCTGAAGACGAGCTCAATGTGGCACAAAAGTTAGTCTCTTTCTCCAACAGAAGTTGGTCCAGTAAAAGTACCTCCCGCACCTTGTCTCTCTATCACTCTTACATCTCATCTAAAAGAGGGCACCTCCAAATCCACAGAGCTTCCTAATGGCACACTTGGTACAAGCAAAGCCGGTAGCCCATGCCATGCAAACTCAGCGCCTGGCTCTAACACCGAGAAACCCCTGAAAAGCTTGAGTCTCAGGTGAAAAGCCTGAGACCAGCCAGGTATGGCTATAGATGTAACATACACTCTGCCTTACACAGTATGTCACTGCCAGCAAGCTCCCCTCCCCACATGCTACAAACTCATTTACTGTACTTTGCTCTCCCCAGTCCCCTCTGAACTCTGCTGCCCAAGCCACTCCACTCTCCCCCAGGCCCCAGCCACCTCTGAACTTTGCCAGCCAACTTACCCTGCCGTTCCCCTCCCTCTCATCTGAAGTCTTCCCAAATCCGCCTGCCCCCTTCCCTCTGATCATTTTCACACTCCGCCCCCCGAGCCCGAATATGCTGCTTACCCGTGAATCCCTGAAGACTCGCAGCAGGAAACACATTTCTAACAGCCGCGACTCTGAACCGTAACCCCAGGCTCATTCCCCTGCCCTTGCCCTGTAGCAGAAAGTGGAGACTTGTGCGATGTGGATGAGAACGAGTGAGGTGCTGTGGCTGCTTCCCTGCTTTTCCCCACACCCCGACGACTAAGTGACTGTCTAGTTGCAGGGAGCATGGCACGGGGCGGTCACTATCTCCTGCATCCCCCTGGGACTCGCTGCACTAGTGACCTGGAGGCTGGAGAAGGGGGATCTAGGGCACAGGGCAAAGCACCAGCCTGTTTGCTTAAGGTGATCCTGAGCCCGGCAGAACAGCTGAAAGGGTTTACCACAATGTCCATAATAGAAGAGCCCACAGCAGTTCATACTAGAATAACCGTAGCTTGTATTTTTATAGTTGCTGTCACTTATACACAAACTGTGTATAGTGGGATCGTACACCTAACCACTGAAATGGAGTAGAGCACAGCAGCCTTCATCTCTAGCTACACTATACAACAGTGTCTTTAGGTCAAGGAATGACTATGATTTTATTGCAAGTCTTGGGATATTTGAGCAGTCCCAGCTGCTGGAGACAAGTGATGAGGTGAAAATTCAGCTTTTTTTTAAAATACATTTCTAGCCCTCATGATAGTGGAGAAAGGCTTGAACATCTGACCTGAGAGCACCGTAAAAGCCCCAAAAGCAAAAGGCAAATAAAAAGAAACCAAAATGGTTTGTTTTCAATCTCATGATTTTGGGGGCCCAGTTTATGATTTTCAAACATGTACAGTTGGCAATCCCGAATATAGGTCCTGCAAGAGGCGATATCCTGGATGGGAAAGTGTCCAGGACATTGTAATTAACACCAAATCTTTCAAAATGTGCCATGGATCTTTCATGACCATGCGTGCTCTGAACCTTGATGTTATCTAAACGGTGACAGCTCCAGCAATTCAGTGCCCTCATACTGTAGCATTGGGCACTGTTCCTATCATTCAGGTATCACTGTCACCATTCCTAATTTAGGCCTGAAATTAGGCAGCCTATTGATCCATTTATCAGTGCCCCAATAGCTCCCCTTGCATTGGTTCCTATCCATTTTATCATCTACCGAAATTACTCAGAGATCCGCACCTGCAATTCTCCTGCTGAGCCATTATTTTCCCACTGTAAACCTGTGTATTTGATTATCTCTCCCTATGTGAAATTGCTGAACCTCATTTTACTGATTTTATGCCATTTAAAAAATGTATTTAGCTCTTACTCTATTTTAATTCTGTCATACAACAGTATTTGCTGCCCTTTCAAACATCTTTGTATTTGTCCACTGCTGCCATTACTATACTCTCCCCTCCATCCATTGAATTGTTAATAAATGCACTAGGATTTCCTGCTTTTTAGCAAAGGAAGGGATGGAGGCCAAATCAACTGTTTCTCTGAGGTCACTTCCCCCAAAGTTGGGGAAATGTGGATTTTCAAGTAAAAACCCTATAATTTGTTTATTTTAGTATGACTTTCAATTATCTTCATGGTAGTGGTTGGCCTTCAGAGCAGGGTGCCCATTGGGCAGGGATAGATGAGAATGGGGTACTTTAGTGAAGTGCTTAAAGTGGTCTGAAAAAAGTGGGACTCT
Organism: Terrapene triunguis; assembly: GCF_002925995.2. Classification (NCBI taxonomy): domain Eukaryota; kingdom Metazoa; phylum Chordata; order Testudines; family Emydidae; genus Terrapene; species Terrapene triunguis. The sequence continues at coordinate 740,924 of NW_020664441.1, read as the reverse complement.
ATCATTATCTGGAAGCAGCAGCTTTGGTAAGACGGTGCATAAAGGGCCACCCTCAGCAGCTCAGCTTAATTTTTTTAGGGGGGCAGGTCTGTGACCCCTTGTGACCCCCCCACACTGTATGAACTGGTGGGTGCACCGTCCTTCAGAGGCTTTTGAAAAACATTGCTACCCTAAACAGAATCAGTGGTGACTCCAAATTGCTACGGTTACACTTTTGGGGGAAGGAGGGTAGGAGAACTTCACTGTTGAATGCAGTAACACGTGTTTAGCAGGGGGAGGAGGGAGTCCCGAGAGCCCAAAGCCGTGTCCGTGACATGGTCCCAACTGGTCTAGAGATCTCCGAAATGTCGTGGCGCTGAGACATGGCATCCCCACGCCATGGCGCTTCGATGCAATGCGCTGGAAGGACGGGCCACGAGTTAGTGTTGGCCAGCGGCGCTTGGCGCAAGGCCCTTTGGCCATGCCATGGCGGCACGTGGAGGAGCGGCTGTGATGGTGCTGGGAGGGGAGATGGGCTGCTGGAGATGGAAACACCCGCCCCGTGGGCACGGGCTGCTCGTGTCCCCTGGATCCCGTGGCACGTTCCCTGGAGCTGTGGGGGTCAGAGCCGCTCCAGGCAGCTCCCATCACTGCTCCGCGCTGCAGGACCTAGGCCTAGGCCGCGCCCGTTGCCATGGCTACCAGCGAGCACCCCTGCGCCCGCACCAGGCCAGCGGGCCCAGGACAGGCAGCGGCTCCTCCCCCTCCAGGGCGGGGTTTCGGGACTGCAGTACGCGAGGCCATACGGTACCCGTCATGCCGCGCGCGCGCACGCGACGGGGGTTCGTTACCGGAAGTGAGTGTGCAGTTCCGGCGGTAGTAGCGGGGTGGCCTGGCCTGGCCTCCTGCTCCTTGGGGTTCTCTCGTCTCGCTCCCCCCGCCCCGCTTTCACCCCCTTCCCCGCCCGCCATCATGAAGGACGTGCCGGGCTTCCTGCAGCAGAGCCAGAGCTCCGGGCCGGGCCAGGCCGCCGTGTGGCACCGCCTGGAGGAGCTCTACACCAAGAAGTGAGCGGGCCGGGACCAAGGGAAGAGGGGCGGGGAGCCCCGCACGGGGGAGAGGACTGTGGGGAGGCCGGGGGCTGCTCGCTGCTGTGGGGTGGGGCGGGAGTGGTTCCGTCCCCCCGGGCGAGCTGGGGCCTGCGCTCTGCCCCGGTGCTGAGAGGCTCGAGCGCTTTGCTTGAGGGCTGCTCCATGAGCTGGTGTTGGGGCTCTGCCCTCCTCCGCCAGGAGACCCCCCCAGGGGAGCAAATCCTGCACCTCTGTGCAGACCGCCCTCCCACCCCCGGTGCACTTACCTGGGGGGTTCAGTGCAGCGTCAGAAGCGCACCTTTGCTCTGACATCTCCACTGTAAATGGGTTACACTGCAGGGGTTCCCAACTGTGGCTTGGGATCCAAAAGTGGGTCGTGACCCCATTTTAATGGGGTCGCCTGGGCTGGTGCTAGACTTGCTGGGGTCCAGGGCCAAGGCCGAAGCCTTTGGGCTTTGCCACCCCCCAGCCCAGGGTGTTGGGGCTATGGGCAGGCTCGGGCTCCAGTCCCCCCTCCTGGTAATTTTTGTTGTCAGAAGGAGGTCAGGGTGCAATGAAGTTTGAGAACTGTTGGGTTACAGGAAATGATGGTGCTCAAGAAATGCAATCCCCCTTGTAGTAATGCCATCCAGTACTCTTCAGTTAATGTCATATTGAAGAGACACCTTTAACTTAAAAACCACACTTATCTGATATCTTTTACTTATAGTAGTTACAAAAAACGCCTAGGATAATTATAGCAAATTTGAGATGCTTTTTCAGTTTTATTTTGTTTGACCGCACTTTATACATAGTCAGTTTCATTGTTTCTCTGTTAGTGATTTTCACCTGTTTGTCGGTCTTGCTCACAGCAACAACAGAGAGAAACCTAATTTTAAAATATAGGAAAATATGGTTGTTGAAACTACAAAAATTGTCACGGATTGAGGAATGCATGTAGAACATGAAACCATACTTCAACTTTTTAAAAATAATTGACAGGGTTTTGAAATAGGCTAGAAATTGGTGGTTCCCTGTGATTTCTTGCTGCCTGTTTCTTCATGTGTAAGAGGAAAGTAGTGTTTTCCCTTGGAGGGTGTTTTGAGGGTTGATTCATACTTCTTATGTGCTTTGAGATCTTTTGCAGAAAGCTGCACTCAGTTTTTACTATTCCTCTGAACTATACATGCGGAAAAAGTTGAACACTATATTTTTTTAATTGAAGTCTGGTCTAGAATAGTTATAAGCACCAGGCTGATGGTCCTGGCCAGCTGAGGTCTTTAACTTTTTCAGAGCTAGTGCTGAATTGAGTCATAAATGATCCTTTATATTGGTCCTTATGGATTAATTGAAATTAGCTTTATAATGTTTTCCTCTGTATTTCAGTAGGTGTCTGTCTGATAGTATTGCTTATTGTACTGATGCTTGCTGATGCCAGGGGCCTCTTTGTTTTTGTTTTTTCAGACTCTGGCACCAGCTGACTCTGCAGGTGTTGGACTTTGTGCAGGACCCCTGCTTTGCTAAAGGAGATGGCCTCATCAAGGTGAATAGGTTGATTCTTAAGCAAGTGTCAGTGCAAAGATGACAGTGTGAGCATTCTTGGGCTGATATAAAATAGGTGTGCAAAGGCCTGCCAAAACATTGTGGGATCAGAAAATATGCTTTAAAACTTCCTAACCGCACCCCATCTATTTGGAAGGGTCTGAATATTTATAAAAATGTCAACAAATAGATACAATTTATTAGTATTAAAAGTTTATGGATTGGACTTTGGGCATAATTTGGCCATGTTTTATAAACATTCTAAAGCGTGAAATGGGTTAGGTAAAATAATGGCGCTGTAATGTAAGGAATGGAATGAGATGTGTTTCAGGTCTTCACAGGTCTTAGTTTGGTTCACCTGTGTTTTTTTAAAAAGGCTTTTCTTCAGTCTTGGCAACAAAGCGGTTAACTGTGTGCGCAGAGTGGTTTTCCTGAGAGTTCACAAACTCAGGTATCAGTGCAGATTTCATTCCTCTCTTCCAACTTAGGCATATTGTCATCTTTAAGAATGCAGCACACAAATATCTGAACTTGCATGAATCTAGGTACTCCTGTGATTCATTTCTGCTCATTTCCTTCTTCTTTGCATTTTTATATCAAATTATGATTCACCAAAAAGACATTGACATCAGTGAGGAAAGCCCTGAGCTTATGGACATGCTCTACATGTTTAGAGTGGGGTGTGTAGAGAAACCTGAAATAGCTAGGCTTCTATTGACTGTATGGATACTTAGTGGAATAGAGGCCCCTCACAACAGAGAGGGGTAAACAGACCTAGGTAACCCCCTCTTGGTAGAGACTAGTCTTGTCTCATGAATCTATTAACTGGTGAATCACTCTCCACAGTTGGGAGGAGATCCTGGAGACTGCTCTCCATAAGATGAGCAATTTTTGGCTTCTGTAGTCTAGTGTCAGTACATTTTAGATACCTCCACCTATGGGTACAAAATTACTTTGAGGGAGGAGTTTATATTGAACGATGGGCAAGTTGCCTATTTCACTATAATGAAATATTCTGTCACTAACTGGCTGTCACAATTTTTTTTTACCGCCCACAGCTTTATGAGAACTTCATCAGTGAGTTTGAACACAGGTGAGATTGACTACTTGTACATAAGTTTGTAGCTTGTGCACTCTTAATTTTAACTGTTCTGATGCCATGTTGTTCATTTCAGGGTGAACCCTTTGTCCTTGGTAGAGATCATTCTTCATGTAGTTAGACAGATGACAGGTGAGTAACTTTTCTAGTATTAATGGTGACTTTTTAGGGCTATTAGGCCTAGGGTTTAACTGGCTGATGGCAACAGCCAAGACTTCAATGTGAAAATGAGGCAACTGGTTTGCACAATATTGAAAGTAAAAAGCATAAACTCATAGAATTTTACAACTAATGGTGAAATTACTGCTGCAGAAGGGACCTTGCTGGAGAGATGGCTGATGCATTTGGAGCCAGATCCTCAGCTGGTGTGAATCAGCATAGTTCGTTTACTTCAGTGGAGGTATGATGGCTTTTACCGGCTGAGAATCTGGCTCTGAGTTCTGTGGAGCCAATCAAGGTACTTTCTTGTGGTAGGTTCAAATATTCTGCTGTTTGGATCCTTAATATGCTTTCCTTCTTGCTCCATGTTAGATCCCAATGTGGCCCTTACTTTCCTGGAAAAGACTCGAGAAAAGGTATTTGTGAAATCCAAGTTTTTTCCTGTTGGCGCACAGTTAAATAAAATAGCTGCTGCTTTTTATTGTAGGTCTGTGCGAGTAGATATGTTTACATCTGTGTCTATATTGGAGAAGGCATATTCTTCAGTACATACAATTCTCTGTGAACAAGCCAACATGGATTTGGATTTGGGAACACAGCAAGAAACACAACCTAACTAAATTAGCACTTGTTATGCTTTAACTGTCAGTAGTTGTCTGCGTGGTTGGAACAGTTCTGTTTTTCTGATGTGTAACTGTTTTGTGGTTGCAGGTGAAAAGCAGTGATGAGGCTGTGATTTTATGTAAAACAGCCATTGGGGCTCTGAAGTTAAACATTGGCGACCTACAGGTCACAAAGGTGAGATTATGTTGGCATTTAGGTTTTGTCTGTTTGAGCGCACTCAATTCATCTGGATGCCCATGTATTTCAGCACTTGCTTAGCCTTTAGAGGCAGCCCCTCTCTTTCTGTGTCTGTTGAATTTTGTGAATTTAAGTTCATCTGTAACCTCTCTTAGGCAGCATGGGCAAGTCTCCTGGAAATCCAGCTCTATTTGGAAGGCTGGAAAGTGTTTGCTTAGTTCTGATAACACTGGCTGTTCCTTCTAGTGTTGTTCCTTTAGCTGAGATGCTAGTGGCATATACTTCTAGTGTATGACTATCCTCACTAATGACCCATATGAAGCCAGATCTTCAGCTGGTGTGAATCAGCAGCTGCCTCTGAGAAGGGCTAGAAAAACCCTTGAGTTTAACCCTTCTGTGTCTCGGACTGCAACTTCGGGGTGGTTCTACGAATTTAGCATCATGTATGTGGTTTGGCAAAGAGCTAAGAAGTATTGTATATCTGTATTTAGCTTCTTGGTTGACCTTTTTGGGGGGGGGAGGGAGCTTACTGATATTATAACTGTGGGTTGGAGCGTTAGGGTAAGAGGGAATCCACTTTGACAGATGGTTTTTCCAAAGGAAGTTGTGGAATCCCCATCATTGGAGGTATTTAAGAACAGGTTGGACAAATGCTGTCAGGGATGGTCTAAGTTTACTTGATCCTGTCTCAGCGTGGAGGGCTGGACTTGATGACTTCTCAAAGACCCTTCCAGCCCTACATTTCTACTATTATTAGGCAAAGTTGATATATTATTTTCACCAACGTGAGCCAAATGGGGATCCTTCAGTTGTTCATGTTCTTGTATTAATGGAAATATGAAGTTTCAAGGGTCAAGAAGTGCACTCACTGACCAGTGTTTGTAAATATGAATGAGACTTTTTGGGAGAAAGGGGGGAGTCTTGCTTTATTTCAAATGCTGTTACTAATGTTCTCAGCTGCACTCTCATCTGATTCACTCTGGATGGGATTTCTGAACCAAACGTGTGAATATAATTTGTGATAAGCTGTAAATTTCAAGACTAACTAAAATAGTGAGTGGCGGAGGTGAAAGGTACAGATGTGTATAAAATGTCTGTGTGTCAAGAGTTGGACTTTCTCCTTTCTTTAGGAGACCATAGAGGATGTTGAGGAGATGCTGAACAATCTCCCTGGGGTGACATCTGTTCACAGCCGTTTCTACGACCTTTCCAGCAAGTACTACCAGACAATTGGGAATCATGCCTCTTACTATAAGGATGCACTGCGGTTCCTGGGCTGTATTGATGTCAAGGATCTGCCAGGTAAGTCTGCCTCCTTGTGCCAGATATAGGGAACTGCAGTTTCCATGTTCATTCAGTTCTGGCCTATTCCACCAGTGTAGTCCAGCTGTAGGCACGTAGGGAAGTCAGCTTTCCTCAGCATTGTTGTATTATATAACTCCACCATTATCCTAGTAGAGTCCACCCAGAGAGATGAATTCTGCTTGCTCATTCATCTCAGGGCTACTGTATCCAAGATGTATGGGGGTGGGGAGACTGTCAGTAAGGTAGGGGAGAGTAAATGACCGTTTCCCAATTCTTGTGATCTCCTTTGCGTAGCTGATATGGTAAATGATGGTATTCCTCTGAATTTCCAACCGGGGAGGGGCTCTGCTGCAAGCAGATCACTGAGGTGGTCAGTGACCTCAAGCAGTTCAGACCCTCAGGCTGCACCGGAGTGGATTTCTGTCACACACTGGTTCTTGCAGCCTCCAGTATTGGCATGGAACTGCATTTTACGTGGATTAAGATTAGATTTGATCATGTTTGCAGTCTTGAGTAAATGTGGAGGTGATGATGACCAAAAAATCTGAGAGAGATCATATACACATACTGAAAGAGGAAGGAGCAATAGGGTTGAAGCTGTCGCTTTACACACACTATTCTTCCTTGCAGTGTCAGAGCAGCAGGAGAGAGCCTTTACCTTGGGGCTGGCAGGACTCCTAGGAGAAGGAGTTTATAACTTTGGGGAGCTGGTAAGTAGACTCTGGGTTGTCTCAGCTGTTGAATGATGGAAATTGGTTATAGTTGGTCAATAATGCTGTCCTGACTTATTTATCACAGCTCATGCACCCTGTGCTGGAGTCCTTGAGAAACACTGACAGACAGTGGCTGATTGACACACTTTATGCCTTCAATAGTGGTAATGTAGAGAAATTCCAGGCTCTGAAGACTGCCTGGGGTCAGCAGGTGAGTGAGTGAGGTGGGAAACACAACACAACTTCATGGTGCCCTGATAAATGCATAGACATCAGTTAGAATAATAAAATAATGTGGGAGTACAAAGGGACAGAGTTGAGGATAATATACAATCCATAACTCTAGTTTTCCTGACTTCAGTCCATGTAAAATCTCCACCATAACGTTTCTAACAGCACCTTCCCACCATAATTAGATTGATTAGAATAAATACATGAAAGTAAATATAAAGGATGAAAGAAAAAGTCTTCTGTAACCAAGGAAGATTTCATGGGTCTGCTGGGGCTCTTGCTGTGCCAATCTAACTTACCTGGGACACACTTAAATATCATTTTGAAGGTACTATGGAAAACGCTAAAGAGAATGCCTCTCACATTCCCGAAACACTTGCAAAGTAATGATTGTCAATACTAATATTTCAGTGATTATGCAGGAAGCTGTCAATACGGCAATAGCTCCCAGAGATCTTTATTGTCCATCTAGATAGCCCTTAGTTAAGGACCATGATTTTGCATATCATGCAGAGGATAGCATTTAACAGTACGCCATCTCCTTGTTAGCGCTATATGGAGTGGTGAGCCAGTACTGGGTTTGAATCCAGGGCTTTTTAGCAGAGAAGCAAGACAGATGAGAGGGTATTTACCCTCTGTGTGGCTCATTTTTAGTGCACAGGATGTAACTTAAAAAAAAAAGAAAGAAACAGAAGAAAAATTAACTTTATTCATGGACAGCTGCTTAATGTTTTTGTTATCTCACAGCCAGACCTGGCTGCAAATGAAGCTCTTCTCCTGAAGAAGATCCAGCTGCTGTGCCTCATGGAGGTAAGCTGCTAGCTGAGACCCTGATAGGGCACCCCAATTGTCTGTTATATGTGTCTGGAAGGTGTCCCCATGATTAACTTCCCTGTAGTGTCCAAGTAGATTCTGTTTGTGAGTTGAGAGCTGTGTGCATGGTGCTTTCAGTCTACTGCTATTTTATATAGTTGCTCTTTAGATATAAATCACTAATGGTGGCATTACATGATTTTGCCTATTGATGGTGCTCAAAGACAAGTGCTGCTGGAAGAAAGTGCCAGTAGATGTTAGTAAGAGACAGCAAGAGCCAAAAAGGTTATGTTTCCAAAGACAGCATCTGAAGGGATGGTTCTTAAACTATGTCCCAACATAACTGCCTAAAGAACACCCAAATTCTCGCCTCAAATGGATAAGGGTTGAAAACCCTCCCCATGCAAGGAAATCCTTTAACATCTAAGACACAGAAATGCTTGTCCTGGCATTCCTTCCATGTACAAGGCCTGGTTTCATTGTCACCAATGGGTATGGGTAACCCTAATCTGTTAAAAGCCCCGTCGGTGGTGCTGTCCAGCTAAAGCAGGCTAGTGCCTACCTTTTCCGATACCGCGCGCGGCCCCCGCCCCAAGCACCAACTCCACACTCCCATTGGCTGGGAACTGGAGGGGGGGGGCATGCCTGTGGGCGAGAACTGCGCGGAGCCGCTTGTGCGCCTCTGCCTAGGAGCCAGAGCTGCTGCTGGCTGCTTCCGGGGCGCAGCGCAATCCGCGGTGCCAGGACAGGAGGTAAGCCTGCCTCTGCACCCCGTCTGCAACGCTGACTGGGAACCGCCGTAGGTAAGTCCGTACCCCAATCTCCTGCCCCAGCCCTGAGCCCTCCCCAACCTGGAGCCCCTCCTGCACCCCAAACCCCTCATCTCTGGCCCCAGCCCAGAGCCCTGCCCCCCTCCTGCATCCCAACCCCCTGCCCCATCCCTGAGCCCTCCCAAACCCGGAACCCCTTCCTGAACCCCAAACCCCTCATCCCTGGCCCCAGCCCAGAGCCCTGACTCCCTCCTGCACCCCAACCCGAGCCCCCTCCCACATCCTGAACTCCTCATTCCTGGCCCCACCCTGCCGCCCTCACCCCCGCACCCCAATCCTCTGCCCCAGCCCTGAGCCCCTCCCACACTCCAAACCCCTCATCCCCAACTCCGTTGGGTCACAGGCATCAACAGTTTTCTTCAACTGGGTCCCCAGAAAAGAAGTTTGAAAACCACTGGTCTACTGGTCCTTAAACACTTGCAGTTATGCCAATAACATGATGTGCATGGAGAATTTCCATCTTTAGGATTAGAATCTACTTTGTCTTTGAGCGATTGTTTCTTAGGGAGCCTACTGTTTGGGGAGGTAGATGGGGGGTGGGGAAGTGACTGCTGCTTACTTTAGCATCTTCAATAAAGCAGTCTTTTTTTAAAAAATAGAGGGAGAACTAGCTGCTGTTGGCCCTTTGTTATCAGGGCCTCTGATTTGCACAGGTAGAGATGAGGTTCAAGTCTGCAGGTACATCTACACTGGAATAAAAGACCCTGCGGCATGACTGTGGCCGGCCCGGGTCAGCTAGCTTGGGCTGTGGGGCTAAAAATTGCTGTGTAGACGTTTAGGCTTGGGATGGAGTCTGGGCTCTGGGACCCTCCCCCCTTGCAGGATCCCAGAGCTCAGACCCCAGCCGAACATCTGCACAGCAATTTTACACCCCTGCAGCCTGAGCCCCCTGGGCTAAAGTCCGCTGACCTGGTTCAGCCATGGGTGTTTAATTGCTGTGTTGACATACCTTATGGCTTCTGGAGGACAGTACTAGGGAGACTCAGTACATCTTGGGAGAAGAAATCTGAAGAGTGCTGATTTTCTGCTTGCCTTTAGATGACTTTCACCCGACCAGCCAATCACAGACAGCTCACTTTTGAAGAGATTGCTAAAAGTGCCAAAGTCACCGTGAATGAGGTGAGTTGTGTTAATGCTAATGATGACAATAAGTAACTTGAATGTGAGGTTCCTAACAGTATCCGAGGAACAGATTCATTTCTATATGTTGTCAAATAGTGGGGGGGGAAATTCACTGCATTAATGTTTGTGAATTAACTGCAAAGAATCCTCTGGCTGTAGAGGAAGAATGAATTGCCATCTCCTGCCCTCTGTCTCAGACACAGGTAGCCCTCGCATTCCTTAGTAGAACAAGCTCACACAGTTTTAATTCCTGTGGATCCAGATGTTTGTATAGAATGCTGCTCATCTTGGTCAGAGTGATCTGTCGTGGAGATAGTTGCCTTGTGCCACTTTTCAGTTTCGTTTTGTGCTGTGGCGAACAGTAGTCTAGTGACTGGATTATAAGATGACTCAATTTAAAAGAATTGGGGAGTCTTTGTGAAAAGTGACTGGTTCTTAATCCCTTTCTTCCTATCTTCAGGTGGAACTGCTGGTGATGAAGGCTCTCTCAGTAGGGTTAGTAAAGGGCAGTATTGATGAAGTGGATAAGAAAGTGCACATGACCTGGGTCCAACCGCGTGTGCTGGATTTACAGCAGGTAATGTCAGCTGAAATACTTAACCAATGGCAACTCACCTTCTTTTCGATCTGTGATTGGCCTGAATACTGACATGAGAGCTATTAATAAGATTGTAGTACTCAGACCTTGGCTCTGCCCATTTCTTGCAATGGTTTGGAGAAGAGAGTTAGCAAAGGTTCCCCTTCCAGAGGAAAACATTATTTGAAAAGTTCTCCCTTCACAAAATAACAAGACCTTGGTTTCAACCCAGATATCCATAACTAACCTTTGCAGTTGTACTTGCAAGCCTTCCTTGGGAACATGATGGATGGAATAAGTGTGTCTGAGATTCTGAGAATAGGGCCATGCAAACAATAGGCACATCACACATGCACACTTCATATAAATTGACAAAAACTTGGGTTAATATAACAAATTTTAAATTTAATGAAGCGAAAACTGAAGATTTCAGGTTAATAACTATGCCATGTTGCACATCCTCTATATCTGAGACCTTACATCTAACAGGGATTGACTTTGGAAGAAAGGTTAAGCGCTAGTCTCCCAGGGTTGGTACCTCATCATTTGGGGCCTATGACTTTGCTTTGAGTGAAACTGAAATGCACGTTGCTGTCCTAATGAGACAATATCACAGCTGATGGACTGCTTCATTTTATAAAACTTAAAATGATTCTCCCTTAAAATTTCCTCCCTTATTATCCTCATTTTCTAAAAGCTTTCTCAGAAACCCACATACTTAGAATCTTGGAGTCCTATCACACCATATGATAGTCCTATCCTCACCACACTTGAGGTCAAGTTTGGGATCTTAATGTCCCATGTTTAGGGCCCTACCAAATTCACAGTCCATTTTGGTCAATTTCACAGTCCTAGGATTTTAAAAATCATAAATTTCATGATTTCAGCTTTTTAAATCGGAAATTTCACGGTGTTGTAATTGTAGGGATCCTGGCCAAAAAGGAATTGTGGGGTGGTTGCAGTACT
>NW_020664441.1:644537-729707 GCF_002925995.2 Terrapene triunguis | reverse complement strand
GTTTTTCATGGTGTTTTAATTATAAAATCCTTAAAGGTTAGTTTGCCATGAAGGGGTTCGTTCAATAGTCTCCTCTTCCCATTCTCCTGAACTAGGCTGGATGCAGCTTCCTCCTGTCTCTCACTCACTAGGCTTGCGCTTGTAGTCCTCCATATGTGCCAGAACCCAGCCTGAGGGGATCAGGAAGGTTGCAAACATCACAGTCAGCGCGATGGCTTGATCCTGCCAATGGGAGAAAAACCAGAGATCATATAGGGTCTTCTGCAGCCTCCCATGTGTCATGGATCAGTATAGAGATGGGACATCTTGCTGGGATTTAGGGATTCAAACTGTGTAGCTGGTTCCAGTGTGTCTCGATTCTGTGTGCACCCCAAACTCCTACTGACTTCAGTCAGAAGTTTGGGCATGGAGGGAACGTGGGGCCAGGTTCACAGAAAGATGGGGAGAGGAGGAGGAGCTATGGGTAAATGCACTGATTCCTACTAGCTCTGGACTAAATGTGGTTTGATATGTCAATTTATTTTTGTCCCTGCATGTTTGTGTATTTCTGCATCTCATTTTGGGCATGGAAATCAAAGTAACCCAGCTCCCTAGCCCAGATCCTGCCATTAGCTGGGACCTGGTTTGGGACAACATGGTTCATAAGCACCTGCTTCGAAAAACAGCACTCCTCCCAGCTCCACCTACTGGCATAGAGCCGAGCTTCCCTGTTCTGGTTTGGTTAGTTCCCATAGTTCAAGAAATCCCAGGCCATAAAATTCAGCCCACACATGCAGGGCTCGGTCTAATGTCTCGGCAAGGTACCAGGCGTAGGACGTATTCAAAGCAGCCCAGCAATAACTGCTCGCTCTCGGCCTTCCAAGGTCACTGCTCAGTGCCATGAGCCCGCCAGCTCCTCAGATTCAGCAAAAAGGTTGCGGCCTGGGAATGCATTCCCGAAGGGCACAGTGACAATCAGTCTGACTTTCAAATCACTTTGAGGTGCCAAGAACAGTAGCAATGGCCTGGACAAAGTTTCACCTAGTAACAAGTTATCTGTGCTGTCTGCAAACAGTCTTAAGTTAACTCTACATACAGCTGTAATACATTAACCCTTTGTGCTCTGTTCCTGAGAGCAAAGCATATTAATAGAATAAAACTTTGGACCAAAGTTTGAGGCTCTTATTCAATTTTTATTTAGACTTTACTCTGGCAAGGCTTCTCTGAGGCTCCTGAGTAAAGAATGGGGAACTGAGTAGCAAGTCAGCATCTCAGGATTGGACTTTCTTGAGTTTAGTATAGGCCTGGGCCCCAGCTCACACATAATCTCTTGGAAAAGGAGAGAAAAGTAGGAAAACAACAGGGGATTCTGCACAGCTACACGTTGATAGTAGCAGATGCAGTTTCAACTGGGTAAATTCCTATTTTAAAGGCTTGACTAAAATGAGGGTTTGTTTGGAGGCGTGGAGGCGATCTGACAGAGAGGGAGGGGTTAGACGGTATCTATAGAAATACAAACAAAACAAGAGTAGAGTGAAGCAAACTGCGACACAACCTCTTATGAGACACCCAGATGCCCTGTTGCTAGATCTCAGAGCTAGAGCTAAAACGGTAGGCGGTTGCAGTATGACCCCTTCTTGCCCCGTCCCCAACAAGGGGAATGTTTTTTATAGCCAGAATGAGACAGTGACTTCTTTCCATATGACTTTTTTTTTAAAGTTTCTTTTTATTATTGGCCTGTTGAGAAAGAGGCGCCCATGTTCACCTATGAACATGGCACTCCTGGCAGGCTCCACAAAACAGGGAGCTGGGTTATTTTAATGGAAGGAACAGAGTTTAGTTTCTGCCACTGTCTGTTTGTTTAAAGTTACACCATAAGTCAGCCTGCAGGTGACTGATCACCACTGTTTCCTGGTACGTGTAACAGATCTGACCAACAATGGATTCTGACTTAACCACTGTCACAGCCTCCAAAGAGGCTTCTTTTTTTAACCCGGTAGATGCCAAGTTGAGTAAAAAGTAGAGAGATTTTTGTCTCTGTTCACACAGTTTGTCCCCGATCCCTCAGTGAACTCCATGTAGGCAGATCCCTGCATCTGTGCAATGTTCCATTGATTCCAATATCACCCATGGAGATCTCTGCAGGATCAGAGGTCTTTGTTTGGGGTCTTCACCTTACCAACTATGCAAAGCAGTTCACAAAGCAGGGAACTGCCTCTGCAGGGAAAGAACATTTCCTATCAAAATCAGGAGCAGCACTAGCTTCTGTGATGGCACTGAGTGGAGCAGAGTTGAGCCCAAGCCACACCGTGCAGGTCTAGATCCCACTCTCCCTGCGATTAGAAGTGGGATTGTGGTTTGGCCTGTTACAGGCTCAGGCCTGCTGGGCATTCGCACCCAGAACGTCTCTGCCCTGCCCACAAGATGAAAAGAGGCCCTTTTCTGTCATTTGAGGAGAGAAAAAAGTAGAGTATAAAGAAAGATAACCCCTGGGAATCAAAGTGAGTCAACTTCAGTTACAGCCATACAGCCCCATTGACTTCTCTGCGGTCACTGAGAGCAGAATTTGATCCATCATGTGACCTGATCGGCAATTTGTAAGAAAAGGGTTGGTTTTATTCCTGAGTGAAACTCATCATTTCCCTCTTTCTTTATACTTTTACTTTCACGTCCTAATGAAATTCAACAAATGGAAAAACACCAGTCGCAGCTTCTCCTTTCCCCACCCCAAGGAAAACTTACTTAAGTTTCTCCTTTTCTTAAAAAAATGTGTCAGTATTTAACTTTCTTGCTGCATTATTTATATTTTCTTTTCCATCAGAGCCCCTTTTTGCTGTCACACACAGGAGATACTTGTCATTTTAGGCGATCCCAATGATATCAGCTATATTTTTAATCAATTTTGAGTGCCCAGAAGACAATAAATTGCTACATTTACAATAATAGATTATCACTATTCCCCTAAACAAAAGGTTACTCACAGCTGGAGTGACAATCTCCTCTGGTGCTCCAGAAACAATATTTGCTCTGGGAACAATCTGATTCCTCACTGTTGCATTGAGCAACCTAAATGCACGTTGAAAACCCAACATGGCCCTTCTACTGTGTTCTCTTCCAATCCAGGCTCTGTACCCTTTGTAGGGAGTGTAGCTAGTCCAAGCCTGTGGGCTGTGAGGCTGCAGCTGTCTGTGTCACAAGTTCCTTGTGTGAAGGCAGTTTAAGATTTGCAAGTTTTTGCTCTGGTGCCAGATGTCAAAGTGATAAACAAGTTCAGTTGCTTCATGCCTGCAGAATTAATTTTGTTCTGATTGGCTGGGGAGTTGCTTGGTCACACCCTCTGATAAGAACAGGCAGCCACATATGGTTTCCTAAGTTTAGTACAGGGGGACTTCTGGATGACAATGTCTGAACTTGCTTCATTTGTGAGTTTGCCTGTGTGAGATTAGCGCTATTTCACAGCTGAAAGGGGGACAATAAAGGCTGTATGATGGAAACATTCGAGTGCATTGGAGCAGACCTTTGAAAAGCACCTCTATGAGGGAGAGATCTGCTTAAAGAAAGCATTTAACCTACAGAAATAGAATAAAGTCCTTTTAAAGAAAACAGAAAACAGAATTAATGTTTCTGAAGAAAGAGTGTGTAGTCTAGTGATTAAAGTGGGGAGAGTAGGAGTCAGGAAACCTAAGTTCTGTTCCTGGCTTTGCCATTAGTGTGTTGTGGGACTTTGGGTAACTGAGCCTCAGTTTTCCCCTTTGTAAAATGGGGATAATCCTACATGCCTTACAGGGGTGGTGGGATGGTTGACCAATGTTTGTGAGGTGCTTGGAGCTCCTCAGAGGAACGGCACCAGAGTTAGCATGTTTCAGATGGGAAAAAGCAATAGAAAACGGACCTGACCTACGGATTAAATATATTGCTTGTGTGCCAAACCCAAATATGGTCCACAACACAGTGGAGCTCTCTGCAACAAACCCCTCTGTTAGGAGCACGTTGTACTGGGATGTGTCTGAAACCTGACTTCTGTGACTGAGTCAACAGGAGGGAGTTAGCTGAGAACATGCTGCAGGTACAGTTTTTAGGAGGAGCGAGTGGATACAGGGAAATGAGTGCTTAGCTGTCGACCACAGAGCACGCTGCACCTGAACCTATCCTCCTTCAGCTTATGCTGCTGGGCAAGGCCCCAGAGTGCTGGGGCTTTGGAGCCTTCAGCGAGACCCTTGCTGAGCCTCTTCTCATGTGGCGCCGTGGGAAGACAGTTGTAGTATAACCTGGTGACATAATAATCTCCGTGATGGTACTGCAACCCTGGACATGCTGTAGTGAATGTGCACTGTTGGGGGTCAGTCAGCAGCTTTTAATGTGGCTGGTGGGGAGGGCTTGGATTTCTGCCCAGCCCCAGTTTTTATGGCCAGGAGCACATAGCAACCCAGGCTTTGGTAGGTGGAGTCCGCCACCATTTTCCTTCCCACCCTGCTGCCGATCAGAACTGTTTGCTTTAACGACCTGAGCTGCTGCCAGGAGAGCTGACGTACCACCCTTCCTCTCGAATTCCCTGCAGCTGAACTTTGCTTCCCCTCGGCCTTGCCAGCACTCTCGATGTTTATACGATGAACAGGCACTTTCAGAACTGGAGCTGGGTAAACAAGGACTAGTCGGAAAGCCAAAGTCCAAGGCTGATCCTTTACTCACAGGAAAGTCTGTGTCCAGGATGCTGCTGTCACTTCCTCTGGCTTACCCTGAATTTCTTCTCCTTTTCCATGTTTCATGCTTAAAAAGTGGGTTTCGTGCTGGACTTGAGAAATCCTGTGCTCACGGAACGGGTACAGCCTAGAGGCAGTGGCAATCTGAGCTTCTCCCCTCACTGCTCCGCTAACGTGCTGAGCTGCAGAACTACTTGGTGGGCTGAGAGAGTCGTTCAGTTTCCAGGCCTGTTGTATCCTCGCATGCGAGTGCCAGCCGTGCTGGGTATTACTGAGCGACGTGAACACTGCTCCATTAGGAAAAACTGAGCCCGTGAACTCATTCCTATTGGCCAAAAACCAACCACTGGCTGGTTACAGCGACTGGTCATTAGTGACCTAGAGGTTTTCCTCTCTTTCAGACCCCTCTTTCCCTGAATGGCCTCTGAGCAGGGACAGGATCCCCAGAGCCATAATGATGGTCACCATTAGCCATTCCATGTATCGGGTTCCTACCCTTATGTGTGTTAGGTTTGCATTTCACAGTAGTGAAACATTCAGGCTTGAAGCTAAGTGATGTTCTCTGCACAGACTCAGTGAAGGCTCCCTGTGTGTATGAGGCATTGCTCACTGCCTGTGCTATCACCTTCCCCACTGGCACCCTCCCCTTCAAATTCCTGTCTAATGGGAGCTCAGACTGGAATGGAACTCTGGTTACTGAGCTGGAAAAGCACTGCTTTGTTAATCACATTGAGCCAGGCTGTGCTAGCGATTTCAGGGTCGATCCCACACTGGCCCCCAACCTATCTACAGAAGTCACTGCAAGGGGAGGTAAGTTCCCCAGGCTCGAGCCTAGTCCCTGCGCACTTTTAGGATTAAGAAAGGAAGCTATAAACTCAAAGATCATCGCTGAGAAAGGGGAACAGCATCCCTGTAACTTTCAAAGGCCAGAAGTGCATATGATTATTAGGCAATCCCCAGTCTCCTACTCCCCACTCCCCTGCAGCGAAGTGTTAAAACAAGTCAAGGTACAAAACAGCCCTGTCTGTTTAGCTGCTGACAATCCACACAGAGCTCTCCCCTCTGGGCTCAAGAATGCAGTCTGTTTTCAATTACCTTCCCTTACCCTCTGCTTTGCACAACTCCTCCACCTAACAGTTGCTAGGAGACCAGTTATGATTTCATGGTATCTCTGTCTCTGCAGTTTGTGGGACATGTTTGTACATTGTCTTTGGAGGGAGAGAGAGAGCTGCTGCTTTCACAGAGCACTGGAAGGCTCAGCTTGACACCCTATAAATAGCATGCGCAGATAGATTAGAACAGAGAGCTGGTTAAAATGATTTTGCATTGAAAAATGCAGTTTCATTTAAATGTGTAGTAAAAACAGTTCAATTTCAACTATATTTTCAGTATTTCAGTGAAAAATATTCAAACCAAAACTAAATAAAATCTGTAATTTAGCTTTTCATGTAAATTTTCATTTCAATTTGTTTTTTGAAAAACAAAACAACAAACAAACATTTCAATTTGAAATGAGACGAACATTTTCATTTAATTTTTTTGTTGAAAAATCAAAATTATCTGGAAGATTTTATTAACAAAATTTTCACCGCAATAAAATAGGATTTTTTTAAAAACCAACGCTAATAGATGAATGTATTGTCTTTGAGCTAGCAATGTTGTTGGAATGAGAGCTCTTTGGTTCCCTCTACAGGTGAAGTGGGAGAATTGAGCAAACTGGAAGAAGCCAATATCAGTGGGCTGGAGTAAATCTACAGCAAAGCAGACCTGCTGCATTAATTTGAGTTAGATGGGGATGGATTTAAGGGTGAGGCACTGCTGGTGCTTTGCTGTGAACCAGAATTGTGGGTAGTTGAGCACAACCCAGATGATCAATTAGTTTGGTGATTGATTTGTTTGGTTACCCAAAATAACACTGGTTGTGTTCCCCATTTACCAAGACTGCATGTGTGTGTGCAAAGGGAAGAAAAACAACATTAATGGTGACTAGGGTAATTATATTTGAACTTCCAAGAGTGGTACATGTGAGTACGGTTGTAGATGGGGCTCAAATGTTTTATTTATTTAAAAGGAACTTTTAAATCTGACCCTTGCTACTAGGGTGACCAGATGTCCCGATTTTATAGGGACAGTCCCGATTTTTGGGTCTTTTTCTTATATAGGCTCCTATTACCCCCCACCCCCGTCTCGATTTTTCACACTTGCTGTCTGGTCACCCTACTTGCTACTGAGATTGTCCATTCACAGGGAGCTGATCTGAATTCTCACGATTCACTCCTACTGCAGTTAACCTCTCTATACCCACCCACATTGATAATTCATCTCCATTCTGGTCTCTCAGCATCCTTGGTTAATCTATTCCTAGCCACCCTCCTTCCCTGGACATGCACTCCTCCTACCTTCCCTGGACATGCACTCCTCCTACATCCCTTTCAATACAATACATCAAAAAACCCTTTCATATAATAGTAGTAGAAGGGCTAATAATCCAATTTTACCATTTATCTCATAGGGTGCTGTATATTTGATTAATTCAGATATTTTATAATGTGTATTTTTGGCCTGATCCTGAAGCACATTGAGTCCTCTCTACTCCCACTGACTTCATTTGGAGTTGAGGATACTCAGCATCTCACAGCATTGGGCCCTTGTAAATGGGAATGATTTGTGCTCGCAGAAATGTACGGATCTGTCTGTGGGTTTTGTTAGCAGCAGCTCAGTCACTGGAGGCGGAGTTCCCAGAAGAGCAGACAAAAGCCAGAGCCCTTCCTGTCAATAGATAAGAGGAAGAACCCAAATGGAAAATTGAGGCTTTCTGTCTAGTCTACTTAGACTGAGCTCATCTCTGTGGCATGTGAGTTAGTACAGTGAGGGCCTGAGCCAAAGTCCATAGAAATCAGTTGGCGTCTTTCCATTCACTTCACTGGGTTTTAGATTAGTTCTATTTTGGGGGGGGAAATGGATTCCCTGACAGTGGCAAAGTGGATGATTGTCAGTCTCCCCATCAAGGTGATTCCTCAGTGGCTGGTGGTTATAGCGGCTGTGTTCAGTCCTGACCCCGGGCGATGGAAGGGATATGGCGTACAGTGGCTCAGTTACTGACTGTTACAGTGGGATGGCTGATCAGCAGCATACATGAAATGAGTTAGTTGGGGCTTGTTCCGTGGCCAGCAGACTGATGGCCACGCCACAGACCACTATTACAACTGTCATTAATTATCCCCCTTTTTAACACTCTCCATAGAAAGAGCAGGGAGGGAATGGGGGATGCAGAATGACCTGTTCTTTAACCCCTGAAGGTGTAATGTCCAGGTCATTGCTGGGGAACACACATGGTGTCATGGGGAAATTGTATGGTCAGTTCTGGTATGGTACTAATTCTGTAGATTAACAATAGGTCTTCGGTCACCCAGCTTGTTAATCTGGCACTTTTCACCACCACTAAATTCACTTACATACATGGCTCGTAGCCCTCATCCCCTGTAATTAGAACTCAGGTGACAATATGCTCATGAGTCAAGTCATAGTCCTTATCTGTAAGGGGCAGGGACTTTCATTTACTAAATG
This sequence comes from Terrapene triunguis, assembly GCF_002925995.2. Taxonomy (NCBI): domain Eukaryota; kingdom Metazoa; phylum Chordata; order Testudines; family Emydidae; genus Terrapene; species Terrapene triunguis. The sequence goes on along the minus strand of NW_020664441.1, from coordinate 721,461 downwards.
TTTGCATCGGGCTCAGCACAATGGGGCTGAAGCCTGTCTGGTTTCTAGGCACTACCACACTATAAATGTAAAATAATAAAAGCAGGTGTGATGTTGCACTCCATATTCTTTGTGGAAATATGCTTATGAATATGAATATGACATAACTGGAATATGCTTTATGCAAAATGCTTCATGTAACATATAATTGGAAAGGTTATAATTTACTGAATGTGTTTATCCTATTTGTATGCATGTATAATTTCTGTAGCTGAAATTAGGAATATTGACCTGTGTATCTGTATTTCATATTTGCTGCTTTGGGTCTCTCCCACTGCTAACACTTCAGGTACAATAATGGAAAAGCCAGACAGTGCTAATGACTCATCAGCTAGTACAACAGGCTGTGAAAACATTTTGGCTTACCTTCCTGCCGATGTTCCATGCTGCTAACTCATGGACTCCGGGATACTACAGTCACATGGTCTGGTCACCTGATACTGAACACCACCTGGGACTTTTTGTAACTTTCGGAGTGAAGGGAGGGGGTCATGTTTGGGAGACAAAGGATTCCTGCCTTATGCTAATCCTATTTAAGGGAGAGGAATGAGGTAATCCTGGTCATCAGTGCTCCCCGGCTACCCCACCCAAGATGACGGCTGGAAACAACTAAAGACTGAACTGGGGACAAGTCCTGGACCCAGACTGGAAGGGTATCCAGTCTGTGCAAAGATTCTTGGAACAACTGTGAGGGTGAGATACTACATGTAACAAGTTTCCTTAGTGTATTAAGCTTAGTTTGCATGGTCTGTTTTATTTTGCTTAGTAACCTACTTTGTTCTGTCTGTTTATGACCACTTAAATCCTACTTTTTATACTTAATAAAATCACTTTTGCTTATTAATAAACCCAGTGTAAGTAATTGTTACCGGGGGGTGGGGGTGGGGGTTGGCAAGGAGTCTGTGCATATGTCTGTTTACTTTGAGAAAGGGCAAATTCTTATGAGCTTATGCTGCATAGTTTTCTATGCAGCATAAGACACATTTATCTAGGATTCAGGCTCCCAGAAGGGCTGTGCACTTGGGTGCTGAGGCAAATCCCTTTAGCTGAGCTTTTCCAGAGCTGATCTGATCTCAGCATCTGTATTCTGCAGAGGGGTGTGGCCCTATCTCTGGGTCTGTGCTGGAGGGCCTGGCTCAGCAAGACAGACTTAAGGGTGCCCATACAGGAAGAAAGGTAGGCTCAGTGGTATCTCAGCACATCAAGTGACAGTCCCCAAGGGGTCCCCAACTGAACCCATCACAGCAGGTTCCTCAGGATTTAGTCATAGGATATTTCTTTGATTGTTAATCAGCTGCTTGTTCAGTATGAGATGGAGAGTACAAGGAAAATAACATAAGGAAGGAGATCAGAGTGGTTGTACACATATTGATCAGTCTCTATTAAGCTGCTGTGATCTGTTGTTGCCTCTGTTCCTCTGTGGAAAGACTCTGTAAAATGATGTTATTCCACGGCTATGCTAAGACTTCAATGGGGACATAGAGCACCAGGCACATTTGAGAGCGCTCCAGACAGTGCTCTCTCGCAGCCCTGCTCTGAAGTCAGCCCCACAGCCAGCTGCAGCGCAGAAGTAAGGGTGGCAAGCCAGTAAACATGCACACTGCTATTATGGCACACCGGGAATCACAGTTCTACAAGAATCGATGTTAGAAAAAGGACGAGCAAGGAAAAATCATGGACATTTGTTATTTCAAAAATCTGCCTGGATGGAGACCGGAGGACCAAAAAAGAGGTCATGTCTGGGAAAACCCAGATGTATGGTAACCTTACAGAAATACTACATAGAACCAGATATGAAAGTATCAATAGCCTCGTAGAAAGATGTGTGCACAGGAAATGGGTGCCTTCCAGTAACACAAGATACAATTAAGAGCAGATGTAGAAGCCTGTGGTAGATGGTAAAGAAAAAGTTCCACAAGACTTAAGAAGCTAGAAGACACATAACAGCAAATGGTATAATTTGGCATATAGAAGAGCCACCACACGTGGTTCACTCCTTAATAACTGTAGAGAAGAAATGTCAGGGACTACATCTGTGTATGGACCCCCAAGGAACTGAACAAAACCATAAAAAGAAAACGCTTCCACTTGCTCTCAAGAAGTGAACTATTGTCTGAGAAGGCCTGAGCAAAATTCTCCAGCAAATTAGATGCATTGGCAGGATTTTGGCAGATCCCTTTAGATACTGAGAGCACCAAGATCTGCACTTTCTGCACGTGATTTGGTATTTCTAAGACTTCCGTTTGGAATACGTTCAGCCTCAGAAGTGTTTCACTATAGAATAGCCAGATGTGAGGAGATCTAGCAGGCATGAAAGTGAGCACTGACAACATCATAAATTGGGGGCAGTACTGCCACTGAACATCAGGCATGACTGAGGGGAGTATTAGAAATTGTAAGAGCTGATGACCTTAAACTGTGTAAGGCCAATTGTCAACTTCAAACAACATGCTTGGGAGACAGACTGGCCTGAAAGGGTCTGATGCATCAAAGATTCAGGCAATACTGAACATGCCAAGACCTGAAGATAAAGAGGAAATTCAAAGGCTGCTAGGCATGTTGAAGTTCATACCTAACTACACAGCTCGCACAACTCACCTAAGACATCCCCTCCAGAGGGCACTGAATGGGCATGGAGGCCAGAGCATGAAAAAGAGTTGAGCAATTTAAAGCACTTTCTGATATCCGTTCCAGTGCTGTAATTTTTTGACCCATGGAAAGACATCAAGCTCTCCACAGATGCCTCAGAAGGAGGGCTGGCACTGTCAGCAGGACTATTATGGTGCCAGTCTAATGCAGTTAGGGTGGTGACTGCTGCAGAGATAATGTATGCACAGACTGAAAAAATGATTAGGTCAGGAATAACGGATGTACAAGATTTTTACCACTTGCTGACCATTGCTTCAAAGCAGAAACTGATCACAAACCACTGATTACAACACACAAAAAGGGACTTGGCAAAGCACTGCTGAAGATAGTGACTACATTTGAGAATATGGAATCTCAAAAGCATAATAAGATACATTTGCGAGCTCTGCCATTTGCTGTGGAGTCAAGGGCCATCTAAGGTGACTGTATATGTTTATCCTCTCGGATCTGGGGGCAGGTTCATACTTTCTTGTACCGACAGACTGGCACATCTGACTGTCAAGCAGTCAGGTCACTAGAAAGTAATTCTGCTTTTACACTCGAGGCCACAGTTGTTGTTTTGCATGACAGTGCATATTCGATGAAGTTGGGGTATGTATTACTTTACAGAATCTGTTGGAGATGGGAGTGCCCATGGAGTATTGTGCCCCATAACTGTGGGAAATGTTAAATTAGTAAGAGGTACATTTATAACTATTGTGTTCACTTTATCTCAACTTCCTTCCTATAGACTGTAAGTCCTCTGGGGCAGAGATTGTCTCTTTTCTAAGGCTGAAATTCAGCAACATACTTAATTGGTACTTAAAATGTAGCATATACTTTATGTTTAGTCACACGTATAGCCTGATTGGCTTCAGTGGGACTATTTGTATGGTTTAAGTTAAGCAGGTGCTTAAGCATTTTGTTGCATCCAGGCTTATAATTGTAAAATTCAGCGAATGGGGTACCAATCCCTATCAGGACTTTTGAGCAATATCTGAATATAAATATTTGCTACTGTTACTACAGGCAATATGTACTTTCATGTTATGGTCTTCCAAATACATAAAGGCATTGATGGACAAAACTAGTTTGATTCTATTTAAAGCAGAGCATATGTTAAAACTACTGTTTTCAGAACAGACGTCTAAATGGGATACAATACTGTACTTTATCATTATGATTAGTATATCGGGTGTATTTCTACACTTATATTAGTTTTATATTTTGAGGACAATGTTATCAGTATAAAATTGATGTGAGGGAGGAATGGTGAGCCGTGGCCATTTAAGTTATTAATGACAATCTGCTGTGAAGTTTTCTACTGAAAATACATTAAATAGGTTGAGATTGTTAATAATCATGAACTAGTCATGAATTTACACCTAAAATCACTGTTCTTGTTCTGATTCTGTGTGCATGCTGTTCTTGTTCTGATTCTGTTCTTGTTCTGTGTGCATGCTGTCAATGTGTTTAAACATTTTCAAAACTTAAGACCCAGTTTTGAAGTCCTTATTCAGACAGATGTCCCACTAATGTCAATGGAATGCTGTGTGAATAGGGACTACAGGCTCAAACCCTAATTTGTTCCTTTTTTGGTTTGAGTAGCAGAGTGGAAAGGAAGAAGTAATTAACAGCCTGGCTAACCCAATTGGAAAGGAGAGTCTCATTACAGCTTTGTCTTAGCATATATTATAGCCTAATTACAAGGCCTGATTTTTTGGCACAAACTAAATCAGTTTTGCTAACTAACAAAATCATCCAAAACACAGAACTTGGTGGTGATGGGGGATTTCAACTACCCAGACATCTGTTGGGAAAATAACACAGCAGGGCACAGATTATCCAACAAGTTCTTAGAATATATTGGAGACAATTTTTTATTCCAGAAGGTAGAGAAAGCTACTAGGAGAGAGTCTGTTCTAGATTTGATTTTGATGAATAGAGAGGAACTGGCTGAGAATTTGAAAGTGGAAGGCCACTTGGGTGAAAGCGATCATGAAATGATAGAGTTCATGAGTGTAAGGACGGGTAGGAGGGAAAACAGCAAAATTAAGAAAATGGATTTCAAGAAGGCAGACTTCAACAAACTCAGGGAGTTGGTAAGTAAGATCCCATAGGAAGCAACTCTAAGGGGGAAAACAATTGAAGACAGTTGGCAGTTCTTCAAAGAAACATTATTAAGGGCACAAGAGCAAGCTATTCCACTGCGTAGGAAAGATAGGAAGTATGGCAAGCGACCACCATGGCTTAACCAGGAGATCTTGAATGATCTAAAAATCAAAAAAGAGTCCTACAAAAAGTGGAAACTAGGTCAAATTACAAAAGATGAATATAAACAAACAACACAAGTCTGTAGGGGCAAAATTAGAAAGGCCAAGGCGCAAAATGAGATCAAACTTGCTGGATACATAAAGGGCAACAAGAAAACATTCTACAAATATATTAGAATCAAGAGGAAGACCAAGGACACAGTAGGCCCGTTACTCAATGAAGAGGGAAAAACAATAACAGAAAATGTGGAAATGGCAGAGGTGCTTAATGATTTCTTTGTTTCGGTTTTCACCAAGAAGGTTGGTGGCAATTGGATGCCTAACACAAGGAATGCCAGTAGAAATGGGGTAGGATCAGAAGCAAAAATAGGGAAAGATCAAGTTAAAAATTATTTAGACAAGTTAGTCTTCAAGTCACCAGGGCCTGATGAAATGCATCCTAGAATACTCAAGGAGCTGACTGAGGAGATATGTGAGCCATTCGCAATTATCTTTGAAAAGTCATGGAAGATGGGAGACATTCCAGAAGACTGGAAAAGGACATATATAGTGTCCATCTATAAGAAGGGAAATAAGGCAACTCAGGAAATTATAGACCAGTCAGCTTAACTTCTGTACCAGGAAAAATAATGGAGCAAATAATTAAGGAATCAATTTGCAAACATCTAGAAGATAATAAGGTGATAAGTAATAGTCAGCATGGATTTGTCAAAAACAAATCATGTCAAACCAACCTGATAGCTTTTTTTGACAGGGTAACAAGCCTTGTGGATAGGGGCGAAGCGGTAGAAGTGGTATACCTGGACTTTAGTAAGGCTTTTGATACGGTCTCACATGACCTTTTAATTAACAAACTAGGGAAATACAACCTGGATGGAGCTACTATAAGGTGGGTGCATAACTGGTTGGAAAATCCTTTCCAGAGAGTAGTTATCAGTGGTTCACAGTCAGGCTGGAAGGGCATAACGAATGGGGTTCCACAGGGACCAGTTCTGGGTCTGGTTCTTTTCAGTTTCTTCAGCAATGATTTAGATGATGGCATAGAAAGTACCCTTATAAAGTTTGTAGATGATAGCAAGCTGGGAGGGGTTGCAAGTGCCTTGGAGGATAGGATGAAAATTCAAAATGATCTGGACAAACTTGAGAAATGGTCTGAGGAAAATAGGATGAAATCCAATAAGGACAAATGCAATGTATTCCACTTAGGAAGGAACAATCTGTTACACACATACAAAATGGGAAATGACTGCCTAGGAAGGAGTACTGCAGAAAGGTTATCTAGGGGTGATAGTGGACCACAAGCTAAATATGAGTCAACGGTGTAACACTGTTGCAAAAAAACCAAACATCATTCTGGGATGTATTAGCAGGAGTGTTGTAAGCAAGACACAAGAAGTAATTCTCCCGCTCTACTCCACACTGATTAGGCCTCAGCTGGAGTATTGTGTCCAGTTCTAGGCGCCACATTTCAGGAAGGATGTGGACAAATTGGAGAAAGTCCAGTGAAGAGCAACACAAATGATTAAAGGTCTAGACAACATGACCTATGAGGAAAGATTGAAAGAACTGGAGAAGAGAAGACTGAGAGGGGACATAATAACAGTCTTCAAGTACCTGAAAGGTTGTTACAAGGAGGAAGGAGAAATATTATTCTCCTTAACCTCTGATGATAGGACAAGAAGCAGTGGGCTTAAACTGCAGCAAGGGAGGTTTAGGTTGGACATTAGGAAAAACTTCCTAACTGTCAGGGTAGTTAAGCACTGGAATAAATTGCCTAAGGAGGTGGAATCTCCATCATTGGATATCTTTAAGGGCAGGTTAGACAAATGCCTGTCAGGGATGGTCTAGATGGTGCTTGGTCCTGCCATGAGTGCAGGGGACTGGACTAGATGACCTCTTGAGGTCCCTTCCAGTCCTATGCTTCTATACTTCAACGTTTGCCCTAGGAGTAACTGGCAGTGGAAAAGCATGCTGTTATCCTCTGTGTGGATAAGCCCATGCATGGAGGAAAATGCACACATTGTCACTTGGTTACAGAATTTGAGACAGCACTGAAGTGATGGGCATCTGTGGTCCTGGTTTCTTTTCCTGGCTCTGTGAGTACCGTGTTGCCTAATAGTTACAGACAGCATCACCAAGTGTAATACCATGGTGGTCATCTGTGGGGATTGAACACCAGACCTTTAGATAGATAAATGTCTGAACCTTCCTCACTTCAGTTAAAGGGTCAATCTTCTTTACATGACGGTAGTAGCACTCATAAATCTCTACATATGGTCTCACCACTATGAAGGTGATACAGAGCTATCCTGTTATGCAAACACATAACTTGGCTACCTTCTTCTGGAAGTCACTGTGACAAAGTGGATGAGACTTGGATCTATGATATTGGATAGCTGGTTTCTATGCCTAGTCTTTCTTGAAGTGGCCTTGTGCAAGCTCTTGGGTGTCTTATCTGTAAAGTCGGGGAATGATTCATACCTTCCCTAAGGTAGCAATATGAAGCTTGGGTTGTGCAGTGCATAGACATACTAACAGCAGTCTGTAGAAGAGTGAGGACTAGAACTCAGAATGGCCTGATTTTGCACCTCCATGGGCCTTCCCTTATGCTTGCTGGTGTGTGAGACTTTCCCTTCCCTACCCCCAAAAAGTGTGAAGGCAGGAGCTTATGTTTTAATGAGTTCAAATAGAAGGAGACCTAATCACATGACTTGCATCTGTGCTGCAGTGCAAAAGACTCAGGTTTCAGAACCTGCTGATGGTGCATAATATGGGGGTTGTTACACACACTGCTGATTGACAGGTTTCACCCTAGAGGTGGCTGCATTTCAGTTGTAGTTGAAAGGATTCTTGTATATGGCCCCAATTCAGCAAAACACTTGTATATGCACATGTATAGTTTTAAACTAGGGCTGCAAAATCTGGAACATAGTTAAGTGATTTGAGATCCTCTAGGATAAAAGCAACAGAGGGTCCTGTGGCACCTTTGAGACTAACAGAAGTATTGGGAGCATAAGCTTTCGTGGGTAAGAACCTCACTTCTTCAGATGCAAGTAATGGAAATCTCCAGAGGCAGGTATAAATCAGTGTGGAGATAACGAGGTTAGTTCAATCAGGGAGGGTGAGGTGCTCTGCTAGCAGTAGATAAAAGGTACTTTATACATTTTATATACTATTATTGTTATTGTTTAAATAGCTTAATTTTAACAAATTAATATTTTTCTCTCAGCTTTTAGTTCATTGTTTGTATTACTACTTGTCACTGATTTAGATTACAGGGTGAAGTATAAAGAACATATTAAAAAACAGTACCAGTTAATAAAAGAAAGGAACTCTCGTCTTGGTGAGAATGTGAATCTAAGCAAAAGGTATACAAAACTGACTATTATAAGCAAGCTTCGTTGCAAAAAGGAGAGAGAACATGAAATAATGGCCTCCAGATGGAGACATGCAAAAATCATGACTGAACAAGCTCGCTCTTCTGTTACCATAAACTCCTTATTTGATCCTGAAAATGGACAAACACCACAAATCGTTGTTCTGCAGGGAGCTGCAGGCATTGGGAAAACAATGACTGCAAAAAAGATCATGTTAGACTGGGCTTCTGGAGAAGTTTATGAGAACAGATTTGCATACATTTTCTACATAAATTGTTGAGAAATAAACTATGGGAGTAAGCAAGGAACAGTGGTTGACTGGATTAGGTAAAATTGCCCTGACAAAAATGTACCAATTAATGAGATTTTGTTAAATCAAGAAAAACTTCTCTTCGTGATTGATGGTTTTGATGAACTGAGGTTTTCCTTTGATCGAAAGGAAGATAGTCTGTGCACAGATCCCTGGAAGGAGATGCCAATGGAAGATGCACTGAGCAGTTTATTTAGGAAAAAGCTACTTCCTAAATCCTACTTAATGGTCACTACGAGACCCACTGCTCTGGAGAAACTTGGGCAGTGTTTGGAGTGTTCACGTTATGCAGAGATCCTGGGATTTTCTGAAGAGGACAGGAAGGAATATTTCCACAAGTTCTTTGGGGATATTGATGCAACAATAGCCTTTGATTTTGTGAAACAAAATGAGATGCTTTTCACCATGTGCTTTGTCCCCATTGTGTGTTGTATCACCTGCACTGTTATGATACAACAGCTGGAGGCAGGTAAAGATTTTGCACAAAATTCAAAAACACTCACTGCTGTGTATGTGCTTTTCATATACAGTTTATTAGAGCCACACAGCCACAGTCCAAACCAAAACATGCAAGATAATCTGAAGAAACTTTGTTCCTTGGCTGCAGATGGAATTTGGAAACAGAAAATACTGTTTGGGGAGGAAGAAATAAAGGAGTACAGTTTAGATGAATTCTACTCTCTCCCCCTCTTTCTGAATGAGAGTGTTTTTAAAAGAGACATTGATTGTGTAAGTGTCTACAGCTTCATTTACTTAAGCTTCCAAGAGTTTTTTGCTGCTTTGTTTTATGTACTAGAGGAAGATGAACAAATGAAATGTTCAGTGACTCCCAACAGAGATGCAAAACTATTGTTAGAAAACTATGGAAAATCTGGAAATTATTTAATGTTAACAGTGCGATTTCTGTTTGGTCTCTTAAATGAAAAGACAATGAAGAATATCAAGAAAAAAATTGGCTTGAAGATTTCACCTAATATAAAGCCACATTTACTGAAGTGGGTAAAAACAAAACAAAAAATTTTGTCATTTTCCTCTTCACACGATGAGCTGATTTACAAACTTGAAGAGTTTCACTGTATGTACGAGATCCAAGAAGAAAGTTTTGTGAAAAGTGCTTTGGATCATTTCACTGAAATAGATATAAGTAATTATTCCTTAACCCAAATGGATCAAATGGTTATTTCATTCTTTGTAAAGAGTTTTCCTACACTGAAGTCACTTTGGCTGTCTGGATGTAGATTTGGAGTTGAAGACAAGAATGAAGAATTAGCCCCACCACCAGCTAAGCGGTTATGTCTGTAAGTATTATTTGAGTGCCACCAATTGTTTGTAAAGTTTCTTTAATAGTGGAAACCTGTTTCTTTCTTGTTTTAATAACTCTCAAATGGCTTAAGTGACCCACAACAAACAAAACCTCAATTTTAATTTCAGAAAGTTAGTGACATGTTTGTGGAGGCTTCCCTGGGTGTTAGTATCAACAAAAGCGCACTGATCCTGTAAGCAGACCCCAGTACTCATAGAACATCCTTTAAACGCATTGGAGGGTGGAAGGGGGAAGAAGGGGCAACCACTCTGTGTAAGAGTCCATTTCTATGGACCAGTTTGCAGCACTGGGGAAAAGTTACCTTACTCTTTTGCCTAACACTTTTTTTTGTCTTTGCCCTCTTAGTAACTATTTCATTTTCCATATACATACCATGTACCTGATAAAATAAGATAGCTAGCAATGGGCAGGTTGTACTATTCTAAAGAAAAAAATATGACTATTAACCCTGAGATTTATTTATTGAGCCTGATTCTTATTTACATTAAGGCCACTTTACATCACCGTGGTAAAGGATACACAACCCTTACACTCAAAGTGAGGGGACTTAGTTTAAATGGGAATGGGGCCTATTCTCTATGCTTTAATATTGATAGTAGTGTGACTTTTGCTAGCTGAAAGGCATAAACTAGTTCTCAGCTTTTGTTTCAGGTACACTGTATGCTTGATATATAATTTTGTACAATAAAAGTCAGGGGTTTGGAACAATCAAATTTTTGAATTGCTCCGGTCCAGCTCTGCTCCTGCACCAATAATGACTGCTCCAGCTCTGCTCTGCGCTCTGACTCAAATTAATTTTTAACTAAATAAAAAAGTGCATACTGTAATTTTGAAAAAACATTATTTTTATTCAGACTCTTAAAACAATTTAAATGTCATTAACAATGATACATACTAGAATCATTCATAATTCATTCTGTAAAAAATTATTGCAGCAATCAAGTCGTCTTTCATAGCCTGCCGCAAATCATTTAAAATTAACTTTAAAGCCAAAAACAGTCGCTGTACACTAGCTTGAGTTGTTGGCATGCTCAAAGCAATTCTACAAGCAGCCTGAATGCGGTGTGGGTAGCTGTGAATGGCCTCAAAAACAGACTTAACTTTTAGCCTACCAATAGACTCCATCGCCTCACAATCTTCCTGAAAGTTTTTCTTGAATAATGCTTCATTACAATTATGAACCGCAGAAACTCGCGGGCATCTTTCTTGTTTATCCAATTCCTTTTTGAAGTTGTCATCTTCTGAAGAATTGATGCTTGAATTATCTCCATTTCCCCGTGATGGTTGAAGACGTCTCAGGGATGGACGCTCGAACAAGTTCAGAGTGGAGACGGAAGTTTGAGAACAGCCTGCTATTTCTGAAGGATGTGAACTTTCCAAAACCGCAAATTTAATTGTTGATGACTCCTTTGTGTTGTTTTCTTCAACCTCTTTCGCCGAGTTCAAATGTAGCAATAGATTTTGTTTTTCGAGTTGTCGAGCAATATTAAGGAGCCCTTTCTTTGCCTTTGGTATGTCCCTTGAGGTAAGAAGAATCCGATACCATGGGTCAAAATAAACTCTAGCAAGGAAATGAATATTGTCAAAAAGCTTATCTTCATGTTTCTGCATGGAGGATAGAATTCCTTCTGCAAATTGTCCACCATTTTATTGCAAGAATTTTGACAGTTTTCGCCATTCCTTCATTAAAACTTCCGGGGTTACATCGACAGCTTGAAGATTCATGGTTGTTTGGTTTCGCTTTGCCAAAAGGTCTCACAGGTTCTTCACTTCATCCCATTCAGCTTTTGTTAACTTGAACCACTTGTTCACAGTAAGATTGAAAACGAGAAGCCGATTAATCATCGCAAATGTTGAACCACAGCGAGTCACAGTATCCAATGATTGAGTTACCCCATGTAGATCAAGCAGAACACTTCAAATACTTGGGATTTGTAGTTTGACAACGACTTGTCGAATTTTTGCCAGAAATTAATTCACATGTTCTTTGTTCAGTCCATCCCAGATTGCCACCTGAAGAGTGTGAATACCACACCTCATCAGTTGGACTTTTGAGTCATCCTCATAAAGCCATATTGGAAGTATGAGGTTAGGGTCATTAACCCATTGCACAGCAGCATCCATGTTGAGTTTGATTTCATCCATTCCTTTAGTTCCTTCATCAGGCAAAATAGCTTCAGTTCTGTCCACATCCCTGTTCTCAGAGGTAGAAATGGTTTCATTGTCCTTGCTGAAATTTTTGACGGAACACGTCATGTTTGCTGCATTGTCAATGCAGATGCTCAGCACTTGCATTTCACTGATCCCCAATTTTTCTAAAATAGCTTTTACTTGACTTTTCACGTATGAAGAATTGTGATGCCCTTCAGTGTCGATTATGTCCAAGGTTTTTACCACAGCTTTATCTTTTCCTTCTTCGTAGTACTGAGCATTGATATCAAGGAAATTTCTGTTTCCATGGGTTGCCGCATCCATTTTCAGATAGCACAATTTTTGCTCCAAAGCTTTCTTAAGCTCTTTGCGACCAGACTCATCTGTGCTGACAACTAAATGACGAACCGCATTGTGCCCCGTCGAAACGCTAAGCTGCCGACCCATTTCACCTGCAATTTTTTGGAATCCTTTGTTCTTTAGCCTGAAGGTTGTGAGCAGTGTTGAACTCAAGCAAACCATTTCCATCAGCCCTTCACGGAAAGTCTTGGCATCCATGGTGACTGTAACCTTTGAGGACTTAAAATATGAGTCAAGTTTTGTTTACTCAATTTTAGGTTTCTTTTCAGATGAAGCGCCGCAAAAAATCTTTTCTCCAGGAGTTTTCAAAGAGCCAGATGAACATCGTTTAGCTGCGTCAGCTTTCTGTTTTGCCTCATCTTTTCTGGTCCTTTTTTGTAACCAGATCTGCATAGTTTTCAGGATGGTTATGTTTTACATGCCGCCAAAAGTTGAAACTTTTCATGGTACTTGCTTCACTTGTCTTGAAGCTACATGGTTTGAGCTCGCCATTCACTTCCTTTTCCACCTTGCACATTGCCGACTTCTTCTTTGCTTTTCCCAAAAGCCCAAATTTGGGCTTTTCAAATTCAAAAGTAAAGATGTCGTTGAGATCCTTTTCCGTAAATCGGCTATCAATCATGGGGGGCAGATTTGATTTTTTTGTTGAAGCCATGGCAAAATCTTCTTGTGCTGCCACTGCATCCACATGTTTCTTGTTATGATCTTCAAAAAGCAATGAACAAAAGTATTACATTTTTTAATAATGTACCTGCTTGTGATATCTTAATCACTTAAGGTACTTCGAATTTATTTTGGATTTTCTGGACAAAAATGATCGCATTTTCTTTTTACACAAAATTATTATTAAAGTATTTTAATATTTTAACATGTTTCTTGCAGTTTTAATCAAGTAAGAAGTATTTTTAATATACATAATTAATATATTTTTTTATTTATAAATTGCGAGTTAGTTTTTCTGATGAAATTTTGCGGTAAAATATTTGAAATATTTTCCAAGTTTTTAATTAATATCTCAAAAACGCTTTAATATAGATATATCAATGAAATTTGGTATGTGCCATAGCGTTAGTACGTGCTATCGCTCTTCTACAATGTTAATTGTTGGGAAGTAACGAGGCTACACATTACAAGGTTGAAAATAAACTTTAACAGGAAAGTGGATTCAAACTGCAAGCACAGTCCTTTTAGTAAAGAGAGCAAATTTTCGGAAATATGTTTTTGCTTCATCAGCCTGAATAGATTATACAAGATAGAGCAAATAACAGGTTCTATCTTGTATAATGTTTCCAGCCTGATGAAGGAAAAACATATTTCTGAAAATTTGCTCTCTTTACTAAAAGGACTGTGCTTGCAATTTGAATCTGCTTTCCCGTTAAAGTTTATTTCCAACGTTCTATCATACAAAATCATTCAAATAAAATAATTTAAACTACAGACGTCGTAAACTGGGGAGGACTGGGCCAATTTTATTTAATATTTTTTAAATCTTTGACTATTTTCCAGATACGACCCTGGAATATGATTTAATGCTAAAACATGCATTAAAACGGTACTCTTAATTTATTTTGTATAATTAACTGTTTCCGAGAAAATTGTTTAAAAATTTTAATCTGCTTACATGCTTAGAATGATACAAACAATTTTACTTATTACTTATTTTTCAACTTTGGAACTATACATTTTAAACGTAATAATAAATAATAACCAAAAATTATTAACTTATTATGGAACATAATATTACCGCTTGTAGCCGGGGCAGTCGACGCCTATGGTTTAAATAATTTTGGATAATGTAATATGGTAGCACATACTAACGCTAAGACACAGACATAATTTCATTACTTTATATTAAAGCGTTTTTGAGATATTAATCAGAAATTAATTTTTCATCACCTCCTTGAAGGGACTGTAGCTCCCTTAGGAAGAATTTTAGGACACGTGTTCACAGAAACGTTTTTTCTTAAAATGACCTAAAGATTCACCCCCAAAGTTGTGCTGGACATTTTCCAATCACTCTGGATATATCACAAAAATCACTCCTTATTTATGCAAAAATGTTTACTGTATATTTATATGTCTGCTGCATGTGACTTTTTCAATAAATTTAAAATTACAAACAACGCTACCAAAAGACCCTTGAACAGATGACACATAAAATAAGTCCACCAGAGTGATACGGGAGCATGTACAAATGAACAAATGTACTGGTAACGGGAGCCCGTGTGAGAAATGAACTTAAGTGGTTAATATTTCTTGCGATATCTTAATATATCAATAAACAAAAACATTATTTTTTTTGCAATATACCTGTTTGTGATATCTTAAATGTTGCGTCTTCTGTCACACTTTTCCGTAATCGAAGCACTCAGCGCGTCTCATTGATCAACCCTTACAAAAGAAGTATCAACACATATTAACTATCTAACTAATCTATGTGAGTACGAACTCGTCTAACCTTGGCACAAGGGTGGGAGCAGTCTGCAGTGTTGCCGGATGTCTGATAATTATCTGATTCTTTAATAAAACATATCTCCAAAAAACTTTGTAATTTTGTATCTGTATATTAAATCTTGATTTTGGCCAAAGTGAGAATAACTGACATATTACATAAAGTGGTAAAGTAGATGTTAATATCAATTGTTATACAATCTGAAACTTTTTGGCACCTTTAGGACTTTCTTACTAAATATCATTCATTTTAGATTGAAAATGATAAAAAAAAAAAAAACTGGAGCAGTGGAGCAGTCAAGATTTTCTGTGCTCTGGCTCCTCTCCAGCTCCAGACAAAAACCTGCAGCTCCACACTCCAGCTCTGGGCTCCGCTCCAAAGGCCTGATAAAAGTAGAACAGGTTTAGAATACTTTCTGAAATGTGGCATGCTGGCTGACACCCCAAACTTTTATAGCCAGAAAAGTATTTTTTTAAAAGCTATAAAGATGCCTGAAAATGTCTAAGGATTAGTTTCTTCCATCTATAACTAATAATTGATACAAAGCTATGACATTAAATGTACATATAGCATTTTATATTTTTACACCAAAAATGTCATCAAGATGCATGAGTATATTTTCTTACAACACAAATGAAAACCCAGGATCTGACTAAGTCAGGGCATGGTGGTGGTGGCAACAGAAGTATTACTCCCCACCAAAACATACCAATTTCCCTAGGCTACAGAGATCTAAAAAACAATTAACAGTGCTTTAGCGTGTTGGTATACATGTATTGTTTCTTTAAATCTGTAATAGGAAGCCAGCTGCAGGGAACTGGGGGTAGTTCCAGGCGAACATCTACAGTGAAGCAGAAAAAGACAGTAGCTGTGGGAATAATATTGTTTTGTTTTGTTCTTTGTTCAATGTGAAAAGAAATTCATTCTTTCTGTGATTCTCTAGCTCTGTCATATGACATGGTGCCATTGACTATCCAATCAAAGCCTACCTTTATGGACTATGTAAAGGTGTTTCTCGTTAGTGAGGTGTATTTTCTTGCCTTGTATCAATTTTCAGCTCCCAGCTATTTCAGTGCTAAAGCTAGCTTAAAAACCCTCTCAATGCAGTTTTAAATATTGGGATGTAAAAGATCGGCAGTGTTTGCCTGAGAACCCTGTCTTTTAACAGGAGTTGATCCTAGTGAAAGATTTTAAGTATTGACTCAGTGCAAGTATCTGGCTAATAATAATACTGTTCTCTTCCATCACCATATATATTTTTACAAGTGTCCTCACCCTTCCAATATTGCACCAACTAGACTGCCTTATTGCCCACTTCCTTTTTGTCCAATGACATGGTCATATGACTCCAAAGTCCCTCTTACTCTTTCCTCCCTTTCTGGACCCCCTAGGTATCACTTATTGGCTGGTGTGCATTTTTGGCACCATTCAGACATTTTGAAAGATGCTATCTTTTTCTTCTATTTAATTAAACCTTACAAGAATCATTACAAATATATTTTATGCATTTTCCTCTTCAGAGGGAATTAGTTTAATGCATTTAGCACACATTCTAAACAAAATTTAATTGTGCAAAGCTGCTAGTATACTTCTAAATACGTTAAATAAATGCAACAAGGCAGAACGCTGGAATTAAATAAAGGCAATAAGACACAAAGTATTAGAATGAGAAAATAACTTCTATATTTCGCTTACATATGTCTGGGAGGGGGTTACTGTTCCACATACTTTGAGAAATATTTTTATCAAAATTTGTCCCACTGTACTGCTGATATACATGTGCTGTCATAAAATGTCCGTGACCTATGCTGCTCTCTGGTGTCAGGACCTAAATAGCTGCCCTTTCTGATAACTGAAATGATGATAAACTCAGTACAGTGTACTTGGGGTTGTGCTTTTTGAAGTTAAATCACTATAAGACTTTAAGCAAAATTCCTCTGATTTTTTTTATTGCATCTTTAAAAGTGATAAGCAATTAGGGCCTATGTTTCAGAAGTGCTACACGCCAGCATCTCCAGTTGATGTCAATAGAAGTTACGGCTGCTCAGTGTCAGTGAAAACCAGACCCTTATTCACAAACCCAAAAGCATATAATCTTTGCAGAGACCACAACTTGCATGAATGCCTAATACAACATGTGAATGTCCAAATAACCACTGTACTGCAAGTCAGAAAATGAACTGGTTGCACTTAGAACAGGTTGTACAATTTGACTGTGATATTGAAAGTGCATTTTTCTGAGCTAAATACATTTTTGTTCAGGGGAACTTACAATGAACTGCAAATGTAGCAAAATCCATATACTTCATACAGAAGCCCCATTCAAAGTGCCATGTTCAGGAAAAAAATTTAAAATCTATTTTCCATTTTTTTCTAGGCAAGAACAGGCTGAGTCAAATAATTTACCTGTCTACCTGCTGTGTCAAGCACTGAAGAATCCAAACTGCAAATTAAAGAAACTGAAGTAAGAAACTTTCTCCTTTCCCTGTTTTAAAATCTTCTTTTTACTTATATTTCCCCAGAAATTAAGTAACCGTGTAGATGCTAATTAGTCAGTGAGTTGGGGCTACCAGGGAAGGTCACTTGTTAGAACAGCCATAACATATGATCTCTCTGTGCTCCATTCTTCTGCAGGTTAGAGATGTGCAATCTCACAGTTGCTTGTTATAGGGTTCTGTCTTCTGCTCTCAGCATTAATCAGACCCTGAGAGAGCTGGACCTGAGCTATAATGACCAGGGAAAACGAGGAGTGCTGGACCTATGTAAGGGACTAAAACATCCAAACTGCAAACACTCAGGTAAGTAGCCACAAGTATGTACATAGCCCACCAGGGTGTGTGGCTAGCTGACTTTAGGTGTATGAGAAGACTGAAAACCAAGTGTGTCTCTAGCACTTAAAATGTCAATAGTTCATATTGTGTGTGTATCCTGGATGGTTTATAACATTTTAGATAAGAGTGGGTTTAAACAAGAGCACTGTATCAGAACCCCTCTGAACTCAGGGGAAAACAGTTACAACTTTTTAATAAAGAAAATCACACAATGCATTTTCCAAGAAAAATTGGAACATCATATTACTCTTTTCGATAATAGCCTACTTTAAGTACTTGTTATTTTAAAAGTTATTTTACATTAATTTTCATTTAAAACAAATAAAGTACTGTGGAAAATCCATGGTACCTGAGAATCCTAAATATCCCAATAGGCTTAATTTGTGTCTGACAGGCATCATCCCGTGGTGATAGTCTGGTGCATGATAAAACCTGTGCACAAAGAGTGTGGGGGAGGCATAGCTCAGTGGTTTGAGCATTGGCCTGCTAAACCCAGGGTTGTGAGTTCAATCCTTGAGGGGCTCAATTAGGGATCTGGGGCAAAAATCTGCCTGAGGGTGGGTCCTGCTTTGAGCAGGAGGTTGGACTAGATGACCTCCTGAGGTCCCTTCCAACCCTGATATTCTATTAAATGGTCTGTGATAAGCTGAAGGGCTGCCATTCTGGAACTGAAGCCAAAGAAATATGAGTTGTTCCAAAAACAGATACTCACTCAGTGATGGGGGTTGGGAATTTCCACTGACAGAAAACTGAAGCTTTGTAGGGCTCTGGCTTGATTACAGGAGAGTCCTCTTTGGGTTTACCAAAGGATTGCATTGGTGGGGTGAGAGAAGGAAACCATTTCAGTGCTAAGCAGTGTGAGATTTAGCATTTTTAGAGTTGAAATGCTTGTGACTGCTCCTATCTTGGCCTACCCACATTGCAAAACCCCTTTCATACTGCAAACAGCTGCTAGTGCTTATGATTTGGGGGCAGTGTTGACACAAGAACACAACGGATTTGAAAAGGTGGTGGCTTATTACAGCAAAAGTCTAAATTCCCCGGAGACAAATTATTGCTCCATGCAAAAGGATTTCCTGGCAACGTTTAAATCTATAGAATATTTTCATCACTATTTGCATGGGAGGAAGATTATGGTTGGGACAGACCTGCAATCATGAAATGAATGGGCTTTTCACATTCAGGAACCCTGAGAGGCAACTTGCCAGGTGGCTGGAAAAACTGCAGTGCTGTGATTTCACAGGTACATACAAGCCTGGGCACAAACATGGTAAAGCTGACGCCTTGTCCAGTTGGCCGTGTTGAGAGGCTTATTGCAAACACTGCCCTAAGCAGGAGAGCAAGGAATTGGTAACTCACGTGCAGGAGTGTGCTCAGGAAGAGGTGGCTGTCTCCTCTCTTCCTATAATTTACAGAAGAGCAAATGTACCTTGTTTATCTCCTGGAACCAGTGATATGGGATGGCAGGAATGAACTTCAGAGCAACAGAAAGCTTCCCAAAGAGAGGATCCTGATATCAGAATGGTGCATGATAGAAAAATCCATTGCTAATCTGAGATACCTTGGAAGGTAGCATTCCCTCACCACACCACAGTTGAAAGCTAAGTGGTAAAACTTGGAAATTAAAGATGCAATACTGTATGGGAGATAGAGAAAAGACAGGTGATGGGTACAGGTACCCGATCCATTGAAAATTTAGGTTCTGTCATGATTTTAAAACTCCTGGGCATTTTGGGGATGTAAAAACCTTAGCCAAGCTAAGAGAGAATTTCTTTTGGGTAAAACGCAGAAAGGATGCAGAAAATAGATGCAGGAAATGTGATGCTTATATTGCAAAGAAAGGCCCCAGGAGATAAGGAGAGCCCCAATGCAGAAGTATCTGGTGCAGGAGCCAATGTAGCGCATTGCTGGTGATGGGCTTGGGCCTTCGTGCCTAAGACAGACTGGCAATCAATATTTGTTGGTAGTGTTTTTTGTGAATTAATTCATGTGCTGAAGCTTCTCCAATAAGAAATCAAGAGTCTGTGACACTAACTAGGGTCCTAGAGAATGAATTATTCACCGAAATTGGGGTCCCGGGTGAATTGCACAAAGATCAAGGGAGAAACTTTGAATCTAAAGTATTTCAGCAAATGTATGGGATTCAAAGAACTCCTCCCACCCCAGCCCACTTATACTCTAATGCAGGGGTGGGCAAACTTTTTGGCCCGAGGGCCACATCTGGGTGTGGCAGGGGGTTGGGAGGGAGTGCGGAGTGTTGGAGGGGGTGCAGTGTGCAGGAAGGGGCTCAGGGCAAGGAATTGGGGCAGAGGAGGGATGTGGGATGTATGAGGGGGCTCAGGGAAGGGGGTTGAGGTGCAGGAGGGGTGCAGACTGTGGGAGGGGGCTCAGGGCAGAGGGTTGGGGTGCAGGAGGGGTGTGGCAGAGAGTTGGGGTGCACAGGTGCAGCAGGGGGCTCAGGGCAGGGAGTTGGGATGCAGGAGGGGTGCAGGGTGCAGCAGGGGTTCTGCTTACCTAAAGCGGCTCTAGGGTGGCAGCGGTATGCACTGGGACCAGGGCAGGCTCCCTGCAAGCTAACATGGCTAGTACAGTGGCTCAGATGGTAGAAGTCTGTGCTTCAGTGCTGAAGGTTAATTAATTAACTAATGGAGATATCCTATCTCCTAGGACTGGAAGGGACCTTGAAAGGTCATCGAGTCCAGCCCGCTGCCTTCACTAGCAGGACCAAGTACTGATTTTTGCCCCAGATCCCTAAGTGGCCACCTCAAGGATTGAACTCACAACCCCGGGTTTAGCAGGCCAATGCTTAAACCACTGAGCTATCCCTCCCCCAAGGTTCAGTGCTGGTGCAGTGATTGTTACAGAGGTACACCATACAACTGGTTTTTGCCTTTGCCCTTTTAAAGAATAACTTTGGCAGTTACATATCAAAAGTGTGTTATAAAAAAACATTACTGAAGTTGCAAAATCAAGTAGTTGAAATTTAGGAAACACCAGAATGAAGGTTGCCTGTGCATCTTTAATTTGGCCCCCTTGTGTTTGTGCATTATGAAAAATTAGGACTGTCAAACGATTAAAAAAATTGATTGTGATTAATTGCAGTTTTAATCGCACTGTTAAACAACAATAGAATACCATTTATTTAAATATTTTGGCTGTTTTCTACATTTTTATATATTGATTTCAATTACAAGGCAGAATACAAAGTGTATGGTGCTCACTTTAGATTATTATTTTTGATTACAAATATTTATATGCCAAAAATCTGGTTCCGTTTTGGTTTAGGTGGAGCCCATCCTTCCTGTGCAGGCTCCTCCTTTCCTGAAAGGTTGCACAGTTCCAAATAAACCAAAATCTCTTCTCTGAACATCATTGTCTCATCCACGCATTGAGACCCTGCAGTTCTGTCTGTCTTATCTGGCTCTGCATGTGGAACTGGAAGCATTTCAAAGAATCCTCCCATAGAGGTCCTGGGCTTTAGTCTCTTTCTTACTCAGCAGCCTAAATTTGTCCTCCAGGACCTCTCTACTACCTTTCCCTATGTCATCCGTACATCTACCACTGCCACCGGCTCCTCCTCAGTACTGTACATAAGTCTATTGAGATGTCTTGAAGTCTGCAATCTTCACATCTAGCAGGCAATTGACCATGCGGTTCTCCTGATCATCTCAAACCCCAAACTATCCATTTTTCTAATAACTGAATCCCCCATTACTGATATCTGTCTATACTTAATAATTGGGGTTCCTTAGTGCAACATATCATGACATCATGTGGAAGGAGAGTCCCAACTACTGGATTGTTTCACTCTGTTGCAGCTTGATGTTCTCTTCCCCAAGACTTTCATCCTCCTCAGCACAACTCTAACCTTACAGAATAAAGAAAAAAATCTTTGTAGATGCTTCTTGACCTTAGTAAGTGAAACACAATGAATTGAGCAGAAATAAGTGATTTTCTTCTGTTTATCTCTGGCTGTTGCAGGTTGGAGAGCTGTGGTCTCACAATTGGTAGTTGTGGGTCTCTCTCCGACGTGCTCCGTACCAACCAGACCCTCTCAGAACTGGAGCTGAAGTGGAATCGACTGGGAGATTCAGGAGTGAAACTGCTGTGTGAAGGGCTAAAATGTCAAAATAGCAGATTGCAAAAAATAGTGTAAGTACCAGCTGGTTTTCTGTAGTCTGAGTCTGCTATGCCAAGCTACTTGGGAAGGTTGTGCAATACTTGTCATGGAAGGTTTTTAAGAGAAGGTTACACAAACACTTGCCAGGGATGGTCTAGGTTGACTTAACCCTGCCTCAGCACAGGGGGATAGAATCCTTGAGGTCCCTTCCAGCCCTACCTTTCTGTGACTCTAAGTGTCATACTGGTATTGTGCTTAACGTTTTTTTTTATTTTTGTGACAAGAGCACTCAGAGGGCCCAGTGGAGCCTCACTGTGCCGGGCACTGTATGAACACCAAGGAAGACAGTCTCTTCGCTGAAAAGTAGATGCTTTTAGGACACAGATCATCTCTCTTGGAGCCTTCTCCTCATGAGATACCACCACAGTTGCAGTCAGTGGAGGAACTTCAGCTAAGCCGGTTTGAAAGGAAGGGATCTCGTGTCTTTTGTGAAGTGCCCTTTATTCTTGAACATGTTCTCCTGCACCCTTAGGTCTGACAACTCAGGTCTGGTGATTTTCAGAGCATGCTGTAAGACTCTATTTTCTTGGGCTTTCCCTCATTGGTATTAGTAGTACCATAGCAACTCGGAGCCCTAGTTTTGGACTGAGACTCCATGGTGCTAGGTGCTGTAGAAACAGAACACTCAGGGGTTAGGGGGCTTTAGGATACTTGGTTAGGACAGTGGCTCTCAACCTTTCCAGACTACTGAACCCCTTTCAGGATTTGTCCTGTTTTTAAGTTTCACCTCACTTAAAAACTACTTGCTTACAAAAATCAGACATAAAAATACAAAAATGTCACAGCACACTATTACTGCCTAATTGCCGATTTTTCTCATTTTTACCATATAATTCTAAAATAAATCAATTGGAATATAAATATTGTACTTGCATTTCAGTGTATAATATATCAAGCAGTATAAACAAGTCATTGTCTGTATGAAACTGATTTTGTTAGTGCTTTTTATGTAGCCTGTTGATAAAACTAGGCAAATATCTCGATGAGTTGATGTACCCCCGGAAGACCTCTGTGTACACTCAGGGGTACACGTACCCCTGGTTGAGAACCACTGGGTTAGGAAGTTATTGTTTTCTGATGGATGGATTACATGGATAATTTATGCAGAGAAGTGAGTGAATTAGAGGATGGATAAATCTATATACTATGTTGACATATACCGAGCCTATGTACTCGGGTGGCTAGCCTGTGCCACTGCTGACTGTACTACCACAGCTGCATTAATTTGAGTGTGCTAGCTCTGCTCAAGTTAGCATGGGTACATTTGCACAAGCAGGGACTCACACCTCCAGACCTATAGTGTAGACATAGCCTATGATTATCCCAGTACTACAGCACTGGCATGTTATTGCCTGAGAAAAGTTCCTCTCTAGAAGTCCGGTGAGATGTTGACAGGACAGACAGAGTTAGTTATTTTCCATTTCTCTCTCTCTCTCTCTCTCTCCTGCAGATTGTGGGGTTGCGAACTTACAGCTGATTGCTGTGGGGAGCTCTCCTCTGTTCTCACTACCAGAAAGACCCTGACTGAGGTTAACCTGAATTTAAATGAACTGGGCAATTCTGGTGTGAGGTGGCTGTGTACGGGGCTGAAACATCCAGACTGCAAGCTGCAGAACCTGTCGTAAGAATTTTCATGTGCTCTTTAAGAATTTGACAGGATATGTGGCTGGTGTGTGTTGCCAGCTCCCTTCAGGCATCTGATATGTAGGACACCCTTCAGGCATGGGTATGTGTAGCTATGAGCCATCTGCCAATAACCTTCTTTCACCCTTGTGCATGGGAGAGTCATGGCACCATCTGTTTTCCTACTCTCTTCCCTGTTGGAGGAGCCAGTGAGCTTCAGATTCTCTCTGTCAGTGCGCACTCACCTTCCTGAACCCTCCTGAGGAGGGAGGTCAATGGGGCCTCACTGAGCAGGGTGGAAAGAGATGCAGCAGCTCCTTCTGAGATGATCAGTTGCTGATGGTTCCACTTCTCCCCCTCCGCACTGCCTTGCAGGGAGTCAGCCTTGTCCAATTCAGAGTGGGAAGGGTGGGGAGAGAGAATGAGTAAATCATGCATGAAGGTACTGGGGGGGGGGTCATATCTGACTGAAGGGTGTTTGCTTTAGAGCAGTGATGCCCTGACATATCCAATTAGACCATGGAAAAGTCTCCTCACAGATATGTTAGTAGCTCTGTCTCTTGGGACATTAAAAACTTGTCTAGACTGCTCACTGGAAAGCATCTTATAGGGAAAAATCCCTCATTAGCAGGGGGTAACCAGGTTAGCTAATGGAGGCTGTTGATTTATGAGCCAGGGGCGACTCATGGGAGGGGCGAAGTGGGTCATGTGACTGCCAGCACGGCCCACACTGGTCCCTCCCCTATGCTCCGTGTCTAATGTTCTGGGGAGAAGAGGAAGGGGTGATGACAGATCTGCCTCCCACACAAAACTTTGATATGAAACAGCCACAACCAGAGGCAGCCTCTGCCATTTGCTGGGATGGACCAGCTGTACCCAACTTCTTTGAAGTACATGGGAGATATCTGTATTAATTTTGTCTGTGTGAGAGTTTGGTTATTGTATTGCGTACTAAATGGTAACCAAGACAATGACTGTAGATGGCCCCAATTGCTGGTACTCAAATGGAGGATGGAGGTGTTAATTCCTTTGAAGTTCACCTCCACCAGTGTGGAATCCGGGGATCTGGCTGGGTGAGTGAGGTCCCATCTTGTAAGCTCCATGGGGTCCAGGCAGGGAAGACTTGCACGACGAGCTTGAAAGTGTATAAAAGCTGAGCCTCTGAGATAGAGGATGCAGAAGGTTTGCAGAGTAGCAGGCTGTAAGGTCCCCAGGAGAACAAGATGTGGGGAGGGGTAATCAAGGCTATGTCAGGCCTACATCAGTCACGAGGGAGATGCTAAGCTTAGATAAGATGTTTTTAGGGTTTTATAGTTTTAACTCTTTTCCTCTCAGTTTATCTTCCTATGGATGGATAAATAATACTTTGTTTCAAACAAGCTGTTCAGAGTCACTACATTTTCATAATGATCTAGGCTCCCGAAGGGAAACCTATTGCAGGGGTCAAAACCCAGTTGGATGAGTTGAGGAAACACAGCTGTTGGTTGTTGCCTTTTTCTGACCACGAAATGACATCTCTCAGAGGAAATGATTGCGGGGTGGAGGGAAAGGGGCGAATGGGAGGAACCACGGGGTAGCCATAAATCCATCCTAAATTTTGGCTCTCTGTGGAAAGGGCTAGAGTCAGTGCTGCTTAGACAGGAAGTCAAACTCCAAACTTTTTTGTTAACTGGCCAATGGCAGAACGTTGAGGTTTCGACATCTAGACCATTCTTAATGCTGATTGGACAACAGTGAAGAGTGAGTGATGTGGCTTAAGTGGGAAACCACAATCAAGCTGGCTTCTTATTAGTCTCAATGCTCATTGGCTAGGGAGATAGGCTAGAAGGCAATTTTACTTCTTAAAACAAAAGCTGTGATCATGTCCTCTCCGTGCTTCTCTCTCCTACGGGTTAGATAAGTGCGGTCTCACAGCCAAGTGTTGTGGGGTGCTCTCCTCTGTTCTCAGCACCAGCCAGACTTTGATAGAACTGAGCCTGAACTTGAATAAACTGGGCGATTCAGGGGTGAAGCAATTGTGTAAGGGACTGAAACATCCAGACTGTAAACTGCAGACACTGGGGTAAGCGTTTACAGGATTTACTTTATGTGAAGAATTTGCAGGTCATGTGTGATGCCATCTCCCTTCAGGTACACCGAGATTCCAAAAGCTGAGAATGTCTCCAGCACTTGACAAATCACTGGCCTGCAACACGGGTGCAGCCTGCAAGACGTTATTCTGTTTGGAAATCATGGATTTTAAAAAGATAGTCCTGAATTGAAAAACTGGATCTGAAACTCCTCAATCTTGGGTTTAACTATTATTCTCATGCACCAAAGGAATCCACTAGCCTGGGTATGAGACTGATGGACTGGGGATAACGCTGCCTATAAAAGCCATAGAGGGCATTGAAACTCTTAGAATTGTATCACGCAAATTCTTTACCTTGTATAAGCCCTGAACTCCATCACAGTCCAAGACATCTACCTCTGTGTTCTAGTCAGTAGTTCTCTGTGTCTTTCAGCTTGTGGGGCAAGGGGAGAACCTGCTAATTTGGAGGGTTTCATTGGCAATCCTTTCTCTACTGAACTGCTCACTCCTTCCTCCCTCTCCATACACAGATATCAGGAATTCATACCTGTCCCTTAGGGTTAGAGGTGCAGTTGGAATCCTGCACTCCAGGTGCAGATGAGGCACGCTACCTTAAAATTACACGCGTCTGACGAAGTGGGTATTCACCCATGAAAGCTTATGCTCCAATACATCTGTTAGTCTTAAAGGTGCCACAGGACGCTTTGTTGCTTTTTACAGATCCAGACTAACACGGCTACCCCTCTGATACTTGATACCTTAAAAATGTTAAAGATCTGGTCCCCACCCTATCAGAGATCATTGTGGACCAATGGACACCTCTCAGGGGCACTGAGTGGATGGGCTGAAATCTGTATCTCACAGTGTGCAGTTATCAGGGTCAAGTAGCTGGACTTGACTCTCCCCTTCCCTCGGCCCCAAGTCTCACAACACTATATTCTGTGCTCCAGACCTATGCTTCTGTTTTATGTAGCAATTTAATACAGTGCTTGCAGTCTTTACAGCATCCTACAAGAGCAATATGATTTAATCTACACTTCTAGAATGAATAAACTCTTTCTAGACTCCCATTGACATCAGTAGATAAAAACTGAGCAGGGAAGAAATTAGAAGTAATTTTCCTCATTATGTTTTTGGTTCCTGCAGTTTGTTTAGCTCTGACCTCACAGCTGATTGTTGTGGGGATCTCTCTTCTGCTCTTGGTATGAATCAGGTCCTGACAGAGCTGGACCTGAAGTGGAATCGCCAACTGGGAGATACAGGAGTGAAGGTGCTTTGTGAAAGACTGAAACATCCAAGCTGCAGACTTAAGAAAATAAGGTCAGTAACAGCTGTGTCTGTTAATTAGTCTGTGCCTGTTAAAATAATACCATCATAATTTTAGCTCATTCTATTAGCATTACAGTACTACAATGCATGCACTGCCAATGCTGGACTAGCACCACTACCCGTCATGGGGAAGGGGAGAGAGACCCACTGCCGTACTGTTCGGCCATATTTTACCAGATAAAAAAAGGGCTAGAGAACCAGTGATGAATGTCTCATGCCAACTGATTGCAGCATACAAATTTTTTCGTTTTTTTTTTTTTTTTTTTATCTTTTTACCTTTTTTTTGTTGGATGCCATGAAAAGTTTTTTACCTCTGCCATAGCATCCGCAGGATCTCAGACAGGTTAGTTCCCGGTGGTAGATAGTCTGATAAATCCAGCCTGTCCCATTTGATCCTGTCTCAGGAGATCTGAGTCCTTCCTGTTGTGAAGAAATTATTTTGCACACAAGATTGATCAAATTAAGGACTGGCCCTCTCCTTCGTAGTGGCAGAACAAGGTCTTGAGGGAACAAATTGTCTTCTGCTAGAGTTTCAGCCAGTGATGCTCCCTCAGGTACTGGAGGTGTTAAGCGAGTGATGTTTCAGCCTGTGCTTTGGATCTATGGCCTCCCAGGCTGGTGAAGGCCTCTGAGGAAATACTTGGGTCCCTCACTTATGGAGATTGTCAACACCTCTCTTAGAGAGGCCAGGCTGCCTGTTGCTTTGAAGGAGGCATTACTCAATATTGACAATCTTGCTAATTATTGACCAGAATCATAGAAGATTAGGGTTGGAAGAGACCCCATCCAGTCCAACCCCTTGCTCAAAGCAGGACAAACAACAACTAAATTATCCCAGCCAGGGCTTTGTCAAGCCGGGCCTTAAAAACTTCGCAGGATGGAGATTCCACCACCTCCCTCGGTAACCCATTCCAGTGCTTCACCACCCTCCTAGTGAAATAGTGTTTCCTAATATCCAGCCTAGACCTCCCCCACTGTAACTTGAGACCATTGCTCCTTGTTCTGTCATCTGCCACCGCTGAGAACAGCTGAGCTCCATCCTCTTTGGAACCCCCCTTCAGGTAGTTGAAGGCTGCTATCAAATCCACCCTCACTTTTCTCTTCTGCAGACTAAATAAGCCCAGTTCCCTCAGCCTCTCCTCGTAAGTCATGTGCCCCAGCCCCCTAATCATTTCTGTTGCCCTCCACTGGACTCTGTCCAATTTGTCCACATCCTTTCTGTATTGAGTGACCCAAAACTGGACGCAATACTCCAGATGTGGCCTCACCAGTGCCAAATAGAGGGGAATAATCACTTCCCTCGATCTGCTGGCAATGCTTCTACTAATGCCGCCCAATATGCCGTTAGCCTTCTTGGCAACAAGGGCACACTGCTGACTCATATCCAGCTTCTCATCCACTGTAATCCCCAGGTCCTTTTCTGCAGAACTGCTATTTAGCCAGTTGGTCCCCAGCTTGTAGCAGTGCAATGGATTCTTCCATCCTATGTGCAGGACTCTGCATTTGTCCTTGTTGAACCTCATCAGATTTCTTTTGGCCCAATCCTCCAATTTGTCTAGGTCACTCTGGACCCTATCCCTACCCTCCAGCATATCTACCTCTCCCCCCAGCTTAGTGTCATCTGCGAACTTGCTGGGGGTGCAATCCATCCCATCATCCAGATCATTAATAAAGATGTTGAACAAAACCGGCCCCAGAACCGACCCCTAGGGCACTTTGCTTGATACCGGCTGCCAAATAGACATTGAGCCATTGATCACTACCCGTTGAGCCCGGGTATCTTTCTTTTTTTGGATAAGATTGTGGGGGAGGTTGTGGTGAGACAACTCACAATATCTAAATGCCCGTGATCTCCCTGAGCCTTGTCAATCTTGGCATAGATCTGGCTTGGTCACAGAATGCCTGGGTGGAAGTGAATGGAGGCTGCTCTTCAGTGGTTTCACTCTTTTCCCTCAGATCTCAATGAGTAGTTGTGGGCAATTGCTCCTTTTCTGTTACCCGCACAAATTCTCTGTCACTCACACACTGTAGGGGCACCCACCTTTACCCGTTTTTAGGGTTCAGGCATAACCCTGTTAATTTAAATACCCACCCATACCCAATTCCTAGGGCTCAGGGCGTAACTTCCTGCGGGTTTGCAGGACCTTTTACCAGTGAAAGAGCCTTACACAGTAATATCCTTACTCTGTTTATTAACAATTACCAAGCAAGCAGAATACACACGCTAAGGATACAATGCTATGCTCACCAATCCTGATCAGGCAGGTGAACTTTCCCTGTTGGCCAGGTAAGGTCAGTCTCATCTGGGTTCTGGTTGCTGCACGTCACGGTCGTGCAGAGGATTCTTGGCAGCTCTGGTCTTAGGCTGTGTTTTGGGGGTGAGTTCTTCTTCCAGGTCTTTCTTTCTTATTGGTCCTTCTTTTCCGCTCTGCTGGTCTCCTTCTTGGACCCCGGTTTATATAGTGAAACTTGAGTCCTGCTTAGCTATACCTTAACCAATTACTTTACTAAAATTTTACTAACCAATCCTAACCTATTGTAACATAATTCTCTAACCAATTATATCCCACCACCTTCATTGATTTACATCTAGAAAAATTAATTATACAGCAGACAGAAACAATTAAAGAACCAGACACAGATCATACAGACAAACAATAGGGAAGTGGGGATCATAATGACAAAACAATAAAGAAATGGGGATTTCACAGCCCCAACTATTTATAAGTGATTTCTTGTCAGACAGAATGCATCAAATCAAATTTTTCTTTAACCATCTTAAGATCTGTTTCTTTATCTGGTGATAGTGGGTGCCGTTAGGACTGGGTCTCTTTCTTAACAGCCTGATATTACACTATTTTAATGTAATTTAGATAGAATGTGAGAATGTGACTTTCTGCTACTCAGCTAATAGCCTCTGCTCTTTCAGTCTGGCTGCAGACAAAGGCCATAGGCTTTTAGGCCTTATAATATGGCTACAGACCTTATAATATGCTACAGGAAAAGGGCCTGATCCTTACAGTTTCCTGAAAAGCTCTCAAGTGTAGGGTGCCATGTGGGGCCATTGTCACCCATCTTGTTCAGTGTGTCGATGGGGCAGTGAGGAGGGTCTAGTGAGGAGGCAGGGGGTTTGGTGTTTTCAGTATTCTGATGACATCCCGCTGCAAGTCTTTCTCTCATCTAACTCAGATGATGCAGTTCAGTGCTTCAGCCAGAGCCTAGACTAGATTGTGGCATGAATGGGAGCAAGCTGGCAGAAGCCACAGCCATGCTCAGCAGAGGCACCTCAGCTGGATCCCCCTTTATAAAAGAATAGGGGTGGCTGGCAGGCCATTCTCTGGTGGGCTCTGGTGGGCCTTGCTGCCCCTGCTTGGTTGGAAATAGCTTGAATTGGGTGACTTTCTGGGTATGCTGCAAAGGGCTGAAGATATGCTTCCCAGAACGATAGAGGGTGGAAAGGAGTTTTTGTAAGTGGCCGAGTTCCTGTTGAAATGATTACTTGACTGCTGCTGCTGCTGGTTTGTTAGGGCATGTCAAGCCTTGGATAGGTGCCTTTTTTCAATGATTAATTAAATTGAAATAAAGGAAATTAGCAACATATGATCAGGAATCAAAATATGCACGTTGAGAGAGGTGCTGAAAAGGACCTATGCACTTTACTAGCACTTCCCCGCTTTTTTCATTTGGATGTAATAACGTTTGCTCCAAGTGTGCAAAGATAACAAAGATATTGTGGATCCTGAAAGAAAACAAAGGATACTCAGTAGTACAACCAAGGCATGTGCATCATTGCTGCGCTCAGTTGGGCTTCTTTACACTTAGATTTGCTTTGATACAATTCATTTCAGTAGGCATTGTGTCAAGTCTCACTTACACCAATCTAGAGTCTTTACATAGAGGTAACTGGATGTAACATACACAGAGGAAACAAGGTGTAAGCTAAACTAGTGTTTAAATACTTTTCTCTCATTAAAACAAGGAGTGCTAGTTTTCAACAATTATTCACTGGCACAAAACTTCGGTAATGTAGTGTTAAGGGTCACTGCTGGTGTTTTGCATCCTTCCAAAATGTGAAATGCACCTTTGAAAATCAGGAAATAAAGAGTGAGGTACATAGTCATCAGGTAGCTTGTCTGTGGATGTGAGGGATGTTGACTCCTGCAACACAAGGCTCACAGTTTTAGCAATGAGGAACATTTCTGGAGAAAGAGAGCTGATACAGAAGCTGTGACTTCATCTACTTAACCAGAAGGGAACAAGAGTTCTGTGCAGCAATGAGAGAGGTTTAGGCCAGTTTTCCAGCCACATCCCTCTCTAGGTTGATTCCCCAGCCCTTTTGTCATGACCTACAGTCAACGCCTCATTCACAGAATGTTCACTTGTGCAATACGTGGAAAATGACTTAACAGGTGCATATGGCAAGGAATCCACTGAGAGGACTTTTATTGTTCACTGTCACATGGCTTCCCTTATCTCTACATCCAGGAATAAGAATCTGTCTAGACACCTATTGATGTCAGTGGGAAAAAGAAATAAGGAGTAACTTCCCTCTCAATATTTTTGCCTTTTGTAGATTTTCATGGTGCAATCTTACAGCTGATTGTTGTAGTGATCTCTCCACTGTTCTCATTACAAATCAGATCCTGACAGACCTGGATCTCGGGGAGAACAACCTGGGATATTCAGGTGTGAAGCTGCTGTGTGAAAAACTGAAAGACCAAAATTGCAAGCTCAGAAAAATAAGGTAAGTAACAATTGGCTTCCTTTTAGTGTCTTTTAAAATAATACAATCCTGATTCTAGCTTTTGCTACTAGGATTGCAATATTACAATGGATGCACTACCAACCCTTGATCAGCACCACTGCGCTTCATGGGGAAGAGAAAAGAGAGACATGGCCGTGTTGATCGGCTATCTTTCGGCAGTCCAAAAGTGGGATCATGTCCTAGCTTTTAGTACATGAGGTTCTAACATCAAAATCTGCTCCATTTATATTTTCCTCAGAAAGGCAGATGCAGAACGCAAGCCTGGGATCCTTTCATCATTTAAAATAACCCTCTTCCTTCATTCCTCTCATTTACTGCCATGAGGATAATTAATCCTGGGACACAGCTGGAAGGGAAAAAGAGACTCAAAGAAAGAGAGAGAGAGCAGGGACAAATAGGTCAGGACTGTCTGTCAAGCAGCCCAGTTTCTTCATTCTTTAGTGCAAGCCTGCCCTTCTCTCTAGGCAGCAGCCCTCATGGGTGTTAGCAGCACTGGCAAGTGTAGTTAAGACAGACATCAGGAACATGAAGAGCTTGGTTCAGCATACATGCCAGGCATTTATAAATTGTTGTAATGTTCCTTAGTTCACAAAATTTCAGACAACTAACTTAGTTCCCTGTAAATCCAGCATGGCACTCAGCTACATGTTCTAAATCTACAAGTACAAGAGGATGTTATGAAACAAAATGATGAAAGATGGACTCGGATAAATGGAGATAAGTTCTGTGGAGACTTTGGGCTAGTACAATTATTGATACATTTTTTAAAAAAACACCCCACGAGGCAAAAATGGAATATTAAAGCTGAAAAGTTAAGCTCGTAAAGTTTAGGAAATGCCAGAATTGAAGTTGCTTTTGCAACGTTAATTCAGCCTCCTGGTGCGAAGGCATCGTGATAAAACCTTTAATTATGTGATCACAAATTCTTTTTGTTTTCTACAGGCTCCTTGCCTCATTAAGTGCACAGGATAGATAGTGTTACTGAATGGACAGTCATTCAATATTCCTTGTTAGCGTTCTAATAGACATGTTCAAAGTACATAGTCTTTTTTTAAGATATGGTTTTCTTTTGAGACTTCTTTGAGGAAAAGAGAACAACTTGTAATGTGTGTCTCTCTTGTACATATGTCAGAGTTAAGGCTGTATAATACTTTATGAAGCCTTGTGTGTTGTGGAAGGAGGATAGTAATAGGTAAGAATTGATACATTTTTATACTGATGTTGTTAGAGAAACAAAAGTGTTTATTTTGTTTTTATTTCCTAGCTTTTCAGCACTGGAGAAACATGTTAAAGCAGAGCAACCTTAACTAACAGTGCACACAGATTTTCTTTTTTAAAAAAATCTGGAAATTTCCCTAGTCTTTAAGGTGACTGTATAAATTGGAGATGAAAAATGAAATCAAAATAATATACTGCTTGGTAAAGAATGTTGGCAATACAGCGAACATGGTAGCAGCTGTCTGTGTTCAACAATGGAAAATCTTGACATCTGATTAAGTGTGGCCAGTGTGATTCCTGTAATAGCCATCCAAACATGCCATAAAAGGCACCATGTCATCCATGGAAGGGAGCTATGAAGCCTTGGCAATGGGTATACATTGACTTTGTAGGAAAAAAAACAAGCAAATGATCCTTATTCTTGTTAGCCAGAGGTAGTGCACATGACAACAACCTCTTCTAGAAAAACAGCTGAAAGTGGTTTGCAATATGTTTGCCACCTACTTGAGGAGCTCATATCAGATAATGGTTCACAATTTATTTCTGAGGACTTCCAGACATTTTGATGGCAAAATTCTGTGAAACATGCTAGGTCAGCTACCAGTCACCCAGCATCAAATGGATTGGCAGAGTGTTTTGTGCCGTCACTGAAACAAGGATTACCCCAAAGTGGTAGGAAATTTGCAAAGCCCAAGTGGCAAGGATCTCCTGTTCTCATATAGGTCAACCCCCCAGTCTACCACTCAGAAAACTCCCAGTGGAATTGTTTTTAAGATGTCGGTTATGTACTAGACCAGACTCATTGAGAGCACTCCATGAAAGACAGCAATCAGGGAAAAACCCACAGCATAAACCTCCCACATTTGTCTGCCAAGGGCAGACAATGTTGGTACAAAATTACAGGGGCAGGATGAAGTGGGGGGGGAAAGGTGTGGTAAAGCAAATATTGGGACCACTGAGAGGTAAAAGGAGAGATAACGAAGAGGCACATTGACCAACTATGATAAAAGCAACAGAGAGTCCTGTGGCACCTTTAAGACTAACAGATGTATTGGAGCATAAGCTTTCGTGGGTGAATGCCCATTTCGTAAAGGTGCCACAGGACTCTGTTGCTTTTTACAGATCCAGACTAACACGGCTACGCCTCTGATACTATTATCAGATAGAAGCCCAGCACAGTTATAGCCTCTGAAGTTAGAAAAAAATATTACAGGTGTTGTTAGCCAGAGGAAGAGGGAGGAGTTGGTACCAGACAATGTTAGGGGAGGGAGACAGCAAAAGGTGCTCCTGCTGGGGGTGAGCCAAACTTGCTCTTCCTGACTAGCACCCACCAGCTGAAGGGAAATCACGGACCTCCCAGAAAGGTAAACTTGTGATTTTTTTTTTTTTTACTGTGTTTGTTATTTAGGAATTTATGTGGGGTAGTGAAAACTGTGCTAACATTGCAAGCTATCACTAAGGTTGTAAAAGGTTTCCTTATCCAGCTTGCAGCCTAGAGGGGCTCTGTAGGGAAGCATGTGATCTGGGCCTTGAGCAGCTGATCTGTAAAGAGCCAGCCTAGAGCATGGTGGGGTGAGTTGTGCCTCTCTGCCTTAGGGAGCAGCCTGGCTTCTCTCTCTCTCTCTCTCTCTCTCTCTCGGTTCTTCTGCATTAGGGTTCTGGATTTTAAGAAATGTTACGTTGCCCAATGCTCCAGAAAGAGTATTTTGTTTTTATTTAACTTCTGTTTGCTTGCCATGAGCAGAACACTCTTGTAGGGGAAGTTTAGTTGAACTTTGCTGGGGAACCTCTGTGGAGGGTCTTACGACCTCAGGAAAATAAAGTTTCCCTTATCCATATAGAAGGAGCTTCCCTGGCATGGCCCATCTTTGTTAGTCTGACTCTATGCTCAATAAAGACTGAGTGGTGAAGTGGTATGTGTGTGATGAAGTCCTGGGAGGGCTAAAATTACTTTGGGGAAACACTTTCTTGAGTTTGGCCTATTTCTCAGCTGAATAAATCTGTTTCTGAGTCTTTGTTCTCAGAACTTTGTTTATGGGGGCAGAGTTGAGTTATATGGATAGGCTTATCTGTGCATCTCCACACTTAAAAATGCTGTGGTTTCTTTTAAGTTTAATCATAACTGAATTTCCTGGGTTTTTAGTTGTTATTTTGCAGGGCCGGCTCCAGGGTTTTGGCCGCCCCAAGCAGCCAAAAAAAAAAAAATAGCCGCGATCACGATCTGCAGCGGCAATTCGGTGGAAGGTCCTTCGCTCCGAGTGGGAGTGAGGGACCATCCACCGAATTGCTGCCGAATAGCTGGACCTGCCGCCCCTCTCCGGAGTGGCCGCCCCAAGCACCTGCTTGCCAAGCTGGTGCCTGGAGCCGGCCCTGTTATTTTGTTAGCAAAGTTTTCAGAAGTAACTAAAAGGTAAAAAGAACAGGAATACTTGTGGCACCTTAGAGACTAACAAATTTATTTGAGCATATGCTTTCGTGGGCTACAGCCCACTTCTTCGGATGCATCCAATGAAGTGCGCTGTAGCCCACGAAAGCTTATGCTCCAATAAATTTGTTAGTCTCTAAGGTGCCACAAGTACTCCTGTTCTTTTTGCGGATACAAACTAACACAGCTGCTACTCTAAAAGGTAAAAACGTATCTTTTCTTTCAACTTTAACTCCAGATTAAGGAAATTGTTAGGTTTTAAACACTTTTAAAAATTCTTAACATGAATTGGAAGCCAAATATGCTGTAAAACCCTTTAAACTCCACAGGGCTTTGGGAATGGGAGAACAAGGAGCATGGAACATAAAGTCACTGTGAGGCAGGAAAAGGGGGAACCCTTGGGAGTTCAGTGCTGTAGCTGACTTCTCAGCTGGCCTTTGAGAGCCAACACCCCCCCCCCCCAACCTCTTCCTGCTCCATTCTAACATTTTCGGGACCTTCTTCAGACTGTAGAAGGTCAGTGGGAACCATGATGCTGACGTAGAAATGTATAAGAGGGGTGACTTGAAATAATCAGGTGAAGGGTTGCAGAAGTTGCTGGGGGTAGGGGAAGATAGAGCCATCTGATGTGCTGCAAGTGCAGGCTCAGGTACCAGATGAAGAGATATTACTTACCTTTTAAGGAGGAAGGCCCAGAGATTTTTGCAGAATTTGTGCAATGACTTAATGCCCTCACGTGCATAGTTGCTGAATATGCATTGTCTTTCTTACTGAATGTAATAGTGTGTGTGGTATGTTGCCCTTCAAAGGGACTGTGTACTCAGGGAGCATTTGAATTGGGAGCTGGATCGCTCCTTTTGTATCTAATAAAATTAATACTTTTTTCCTCCCACAGGTTGCGGTATAGCAATATGAGTGAAGAAATGAGGAGAGAGCTGAGCGCTGTGGAAACAATTGTCAAAGTTAGACTCAGGACTCATAGTTTGTCAGACCACTCTGTTTTATTAGCACAGCGCTCTGCTAATACATTCAGATAATGTGAGCCCCCATGCAAGATTCAAACAGTCTTATTTATACAGATAAAAGGGTGCGAACTTAACAAAGGGACAGAGAGCAAAATTGTAAAATTTGCATGGGGGCACAATATGCATATCCTGCTTCCTTATTAACTTTTATCGATCTAAGGCTAATGCTTCACCAATTGCCCTTAAGTGGGGCAATTCATTAAGCAGTTAATGTCTGCTTTCCTGCCACATGGATTGCAGCATTTCTCATTTCTACTTAAAGGTACATACAGCATTCTTTAATTCATTCTATTGCTTTAATATAATTCATTTCACTTTCACAATCCCTCCTTTTGGTCAAGCTTACGCAAAGATCAACAGTTACTGGGTTCCACATATTAATAGTTCTTTATCTCTTCGTTAATCAGTGATATTTTAAAATCATCATATTAGCACTCTGTTTTGGGGCAGTCACTTGGGTGGCATACCTTACAAAATTCTGGATACAACAGGAGATTAGCTGAAAGCATACAAAAATCATTAGGATTTCAAACAGGATAGTCAGGGCTCCCTGAAACAACCAGTTTCCTATGCCAGAGAAATTTAACAGGTTACTTAGCCACTTCCATAAAGAACTTGGCTCTTCATGGGGAAGATATGCGATTTGTTCTAAGTGACTAGCGCGATCTATTACCTTATTGGTGTTGTCAGGTATATACACACAATATTTTTTCTTTTTCCAATGATAGCACAGGTCCCTCCTTTGGCCGCCAGCACTATGTCCAATGCCTGATGGTTTTGGAGGGCCATCTGTCAGATCGCCCGTTTCTTTGGCCAGGGTTTTTTTTTTAAACTCTCTCCAGTTTCATTTGCCATTATTTCAACTACTGCTTGTAACCTTAGGAGCCTTTTTGCATGGTGTTGAAAGATTTTATTGTTTTCACTAAGGTTACTGTAGGGGGAACATGAAATTGATTTTTCTGTTTGATCCTCAGGTCAAGAAAAAATTTCATATCCCCATACCCAGCCCGCCACTTTTTAGTTTTGTTCGAATAATCCCATACACCATTGGCCACAATATGCTGAAGGCAACGGCTTTTTCCCAGATCCAGCCCTGTCCCGTTACACAACCAACACCAATGACCTTTTCCCTCCATCACACTTATCCATTTAGATACATTTATTCCCACTGCTTCCCAAGTGTCATTATTGTTCCATGTTTTGTTAAATGGATGAGGTCCTCCAGTGAGGTCTGGGGAATTGAGTGGGATTGCCAGGACAGGAACACCAGCTTGAGAGTGGGCTGGGATGTGGCTGCAGACCCAGCAATTAGAAATATTAAGGGTCTGAGCTATCCACACTTGCTGCTGGATAAAAGAATTGTCATTGTGGACTCCCCAGACCTTAAGACACCAGCAGCGGAGGAACAGGCGCCACCAGAGGCGCATGTTGGAGGCAAGGCCCTTCCGGTTCTGACAACCTCAACTGAGGGAACCGCAGTCACGGTTTTACATCCACCAGGCAGCAGGCGCTAGGCTCACTACTGCTTCTTTTTGGGCCTTGCTTTAGGTCCTCGTCTGCTTCTGGCAACCCTTACGAGAGCGTAGATGGTAAGGTATTGCAGGCTGTTCCTCTACGTCTTCTTCTGGAGTCAAAATTGACTCTGCGTGGTCCTGAGGTGATTGGTTTGCTGTGGGTGGTGCCTTCTTACACTGCGAAGCATGTATGCACGCTGTGATGCCAGACAGTTTAACAGCCATCTGGATAGTAAGCAGTACCTAATGATTCTTTGATGTCCTTTAAGTCTCTTTACTTCTTCTTCCTTGACTCTGGCTATAACAATGGCCTTCACACCTTATCTTTTCCTGATGCATACATTCCTTATTCACACAGATTGAGAATACAAACAGTAGTATTTTATATCGAGCAAAAAGGCATTGCAAATTAAACCTTGCTAAGTTTTACAATCAATAACCAAGACAATTTACATTGAGACCCAGGCCTTCAATGTTCCTCTAATCTACTTAACATAGACACAATAGAGAATCCTGTTTCTTACTTACTAAACCTTAAAACAAAGAAATGTATATTTAACTATAGGCCTACTTTGTAATACATATAGGAAACCATAGTAGACATTATAACTTATTCTAAAACAAAAGGGTGACCATAATCAGTCATAAGGATTGTTCTGGTCTGTCATTCCTTTCTGCTATTCAAAAAGGGTGGCTGACAGGATGAAATCAAACAATACATTAATTCTTATGGGACATTATAAAATCCTGCTCCTACATATCCCCCTTTTGACACTAAGATATTAATCGCCAGTGTCACTTCTTATTTAGTCCACGTAATAGAAAATACTGGGAGGTGATTTGGGCCTGTGGCTCTAGCTTTGCATACATTTGTTTTATCCAACAGCACATTGCAAACATTCCAATTAAACCCACATACAATTTAAAACCAAAAACAATTAGGGATAGTAACATTAGTATGCCATTAGTTGTGGGAGACCATTCAGAAAATATGTTATACCAATGGTAAGCTGTTATGTCTTTCTGCAGTGGCAATTCTTAACATGTTGCCATTTGCATGTATAATATGAATGGTTCGGTTTCCCACATTGCCTTTTTGTTTGTTTTAGGAACTATGTTACCTTTTTACCTTTTGTAAACACATTACTTACATTACATTTACATTTGTCTATTGGAAGGTTGCTAACACTTCCATTCTTTTAAAACACTTTTTCCCCAAGAATTAACACATACACATAGCCCATTATACAGTACTTTGGTATCATTATTCATTTTATCCCACATATAGGATCCTAGTGAGATGTTTTTACTACAGGGCTTTGGAGCAACAGGCATGGATAATCATACCCACTTTTATTTGTTTTTGTATTAGGTTGTCCTGTAGCTGGTATCAGCTTTTTCTGAAAGACAAAAATAACATTTTTCTACCCCTTTTGGGGTGGCATTCATTATTACTTAAAATATTCCTTTCTTTCACAAATACCCTTGCTGATTGCAGGCAAAACAAGAGGAATTACCTCCATATTTTCCTGTGTTTTTTTGTTCTATAGGCAGGCCAGGTTTTAATGGCTTCTATCTTTTAAGAGTTATGGGGAAATCATCCCACTGTTCAGTCATTAAATCCATGAGGTGATGTACCTCAGTTTTTCCTTTACAGCAGACCAAGTTTACAATGTCTTTCCTGCTGTGTTAAGCTTTAAGTTTGTTCACAGGTAACAGCTGAAAAGCATCATTACCATAAAGGATTTTTTCCCCCCAAAATCATACACACTATACATTGTTACAGGGGTACTTATTAACATTAAATTTATTTTAATTAAAGGTATCTTGTTATACCGTGCCTTTTATTTAGACAATTTGTTTGCTGACCAGGTATGTTCTTTATCTGCAACTTCTTTGTGCTGGCAGTTCTCTCACTTCCTTTATCAGTTAGATAATTTGCATCAACACAGGCTTGACTTTTGGATTCAAAACCATTAGCAGAGCTCAGAGACTCTGTCTTAAAAGGAAACCAATTAACTTTTACCAGAGTTTTGATTACTTTTAACTCTTGCTTCCAAAACACACACAGATCTGAAAAAGAAAACACAGTCTTTTGTGGCTCCTTTGGAGCCCTAATAGGATTTTAATTAAGTAGCATGTTTCGTTTGCATTTCTTTTACCCACTTCTATAATATACACTGCACACGTCTGCACATTCCTTCTATACTTTAACTTTTAAAACATTAGCCATATTAATTTTTACATAAGGTGTAACTGTTTCTTTTGTTCTTACAGAGTTTTATGTACCCTTATCAAAGTGACAGTCTGATTACACAGAGCCATTTTAAGGCTCAGTGTTTCTAACATTGCTTCTTTTTGTTTTGTGCACCTCACCCCTGCTGTTGCTTCAGAGGGCCACTGTCTTTATTCTTTTACTACAGCTTTCATTTGCTATTTTGTTACAAAAACAAACAAACAAACAGAATCCAGAATCTCTCCCTATTCTTCTGATTTTGACTGCCCTGCTACAGTCATGACATGGTCTTTATTTGAAAACATTTAAATTTTGTAAAGAATCAAGTTACCCCTTAAGGGTTAAATACCAAATCTCAAAGCCAACCAACACTGATTATCTGTGTCTGGGAAAAAGGTCTGTCAGTTTTGCAACTTTGAATTAAAGAGTCAAATGGATTTTTAGTGGCATTATAAACAA
The DNA here is from genome assembly GCF_002925995.2 of Terrapene triunguis. Taxonomy (NCBI): domain Eukaryota; kingdom Metazoa; phylum Chordata; order Testudines; family Emydidae; genus Terrapene; species Terrapene triunguis. The sequence goes on along the minus strand of NW_020664441.1, from coordinate 680,871 downwards.
AACAAAACCAATTTATCTTAAACCTACAAAACAGGAGTTTTACAAACCTCACATATTCCCACAGACAGACGGATACATACACATTTTCTTTTACTTAACATCCCTTTTACACTGCTTTGTTTTTACAAAGCTGTACATAGATTGCATTACCTTTATACATTTGGGGCAGTTAAGTTCCAATAGAACCCCCCCTATGTTCTTTTAGCAAATTTGACTCAATTGTCCATAGTCAAATGATTTTAATTAGATAGTCTCTTTACCTGGATTATTTACAGACATTATTTTGGAAAAGGGCCCATTTTTCCTTCAGAATGGCTGCAAAGAAACCAAGAATTCTTTTAACAAGGTCCTTTTTAACATTTTTACAAGGTTTAACTGTTTAATTCTCTCCAGCCTCTGTAGAGTTAACTTTTCACTCTCTTTCCTTAAATCACTTGTTTATTTCCCAAAATGACACCTTTATTAACTCAGATTTCACCATTTTAAGTATTGTTCCGGGGTTCATACTTGCACTTACTCCTGACACTATGCCCTTAGGGCTTCCAACCTGTTTTTTTTAGTTTCTTTATCTGTTGCTTGCCTGCTTGTCTGGGCCCGATCCTGCTTTTTCCAATGGACCGTTTTTGTGAGTGATATTGTGGTCATTTCACAATTTTGAAAGAAATGCTTAAGGAAAGGGACCAGGAAGGGTGGGGGCTAGTTGAGGAGCCCACCCTCCTTGCTGAATTGGTAGTGGAACACTAAAGAATCAGTTTCTGAGGCAGACAACGAAGGGGAACAGAACAAGGGGCATTTTATCCTTTTTACAATGAGAGGGGAGTATGAAGGGAGTTGGGATCGATCCGGGGTTGTTTTTTTTGTCAGAGAACAGGGTGAAGGGGAGCGCTCAGTCTGGTGGTGGGAGAGGAGGCTTTTAATAAAGCTTTTAACTTATTATTTGAATATTTGAGAGAGGCGAGTTTTGATTTTGTCCACCTACGATTTGCCTCTTCCCACCACTGCATGAAACAATTAACCTCTCCTTTTCCAATTTAGTTTTAGATTGGCCGAGTTTGTCTTTTAAGATGTCCACTCGGTCCTTGTTCCAAGGTTTTAACAGTGGCCACTGAGTTTTGGGATCTCCCTGAGTTAGCCTAGACCATTTTTCCAGAAATTTACAGGAGTCCGGACCCTTCCTAAAACTGAGCCGGCGTTCCTTTAGGGAACTGTCCCGACTTAGACGTCTGGTTACCAATACAGGAGGACTTTACACACACCAATCACACAAGAAGGAAATTCGGGTTCGTCAGAGCGATGCCCGGTGCAACACACAAAAGGAGCCCACAGGCTACTGCCTCAATCGCCCTTGCTTTCACACCAAGGGTTTTACCCAAGGTGCGGTGCGGCTGCGATTGTGCAGATTTCACTCACTCAGGGTATGTCTACACTACAGGATTAATCCGAATTTAGATAATTCGAATTTGGGAAACAGGTTGTATAAATTCGATTGTGCGCGGCCACACTAAGCACCTTAAATCGGTTTTTAACCACATTAATTCGGTGGTGTGCGGCCACACTACCCCATTAATTTAAACACAGTAATTCGGTGGTGTGCGGCCACACTAACCCTAATTCGAATTAACAAAATCGATTTAGGCTCTACTCCGCTCGTCGAGGTGGAGTACAGAAATCGATTTTAAGTGCCCTTTAATTCGAATTAACTGGCTCTGTAGTGTGGACGGGTGAAGGGTTAATTCGGATTAACGCAGCTAAATCCGAATTAAAGTCGTAGTGTAGACCAGGCCTCAGACCGCGGGGACAGGAACCCCTTGGTCGGCCGATCCCCAGATGGAGATGGCACCCAGACTCAAACACTCCACAGGAGGACGGATAGACACAGAGACAGGACAGTCCTCAGTCCGGACAAAACACAGAAATAATTACCTGACCAGATTCCTGATGTCAGATCCCAGGATCCCTACCAGAACAGAGTGGGAACCAACAGGTTCGATGGCGTAGACCTCACTGTGGTCGTGCGCCCTTCCATTCAGTAGGAGGACCGCTCGGGCCAAATGCCCAGGTGCCGGCTGCCACGGTCATCCTACAATAATGGTCAGGAATCACACGGCCCCAGTGAAGACGGTTGCCATCTCGGTGGGACCTCCAAATTGTCAAAGTTAGACTCAGGACTCATAGTTTGTCAGACCACTCTGTTTTATTAGCACAGCGCTCTGCTAATACATTCAGATAATGTGAGCCCCCATGCAAGATTCAAACAGTCTTATTTATACAGATAAAAGGGTGCGAACTTAACAAAGGGACAGAGAGAGCAAAATTGTAAAATTTGCATGGGGGCACAATATGCATATCCTGCTTCCTTATTAACTTTTATCGATCTAAGGCTAATGCTTCACCAATTGCCCTTAAGTGGGGCAATTCATTAAGCAGTTAATGTCTGCTTTCCTGCCACATGGATTGCAGCATTTCTCATTTCTACTTAAAGGTACATACAGCATTCTTTAATTCATTCTATTGCTTTAATATAATTCATTTCACTTTCACACAATGAACCCTCATCTGGTCATTCAGCTATAATGTTGTGCAGCCCAAGAAGGGCAACAGTTAACTTATCTTCAAGATGTTAAGGATTGTTTCCACTGGGTGGAGCAATTGATAATATGGCAAGTATACTGCAATCTTGTTTGTTTAAAAAAAAAAAAAGGCAGAGTTTTGTTTGTCTGATCACGGTAAGAGAAAAACAGCAGGCAGTTCCTTGCTAGGAAATCCCCAAAGTCTGCTATGTAGGGACTTGTGCCCAAGAAGCCTTGTCTCTTTGATTCCTCTCAGGGTCATGTCACAACTTCTGCTGGCTTGCTCACTCCAACACACACAACCTGCAGGTAGCATCCTACTCCCTGCATTTGTATGGTTTTTCCCCCATACGTTTTATTTTTTTTCTGCCTTATTTTTAAAATAGAAATTCAGGTCTTGGCAGACTGTGCAGCTGCATCTACACTAAGATGTTACATGATACTTCTGTAATGTGATGCTCAAAGCAGTGCCTCTCCGTCACTGGCAGCAATGGTGGGAGTGGTTACAGCCATGTGGTAAATCTTCACATTAGTTAAGCATTGATTTGGCAAAGTGTGATCGACAATACCTTCCTTCACTACTACTGCTCCAAGGCACTGAGAGATATACCGGCTCCAATCCCCCGAAAAGTACGTAGCACGCCACTGGATCAGTATATGAGTGGCTCAGTCTGCTGTGGAGGAGGACAATGACTTCCCTGATAACTTTTAGCCCAGTGGTTAGGATACCCACCTGGGATGGGGGAGAGCTCCAGTTCAGGCCCCCTCTCCACGTGAGGGGGAGAAGGGATTTAAACAAGGATCTTCCACCTTTCAGGGGAGCGTTCTAGCCACTGGACTATGGGACAGTCTCGGAAGGGGCTCCCTCAGTCTTTCCTGTTTAAGTTGTTCCACATTAAGTAAATAATTAAATATTAGGTGAGCCCAGAGAAAGAGTTAGAATATTTCTATAGCCTACTGGTTAGGGTCACTCACCTGAGAAAGGGCTGATCCCTTTTCAAATGCCTTCTGCCTGTCAGGTGGAAGGGGGACTTGAACTGGAGGTCCTCCACATGCAGTGAGTACCCTGTCCTCTAGGCTAATGGCTTTGGGGAGGAGTGTGTCTCCTCCTGGTTTTGTTTCAGCCTCCGCATCTGATGGTGGCCAAACACCTAGCTTCTCCCAGTTCACAGATCACAAGCAGAGAAGTCCAGACTACAGGGAGACACTAAGTGTCTATCTCCGAGAGAGAGGCAAGTCTTAGCTCACACCCCTCTTGTCAGCATCTCCCATTGGCTAGCGTAAGTGACTCCCCCCTGGCAATGCTGGTTTTGTGGAATGCAGTCTAAGGCACCTCTTTCCCCCCCTTTCATTGTATAGGGAACCTAGGTGCCTAACTCAGGCTTTGTAGATCACAGTGTTGTTCCTGTGATTTTTCTGGGCACCATGGTGCTCAGTGTCTGTGTCCATTCATGGATCCCACCCCTGGCTACTAAAAATAAATGAATAACAAAAACCAGTCCAAATGATCAAAGTAGCCAGTTGGAGTAGGATCTGGCTCACAGGGAGCCTGATGCTGAGAAAAGCCGATCATGTGCAATTCCAGTTAAAGTCGAGATTAATCCCAGGTTGGGGGCCTAATTTACTGGCATTTCTCACTTACTGGCATTAAGTGATTTAGGGCTAGAGTTTAAAAAAAATATCAGCTCCCTGCAGCAGTTCCTGTTGTTCTTAACAGGAGCTAGAAGCTAAACACCTTGAAAATCTGTCTGGGTACGTGTTTAAAAGGGAGCTGTTGGGTGCTGAGCTAGCCCTAAATCTTTAGTGAGATTGAATGTAGACAACCCCACTGTAGCAAATGGTTTTAGTTCTATGTTTTCTGTTAGTTTACTCTGAATCAATAGAAACATAGATTTATTCACAAAGCTTTATCATTTGCAAAGCAATGCATTACTTACTTGAAGGCTATTCTGTTCACCCCGTTGCACTAAACCAATGTTAAAACAAGAGGTCCTCAAGATTTAAAATTAATTTTGACACTGGTTATTTATATATCACCTGATTCAACTTTCACTGGGAAAGTCGATGGGAGTTAGATCAGGCCCTCCATGAAGAAATATGGTCCTGCTGCTATCATTGTCCCTACCTAATAACAAAGTGAACTATGCACACTGGACGGAAATGCAGAGAGCTTCCTTTATTTTAATAGGGTAGCTACAGTTGCTTTGGGATCTTAAGGGAAGAGATGTTCGTGATCATCTCTATAGCTTACACTCTCCTGAGTTTAATTTTGGAAACATCTTCCTCTGTCATTGTTTTTCTTTCCTGTGCTATTTTGTTTACGGATTTTATATTAATAGTCATTTTAAAAACGTTTAACTACTAAACACTTGTAACAAGATGAATAAATTATGATTGTCACCATATCTGGTGCTGTATCTTTCACAGTGGTTGGCTCTCCCCGTGCTCACAATGACCCTCACCTGTCTTTCCGAGGTACTGTCAGGGAGGAGTAGCACAGTCCCTTCTGTGCTCTCATGTTCAAGCTGTACCATACTACCTTGCTAGAGTTCAGAGCTCAGTTTCTCTCTCCAAGGCATCTATCAATGACTGCATCAGTAAACTGCATCCAAAACCTATTGCCTTACATAAAAGCAAGTTCAATTGGCAATTTTACAGAAAGCTTTTATTCAGTGATTTTTCTCTAAGTGTAAAAATAAGCAGTGCTAGCCCAATGCAACACAAAGCATCGCTGACACGGCACTGGACTCAGTAACAAAATACCGAACATTACCTGGGGCAGCAGTCCAGCAGCAGCCTGTCTTGTTCTCTGATCCTTGCCAGGGATTAGAGCTGGTTTAATTGTTTACAGGAAGTGACCTGATTGTACCAGGACCATCTTTTGAGTTAGTCGCCCGAGTGGTGCACCTGCAACACGCTCAAACTCATGTGCAGGCTATTCTAACCATTGGGCCTACACAGTTACCTTAATTTACCACACAATTCCTAACAGGCCCCAAAACTTCAGAGGCAGGGAGAGCACAGGCCACCAGACTACATGCTGTGACTGATTGTTAAAGTGCTCTGTCACAGCCTCCCTCAGCTGCATAGCTCTGCACTGAACTCTTCTAATAGCCCTTTTGTCTGGCTGTTCAAACTCAGCAGACAACTCCTCCGCATCTGCCCTGGTGGCACACTACAAGCAGCTATAACTATTGGGATATTTTTCTCACTGAGATCCAATCTTGTGAGTACACACCACCAGCATCCCTTTAATCTATCAAAAGCACATTCAACTGTCATTCTGCACCTGCTGAGCCAATAGTTGAATCTTTTCTCGCTGCTGCCAAGGTGGCTGGTGCATGGCTTCAGGAGCCAGGGGAGCAAGGGGTAGGCGGGGTCCCCCAGGATCACTATTGGCATTTCACATAGCCAATGGTAATCCACCAGTTGAGAAAGCATGTCCCTGCTTGCAGCTTTCTGAATAGTCCTATGTTCTTAAAGTGTCATGCACCTTCTCTGTCCAGCCAAAATGGATGTCAGTGAAGCATCCCCAGTGATCCAACGCTTGCATAACCTAGAAAAGTTGCCCTTTTTGTTGATGTACTCTGTGACAAGATAGGTTGGTGCCAAACAGGGATATGCATGTCATCTATCACCCCATGGCAATTTGGGAACCCCACTGCTGCAAATCCATCCACTATGTAAAAATAATAATAAATGGAGATATACCTATCTTGTAGAATTGGAAGGGACCTTGAAAGGTCATTGAGTCCAATCCCCTGTCTTCACTAGCAGGACCAAGTACTGATTTTGCCCCAGATCCCTAAGTGGCCCCCCTCAAGGATTGAACTCACAGCCCTGGGTTTAGCAGGCCAATGCTCAAACCATTGAGCTATCCCTCCCCCGATGTCCTGCATGTTACCTAGAATCACCATCCTGCAAAGCAGGAGACTATTAATGGCCCTGCCCACTTGCATGACAACAGCCCCCACTGTGCATTTTCCAGCTCCAAAATGGTTTCCCACTGACCAGGAGAAATCTGTCACGGCAAGCTCCACAGTGCAATCACCACTCGCTTCTCAGCTGTCAGAACAGTTCTCATTCTGGTGTCCCTGCACTGGAGGGCTGGGTGAGCTCGACACACAGATCCAGCAATGTGGCCTTTCACATCTGAAAGTTCTGCCTCCACTGCTCGTTGTCCCAAGTCTGCATTACGATGGAATCCCACCAGTCTGTACTTGTTTCTTGGGCCCAGAACCAGCACTCCACAATCTCCAGCTGCTCTGTGATTCTCTCAACAAGCTTGAATTGGTTTTTGCTGTGTCCCACAGCACTCTGTCCTCCACTAATTTGCCATGTCCCCCATTGCTGTGATGGTTCTTTTGGCTCTGCATTGTTCATCCTGTGTTTGGAACGCTCATGACAATAGTGCAGAGCTGTGTGGGTACCCTGCTTCTGTCAGAGAGGCAGACAGTGAAAAGTGCCGCATGGGTTTGTGGGATTTTTAAAAAAAGGTGTGTAAATTATGAGATATGGATGGAATTAAAGCTGCATGATGGGAACTTGACCCCTTGCTCCCAGTCACCCCTGCGTGATTCCTTTCTGCCCCGCCATGGGTTGCCAAAATTTCCCCAAAAGTGCGCTGGATGATGGCGAGTTGCACACTGGGATACCTACCCACAGTGTATCAACACAAACACTCCTGGTGAGTTCATGCAGCACCAGCACACAGAGCCAAGTATACATGTGAACAAGTGATCTACTAACTGCTGCAGCCTTATGTCAACATAATTTACGTTGACCAAAGTTTGCAGTGTGGACATGGTGTATGTCTTGAAACACCTGGGAAGTTCTAGAAGACTGGAAGAAAGGTAATGTTGTGCCAATATTTAAAAAGGGTAAATGGGATTATGTGGGTAATTATAAGCCTATGAGTTGGACATCGATTCTGGGCAGGATAATGGAGTAGCTGATACAGGACTCGATTTAACTAGATGATTTAGTTGGGGTTGGTCCTGCTTTCAGCAGGGGATTGGACTAGATGACTTTCTGAGGCCTCTTCCAACCCTAATCTTCTATGATTCTGAAGGAGAACTATAATTAATGCAAATCAGCATGGCCTTATGGAAAATAGATCCTGACAAGGTAACTTTATATATTTTTTTGATGAATTACAAGTTTGGTTGAAAAAGGTAATAATGTTGGTGTAATATGCTTAGGCTTCTGTGAGGCATTTGACCGCACAACATTTTGTTTAAAAATCTAGAATGACAGCAAATTAACATGGTACATTTTAAGTGGATTAAAAGATGGCTGACTGATATGTCTCAAAATGTAATTGTAAATGGGGAAATCATCTTAGAACAGGTGTGTTTCTCAGAGGTCCCACTGAGATGGGTTCTTTGCCTATGTTATGTAATATTTTTATTAATGACCTGGAAGAAAACATAAAATTATCAGAAATAAAGTTTGCAAATGACTGTGACGTTATCTGATTTAAAATATGATCATAAAGATCATTGTTGCAACCACTGTTATATATTTGTGACAAATCTTGTACAAAATGTGGCATGTAAGATGTCTATAAAAAGGTTATGATTTGCTGGTTATGATTATTCTATCTGTATGCATGTAACACTTTTGTTTTTGAAGTTATGAGTATTGGCTCTATACCTATATTTCAAATGTTTGCTCCTGGGGTAACTCCCACAAAGTAGTTAGCCAGCACATCTTGGAGGGACTACTCAAATTAAGTGGCTCATCAAGAAACACTTAACTGACAATGAACCATAGGAGGCTCCCATGTACACTGAATGGACTGTCCTGCAGATGTTCCATCTGAAGTATAGGTAATGGCTTCCTGCAATGACTAGGTGAAATGCATGGACATGTGACTTGTCCATGTGACTCCAACCAGCATCTTGTTACTGTACTTTTTCATAGTAAGAACAAAATGGGATTCCCTCCACATGGCAGAAGGGATAAAAGGCCCTGGAAACTCCTCCATTTTGCCTCTTTCCTGCCCAAACCACTGGACTATGGACTATACTAATGGGAGCATTCTAACCAAGGGACTGAGGACCTTCCAATGATTTGGAAGCAACCAGAGACTTGACGTAAGCCAGCAGTTTATTCTATCACTGCTACAAGCCTGAACCAAGAACTTTGCATTTATTGTATGTATTTGATTCCTTTAACCAATTTTAACTCTCACTTTTCTTTCTTTCTTTCTTTCTTTCTTTCTTTCTTTCTTTCTTTGAATAAACCTTTAGATTTTAGATACTAAAAGATTGGCATCAGTGTGATTTTGGAGTACGATCTAAGTTATATATTGACCTGGGTGTGTGGCTGGTCCTTTGGGATCAGAACCTTTTATTTGATGAGGCTGGTTGTAAAGAACCACTTGCTTCTAAATCCAGTGTTTTTGGTAGCGATATAAGAACTGGAATGCCTAAGGAAACTGCTTTTATGACTTCTTGTTAGCCAGTGTGATAAGACAGGAGTTTACTTTTGTTGCTGGTTTGGTATATCTTATGGAAGAATAACCACCAGTTTTGGGTTATTTGCCCTATTTCTCAGCAGTTTGTCCTGAGTTTGGCATCCTCAGTTGTGAGGCACGGTTACAATGACACAACAATTAAGGAAGTGGTAAATAATGAAAAGGACAGGTCACTGATACAGAGCGATCTGGATTGCTTGGTAAGCTGGATGCAAGCAAACAATATGTGTTTTCATATGATTCAATGTAAATGTATACAGCTAGGGATAAAGAAGGCAGGCTGTACTTACACGATGAAGGATTCTACCTGGGAAGCAGTGACTCTGAAAGAGATTTGGGGGCCACGGTGGATATTCCAGCTGAACCTGAGCTTCCTAGTGTGATGATGTGGGAAAAAGGGCTAATGCAATCCTTGTACGCATAAACAGGGGAATCTGGAATAGGCATAGAAGGGTTATTTTACCTGTTATTTGGCACTGGTGAGACTGTTGCTGTAATGCCATGGCCAGTTCTAATGTCTGCAATTCAAGGATTCTGATGAATTGGAGAGGATTCAGAGAAGAGCCACAAGAATGATTAAACCAGGCCTCATAATGATAAACTCATGGAGTGGAACCTATATAGATTAACAAAGAGAAGGTTAAGGGGTGACTTGATATCAGTCTATAAGTATCCACACGAGGAACAAATATTTGATAATGGGCTCTTCAACCTAGCAGAGAAAGGTATAATACAATCGAGTGGCTGGAAGTTGAAGCTAAACAAATTCAGACTGGCCTCAAAACTGAGCATTTTTGCCGTGCATTTAGCTGCTGCCAAGTGCCCAATATTTTGTTTTCTGTCTCCATGCCCTGCTGGGGTATGCCTGCAATTTTCTTTCTCGACAGCTTTCCCCACAAGGAGGTGTTAATTGCATTGTACAGTGCTCCCTCTGTGCTCTGTTTCTTGAAGTCAGGCAGTGGGGCTTGGGGAATGAGAGCTGGAATCCAGCTGGCAGACAGGGAGTGAAGGATGGGAGAACCAGAAGTATAGGCTGGTGATCTGGGGCTGTGTGAAGAACAGTGCAGCAGCCAAGGCCACAGAAGCTGGGGAGATGAGCCACTGAAGATGGCTACAAACTTGCCTCTCCACCCGTGCCCTTCCCTGGCACACAAGGGGGTGTGAAGTTTTGAGCTGGGTCACCTGGACAACATTATGGGGAGTGAGGTGAATTTGATAGGTATTTTAACCTAAGAGCCTTAGTTCTGTGTGTCTGAGCAGAGGGATGGTATTTCACGGTGCTAGAATAAACTAACATTGCTGCGAATTTAGGGGGAGCTGCCACAGAACTTGGCCCTATTGTGCCATGGAATGCACAGGTCCTGTACATAAGTAAAGCAATCTTTGCTTCTGAGCAGCAGGCGTGAATTTAAAGTTTTAGACAGAGATCACCTACTTCTGTTGCTATAGCAATGTTTCATTTTCCAAGGCTCTTAATTTTCTTAGCATATTTGGATTTAAGCTCTCCTTAGATTGTAAAAAGAAAACAAAGCAAAAGGAGCAATCATGTTACCACACTTGGTTCAGTCCATGCAGCCTCATATTTGAAAAACATTTATGAAACAGATGTAACATCTTGATGTTAAGTATGTAATACACTGTGTCAGTGGCTTAGTCAAAACATTATTCAAATTAGCTTGGACATATGCACTGTCAAACAGAATGAACAGGGCTGAAGGTTAATGATAACTGGAAATGTGGTGCATGGGTGTGGTACAGAAGAGCAGGTTGGCAGGATTTCAATTAACAGATGTCAGTAAATGTTGATTTCAGCTGACATATTGCTTCCCAAGTCTAGCTGTTTCAGGTTCTGGTTTGTTTGGAGAGCAAGAGAAATACATGTCCAGGTGGAAAGTGGAGAGAGTAGTTGGACAACCTGAAAGGATAGAGAGAGAAAAGTGAAAGTTGTTTTTAATTGTATTGTAAAGTTATTGCTGTTACTAATAGAACAGTCTCTTCTCCAGTTAATGATGAAATATTAACCCCCTACTGCTATTGAGCAGTTTTTTTACTAGTTCCCTTTGCAAACTTTCAAGATGATGATTAAAATAAAATTCTAGATCCATTTTTCTTGTATGTTTTATGATTAAGTATCATATGCCAGGTATTGGCTCTTAGTTTGTGGAGACTGGGCACTGGGCACTGATATGTTACTGGTTAGAGACAGAAAATATTTATTTCTTGAACCAATGTGATTAGTGCAGCTTACCTAATTTTGTCTCCATTTTCTAGTCAAGACAGCATCTGTTTCTGGGCATGCTTGTCTAGTACTTTACTCCCGCTGGTGCGTAAGTTGGACTTTATGCTGTTTGTGCAGTTGTGCATGTCTGACTCAGAAGATTGATGTAAACTCTTACCACATAAGAAGTGAAAATGTAACATATTGAGTTCAAACATTTGACCTCTGTATGATGTCATATCCATTGTCAGTCAATCTGTTAACTTCTATTGTGAAAGTATCTGTGCAGCACTATTATTGAGACAGTTACTCCATTCATGATCGCTACACTATGGCAGAAGCACACTACAATTATTTCAGCAAAGTTCATGATGTCATAAATGAACAGAATATACATTTACGGGTAGATCCACAAAGGGGACTTAGGCTCAGTATTGCAACACCTAATGCTTCTTTAGGCCTGGTCTACACTAAAAAATTAGGTCAGTTTAACAACAACAGCCCCAAGTTAGGTGTCAAGGCTCCCTAGTAAAATGCACAAGTGCTTAATTTGTGCCACGACATGCCAGGGCTGAGCCCCGGCACCTCTAGGCTTGGCAGTTCATAGCCCTGGCACCTCTGGGCTTGTCGTGTCAGTTATGCAAGTAAAAAAATTGCTTGAGCCCCGGCACTTCTTTCATTACAAATTAAGCACTGAATGCATGGGAGAGTTAGGTGCCTAAAAATGGAGTCCATGTGAGTTACCAAGCTGAGTGGGAAGCCAAATAAACTAGCCAATAGGAAATACTGAGGAAATGGGTGTGGTCTAAGCCACGCCCCTGAAAGGCATTTAGGTGCCTCTCTCCACTCAGGATTCAGTCATGAACCCTGTCCTGGAGTTAGGTGCCCAAGTCAGGTCAGCCCTTTCTCACAAGATGATGGGGAAGCACAGTGGTTTGTGGCACCCACCTGGGATGTGGGGGACCGGGGTTCAAACTCTACTCTGCCTGATTTGGAGTAGGATTTTGAACCTGGGTCTCCCTCTTTCCACAGAGACAACCGGCTATTCTGGGGTGGGGGTGGGGGTGGGGGGGGGCTCTTAGTCTCTCTTGCTGAACCTGTTCCAATTTGTATAAATAATTAGCCATGGGTGCAGGGCCTGGAACCCCAAGGTACCCCTCCAGGTGAGTGCCGAAGCCAACAGGCTGTGGTGTCGTTCTCTGTCTCTCGCTAGCCCGATGAACTATTTAAGTATCTTATAACAAGTGGGCCAGCTTCAGCAGGAGAGGCTGAGTGTTTAATTTCTTTGTCAGCATCTTGAGGTGTTAGTCTGTTTAGCATCTCACGAAAGAGCTCCCACCCCTTGCTCTGGTTTGTTCTTTTTTGGTGAAAGTCTTTCCTTGTTTATTCTCAGCAGGCCCCCCAGTTGGTGTGAACTGGCCAGTTAGGACCTGGTGGAGCTGATAAAATGTTTTTCCATCACCTCTTTCATCAGCCACTTCAGCTTTGTTAGCGATGTTATCCATGCCCTTCCTCTTCTCCTGCTGCTTTATACTGCATTAGTCTTCTCTTTTATATGGATAGATATATTTTTGCTGCTGCTTTTTCTGGAGGGATTTTGAAGAGTTGTTGATTGCTTTGGCCTGTTTCCTTTCTTTCACACATTCTCACATGTCTTCACATATCCAGACTTTAGGTTTGCTTGCCAGGAAACCAGTTACAGTTGTTGCAGTGTCTAGTGTCACACAGAAAAGCCCACAACATATCAATATAGAATCATAGAATATCAGGGTGGGAAGGGACCTCAGGAAGTCATCTAGTCCAACCCCCTGCTCAAAGCAGGACCAATTCCCAACTAAATCATCCCAGCCAGGGCTTTGTCAAGCCTGACCTTAAAAACCTCTAAGGAAGGAGATTCCACCACCTCCCTAGGTAACCCATTCCAGTGCTTCACCACCCTCCTAGTGAAAAAGTTTTTCCTAATATCCAACCTAGACCTCCCCCACTACAACTTGAGACTCCTTGTTCTGTCATCTGGTACCACTGAGAACAGTCTAGATCCATCCTCTTTGGAACCCCCTTTCAGGTAGTTGAAAGAGGCTATCAAATCCCCCCTCATTCTTCTCTTCCGCAGACTAAACAATCCCAGTTCCCTCAGCCTCTCCTCATAAGTCATGTGCTCCAGCCCCTTAATCATTTTTGTTGCCCTCCGCTGGACTCTTTCCAATTTTTCCACATCCTCCTTGTAGTGTGGGGCCCAAAACTGGACACAGTACTCCAGATGAGGCCTCACCAATGTTGAATAGAGGGGAATGATCACGTCCCTCGATCTGCAGGCAATGCCCCTACTTATGCAGACCAGAATGCCATTATCCTTCTTGGCAACAAGGGCACACTGTTGACTCATATCCAGCTTCTCATTCTGCAGAACTGCTGCCTTGTTTGTGAAGACAGAGGCAAAAAAAGCATTGAGTACATTAGCTTTTTCCACATATTCTGTCACTAGGTTGCCTCCCTCATTCAGTAAGAGGCCCACACTTTCCTTGACTTTCTTCTTGTTGCTAACATACCTGAAGAAACCCTTCTTGTTACTCTTAACATCTCTTGCTAGCTGCAACTCCAAGTGTGATTTGGCCTTCCTGATTTCACTCCTGCATGCCTGAGCAATATTTTTATACTCTTTCCTGGTCATTTGTCCAATCTTCCACTTCTTGTAAGCTTCTTTTTTGTATTTAAGATCAGCAAGGATTTCACTGTTAAGCCAAGCTGGTCGCCTGCCATATTTACTATTCTTTCTACACATCGGGATGGTTTGTTCCTGCAACCTCAATAAGGATTCTTTAAAATACCGCCAGCTCTCCTGGACTCCTTTCCCCCTCATGTTATTCTCCCAGGGGATCCTGCCCATCAGTTCCCTGAGGGAGTCAAAGTCTGCTTTTCTGAAGTCCAGGGTCCGTATTCTGCTGCTCTCCTTTCTTCCTTGTGTCAGGATCCTGAACTTGACCATCTCATGGTCACTGCCTCCCAGGTTCCCATCCACTTTTGCTTCCCCTACTAATTCTTCCCTGTTTGTGAGCAGCAGGTCTAGAAGAGCTCTGCCCCTAGTTGGTTCCTCTAGCACTTGTACCAGGAAATTGTCCCCTACACTTTCCAAAAACTTCCTGGATTGTCTGTGCACCACTGTATTGCTCTCCCAGCAGATATCAGGGTGATCAAAGTCTCCCATGAGAACGAGGGCCTGTGATCTGGTAACTTCTGTTAATTGCCCGAAGAAAGCCTCGCCCACCTCATCCCCCTGGTCTGGTGGTCTATAGCAGACTCCCACCACGACATCACCCTTGTTGCTCTCACTTCTAAACTTAATCCAGAGACTCTCAGGTTTTTCTGCAGTTTCATACCGGAGCTCTGAGCAGTCATACTGCTCTCTTACATACAATGCAACTCCCCCACCTTTTCTGCCCTGCCTGTCCTTCCTGAACAGTTTATATCCATCCATGACAGTACTCCAAGTCTCTGTTATTCCAATCACATCATAATTCCTTGACTGTGCCAGGTCTTCCAGTTCTCCCTGCTTGTTTCCCAGGCTTCTTGCATTTGTTTATAGGCACTTAAGATAACTCCCTGATCGTCCCGCTTTCTCAGTATGAGACAGGAGTCCTCCCCTCTTGCTCTCTCCTGCTCGTGCTTCCTTCCGGTATCCCATTTCCCTACTTACCTCAGGGCTTTGGTCTCCTTGCCCCAGTGAACCTAGATTAAAGCCCTCCTCACTAGGTTAGCCAGCCTGCTTGCGAAGATGCTCTTCCCTCTCTTCGTTAAGTAGAGCCCGTCTCTGCCTAGCACTCCTCTTTCTTGGAACACCATCCCATGGTCAAATAATCCAACGCCTTCTCTCCGACACCACCTGCGTAGCCATTCATTGACTTCCACGATTCGACGGTCTCTACCCAGGCATTTTCCTTGCACAGGGAGGATGGATGAGAACACCACTTGAGCCTCAAACTCCTTTATCCTTCTTCCCAGAGCCACGTAGTCTGCAGTGATCTGCTCAAGGTCATTCTTGGCAGTATCATTGGTGCCTATGTGGAGAAGCAAGAAGGGGTAGCGATCCGAGGGCTTGATGAGTCTCGGCAGTTTCTCTGTCACATCGTGAATCCTAGCTCCTGGCAAGCAGCAGACCTCTCGGTTTTCCCGGTCGGGGCGGCAGATAGATGAATCAGTCCCCCTGAGGAGGGAGTCCCCGACCACCACCACCCGCCTCCTTCTCTTGGGAGTGGTGGTCATGGAACCCCCATCCCTAGGACAGTGCATCTCATGCCTTCCAATCGGTGGAGTCTCCTTCTGCTCCCTTCCCTCAGATGTATCGTCTAGTCCACTCTCCGCATTAGTACCTGTGGAGAGAACATGAAAATGGTTGCTCACCTGTATCTCCATTGCTGGTATATGGACGCTCCTCTTTCTTCTTCTGGAGGTCACATGCTACCAAATTTCTTCACCATCCCTCTGTCCCCGCTATGCAGCCTGCTCTGATTATTCAGAACGCTGTGCCTGTAGAAGCATATCCTGACATCTGTCCAGGAAATCTTCATTTTCTCTTATGCAACACAGGGTTGATACTTGTTTCTCCAGACCTCGAACCTTCTCTTCCAATATGGAGAGCAGCTTGCACTTTGTACAGACAAAGTCGCTTCTGTCCTGTGGAAGAAAGACAAACATGGCACAACCTGTGCAGGTTACAACAGCTGAACGCTCACCATCCATATTACCTTCCTTCTAAGAGCTTCCTCAGCTGTTGCAGTAACTACTCAGAGAAGCCCGCAAGATGAAAGCCTCAGTGGGCTCTCCCCAGGCAAACTCCCTCTGTTAGTCTCCGCTGTCCGCTGTTTGACTTCTTTAGGCATGATCTACACTAGAAAATTAGGTCAGTTTAACTACATCGGTCAGGGGTGTGAAATATCCATACCCCTGAGCAGTGTAGTTAAACTGAACTAAATCCCTGAGCAGACAGTGCTAGGTCGACAAAGGAATTCTTCTGTCATCCTAGCTACTGCCTTTCAGTGAGATGAATTACCTAGGCTGATGGGAGAATCCTTCCTGTTGGCCTAGGTAGTATCTAACCTGAAGCGCTGCAGTGGCGCAGCTGTGCTGCTGTAGCATTTTAAGTGTAGACAAGTCCTGACTCACAATGCATTGAAGAGAGTTAGCAACTTTGTACTTGCTTTCTCCCTTTCAGCCCTTTATTGTGAAGTGTCCCCGTTTCTATTATAATAATAAATGGAGATATCCCATTTCCTAGAACTGGAAGGGACCTTGAAAGGTCATCGAGTCCAGCCCCCTGCCTTCACTAGCAGGACCAAATACTGATTTTGCCCAGATCCCTAAGTGGTCCCTTCAAGGATTGAACTCACAACCCTAGGTTTAGCAGGCCAATGCTCAAACCACTGAGCTATCCCTTCTCATTCTGAAAGGGGTAAAGGTTGGGAGAACATACTATTTTCTGTTACCTCTTCCTCACCAACCTCCATTACATTCCAAAAGAATTCCTGGGACACCTCCTGACGTAGTGTCTCCCAGTATTTCACTTTATAAACTGACCAATGAGGATGGATGTTAGTAGGGGGCGGGTGGTACCTTGGTACTTGCAGCTCCCCCAGTTATTCTGGGCACCAGCTATCACTGCCTATTTAAAGTCTTAACTCCACTTTAAGAAAGTTTCTCTCCCTCACTCCCCTTCCTGCCCACCATCTGGGAAATGGGTAGGGCTAGTTCTAACTAACAGTAACTGCTTTCGAAGAGACAGGAAATGCAGCAGTCAAATGTAGAAGTGAAACTGTTCTCTGGTCATAGCAGATTGCAGAAAACAGCTTTCGTGCCTCTTAGGATACAGAAACAGTCTCAAAATTCCATGTAAAGAAGCTCTCTTTAGAGCCTCAAGGTGAGTCCACAATGCGTAATTATGTTTATTATTTTAATCATAATTATTACAGTCAATCAAGTTCTATGAAGAAAACTAGACTCTGCAGTGCAGATAGAAAAAGCAATATAAAGCTATGGCAAGCTCTATGCTGCCTCCTGGAAATGTTCTCAGGGTCATATATTTGTATAGCTTATATGTTTGTATTAAAACCAGAAGGGAGAGTAACATTTGCTGTTTGCTCTGGTTTCAAAATGTCTTGAAGATCTCTGCATCTGCATTGCGAAAAGTGAAAGTAAGTAACTGGGTCAATTTGGCTCTGTAATAGCATTTAGGGCCAAGAAGGGATGACTGAACTGGACCATGCCAACCCTAGGAGTGAAAAAGAGAGGAACGCTTGCACCACAGTATATTCCATCTTCCTCTGCCTTCCCTTCATAAAACTCCATAAAAGCTCTTCCATGCAGTTCTGGGTCCAGGGACCTGGAGCAGGAGCAGTCTGAGTGGGGAGGGAAATAGCCTGTCTGTGATATTCTCCAAACCTATTTTGATTTTTTTTTATAGAAAATGCAGTTTCCACAAAACTAAAATTTTTGGCAGGAAAAGTTTGATCTTTCTATGTAGAAAACTGAATCAAAATATTTTGTTTTAGGTCAGTTGAGCATTAAACTTATCTGCCTGTGGTGCCACATTGCCCCATGAGAACTCTAGTTCTGGTGCTTCACGCTTCCTTTCTCCCTGATGGGCTGTGTTCTTTGGCTATATTACATCTCCCATGATGCATGGCGGTCTCCCCTCTGACCAACATCTATGGTCATCATGGGAGTCATGTGACTAGTGTGCATCATGGAAGATGTAGACTGACCAGGGAACCCAGCCCATAGGGGAGGGGGAGTATATGTGGCACCATGGTACCACAGGGAGATGCAATTTAACCTCAAACTGACAAAACAAAATGTTTTCGTTTGGTTCAACCAAATGAAATGAAATATTTCCCTTTGGATTGTCAGTGTTTTGCATTGATTGAAAATGTAAAAAAAAAAAAAGTTTTGACATGTCAGTTGAATTTTTTCAGACCCTTTCATTGCATAAAAATGTTTGGTATTTCAACTTCTCATCCCAATTTTGGATGGGAGGAGAAAAAGTCAAAATATCTGAATTTCCCATGGAATGGAAATTCCAGGTTTTGGCCAGCTCTATTTTATGACCCTTAGATCTAGGGGTTGGTTCAGCCCCCAGCACAATTTTACACCAGGCTCTGGATGGCTCTAACTTGCATCTGGTTGCCAGTAGCTCCAAAGGGCTGTTCCAACAGCCAAGGATTGCCTGAGCCTAGCATCATTCCAGCCACCCTGACTTCTGCCTGGACACGTCTCTCACTGCAGGACAGGGGTAATTTTACACAGCCCCCACCTGGAGACACCCCTGGTCCGGGGGGATCAGCTACAATGACTTTATCCCATTTTTGCATCACTGGAGCTATGAAGAGGTGCAGTAGTGGAGCTGAGGAATGGCCCTGCATATTTAGCTCTTTTATTTTATCTTTATCAGCCTCTTAGGAACTGTTTCAAACTTAGCTCTCTTTTTCTGATGTTGAGGCTTCCAGAAATGAATACATGGGTATGATTCTCTGTGGCCCTGCAGTCACTTAAATCTGTATGAAGTAGGTGCAAATGGGTCTAAAATGTGACCAAATTGGGCAGGTGGGAGTTTTACACCCACTTTACACAGGGCTAAGTAACCACACAAGGTGCAAGGAAGGAGAGAATCAAGTCCAACATTCCTGTTGCTGTAACACAGCAATTCCTAAATTCCACTGGGGGCAGCGAAGCCTGTGTTCCAGTCAGGGGGATCCATTACCCTGTTCACGTCAGAGAGGATGACAAGCAGCTAGAGAAGCGTTTCTGAATTCATTTCAACCGCACACACCACTGAAAGAATCCAAAGACCATACAGCTTGGCCATAATTACAGGAGCTGAACTGTTACCAAACTTGTTCTAATTGAGTTAAACTATGTTAACAGTATAAGTGTTTCTATACCACTTTAGTTGTGTTTGTAAAGAAGTTTGAATATGTAACTGATCATCACAATCACCTGGGTAGATAGGTCTCATCCCCACCTAACAAATGGAACCATGTGTTACAGGTGTGTTCATATCACTGTCTACTGGGTGTACACATGGCTAATAGCTAAAACAAGGGAAGGATGAAGAGTGTAGCTGCTGTGTCACATACACTGCATGCTTGGCTGATAGACACAGCGGCAGCACCTTTTAAAACTGTCCATTTACTGATATAGAATCATAGGACTGGAAGGGACCTTGAGAGATCTTTTAGTCCCAAGGGCAGCAGGTTTGTATAATTTTTGGTGGTGCCCAGAACAGGTCCACCCCCACACACACCTACCCTGTAAGCCAATATATATTTTTTAAAATAATGTAAAAATGTGAGGGCTCTGGGGTGGGGCTGGGGATGAGGGGTTTGGGGTGTGGAAGGGACTCAGGGCTGGGGCAGAGGGTTAGGGTGCAGGGGGTGAGAGCTCTGGCTGTGGGTGCAGGCTCTGGGGAGGGGTGAGGTTGGGGATGAGGAGTTTGGGGTGCAGGCAGGCTGCCCCCGGCTGGGGCCAGAGAGGACTCCCCCTAGCCCTCTCCCCCCTGGCAGCACACTCACCTCGCACCACTGTCACTGCATGTGCTCCTAGGGCCCGTCTTAGGTCCAGGAAGCCCCCTCACCTCCCCTGTGGTGGGTGCGGGGGGTGGGGCTGCCATCACATGTGTGCCTCCTCCCCTGCTGCTGCCCCTCACTGTAGCCTCACTGGGGGTGGGAAATGGGGCAGGAGCGGTGACTGTGGGCGGGAGGGGGGGGCATGCTGGTGGAGGGTCCCGCCGGAAAAGGGAAGGGTCCATCCGTCCGAGGCGGAAGGGGAAGGGCAGGGTCAGCCTGGCACTAGTGGTGGGGGCACTAGGACCCTGCAGCGGCAATTGATGCTGGGAGATGGCAGAGTGGAGCACAGCCTGGAGCTGCAGGAGGCAGCTGCCTGCTGCCTGGGGCGCAGGCAGGGACACTCGGGGGAGGCGTGTGGGGGTGGCAGGCGGGGCCGGGGGAGAGATCCGGCCCCGAACATTGGTGGAGCCGGGCCTCTGGGCCTTGAATATTGCTGGAGCAGGGGCACCATGGGCCCATATAACTCGCCACCCCTGTCTAGTCCAGTCCTCTGCACTCAAGGCAGGACTAAGTATTATCTAGAGGCAAGTCTGTCCCTTGCATAGAGACAGTTACCTGTGAGTGGAAAACTCACCCACAAGTCTTGGCACATGGGGAGAGCAGCCTCTGCAGAGCTGCTGTTCCCTCTTTTGAGTAGCTGGATGGGGAATGGAGGGAGCTGTACCGCCATCCCCTTAATGCAGCTGGGAAGTAATTTCTTACTTGTACACAGGAGCGGCGCCAGGGTTTTTGGCGCCCTAGGCGGGGGTCCTTCCGCGCCCCCGGTCGTCGTCGTCGGCAATTCTGCGGTGGGGGGGTCCTTCCGCGCTCCCGGTCTTCGGGGCACTTTGGCTGCGGGTCCCGGAGCGAGTGAAGGACCCGCTGCAGAATTGCCGCCGAAGACCCGGAGCGCGGAAGGACCCCCCGCCGCCTAGGGTGGCAAAATGCCGTCCCCCCAAATCCTGGTGCCCTAGGCGACTGCCTAGGTTGCCTAAATGGAAGTGCCGGCCCTGCTTGTACAGGCCAGTAAGGGATTGCTTGCCCCCTGGAGCAAGGGGAGAGCCAGAGAGAGAACTGTGACTAAACTGCCCTTGCTGCAGTTTAAACCCATTGCTTCTTGTCCTATCCTCAGAGGTTAAGAACAACAATTCTTCGACCTCCTCCTTGTAACAACCTTTTATGTACTTGAAAACTGTTATCATGTCCCCTCTTAGTCTTCTCTTCGCCAGACTAAACAGACCCAATTTTTTCAATATTTCCTCCTGGGTCATGTTTTCTAGACCTTTAATAATTTTTGTTGCTCTTCTCTGGACTTTCTCTAATTTGTCCACATCTTTCCTGAAATGTGATGCCCAGAACTGGACACAATACTCCAGTTGAGGCCTAATCAGTGCGGAGTAGAGCAGAAGAATTACTTCTCGTGTCTTGCTTACAATACCTCCAAATCCTTGTCAGTGTCACTGCTTCCCAGGATAGAGTTTCCCATTGTGTAAGTATGGCCTACATTCTTTCTTCTTAGACGTATATATTTACATTTAACTGTATTAAATGTGTAACCCTTCTGCCCATCTAGTTGGCAGCAACAAGGGCCGGGTTCTGTATCTAGGGGTTCCGTTTCAATAACACAATGCAAAACCGGCTCGAGCCCCCACCCAGTGACCTGGGACAATTACATACCACCCCCCTGGGTACCTCTAAGAGGCAATACTTCCCCTCTCGCAAGCACGGAGTCTGAGTGTAGCAGAAAATGTTTAATAACATGAGGTAAACGACATCAGCATAAAATTGGAAAAACACCACAAACAGGATTCATAACACAAACCATGAGCAAAACCCACCCCAGCAAATGGGGCTGTGTCCTTTCCCTTTGGTTCTTGAATCCAGCAACCCAAAAATCACCCAGAGTCCCCCAAGTCCAACAGCCCCAAAGTCTCTTGGGTCCAGCAACCACCCAAAGTCCCAAAAGTCCAACAACCCCCAAAGTCTCTGTCCCTGGTCAGTGCAGCCCCAGAGTAAAAGGGGGGGGGCACGCAGGGTGTTAAGGGGCACCTTACGTGATCCGAGGCTGGCCAGCCGTCTGTTTCTCCGTGGGGGTTCCGCCACAGCCTTCACCACAAGCCAGTCCACTTTCCTGCCACCCCACAAACTGCTCCGCTCTACAAGCTGCTCCGCTCTGCTCCGCTCCGCTCACCGACCTGTGAGCCGTTCCAGCCGTCCCCGCAAACAGCTCCGCTCGCCGTTCCTTGGGCCACTCCAACCGGCCCCGCAAGGCTCCACGCCGCTCACTGCTCCTCCAGTCGTCCCCACAAATTGCTCCGCCAGCTGCTGAGCAATATAGCTTCAGGCTCCCCCACTAGTTAACACAGCACTCAGTGATCTCAGCTCTTAATAACATCAGCTCTTTTGTGATTTCAGCTCTTAGCGATTTCAGCTCATAGTATAGTAGGGGAGCCCCAGTGCTGGTGCACCATTGGCCCAAAGTGAATTCAGCTCAGCAGCCTGTAACTAGACTCCTAAGGGAATCAAAGTTAGCTCTGACATTCAACAGTGAAGAGAGGAGCGGTGCAATTGGTGTTTCAAACCCTCAGAGGGGGGCCCATACCATCAGGTACAAATACCTGTCCCCATCCTCTCTCAATTCACTGGGTTTTGTAACCCATGCCCCTTGTCAAGCAAGTGCTACTTAGGTAATGGTGAAGGACTCACTCAGTCCTTCTGTCATACAACAGTTCCACTGGCCTTGATTCACAGAATCAGGGTAACAAAACTTTATTCTTCCTGCCCCAATAATAGAGAAACTGGGGATCCCACACCAGCCAAAGTAACCACTTTCAGTTGCTGTGTTTCATGCCAGGCGAGTGGGTGTGCCTATGCAAACAAGATCAGCCCCTGGAGTTCTTTTCCACACTCGCCATAATTCGCCACCAGATGTCAGGGTAGAGCTCATCCTGACTCTGCTTACAAATGCATATTGTTCACTTGTGCACAGTTTAATAAGTGATCCAGATTGTTCTGAATCAGTGACCGGTTCCCTTATTTACCATGCCCGCAATTTTTGTGTCATCTGCAAACGTTATCAGTGATGATTTTATGTTTTCTTCCAGATCATTGCTAAATATTTTAAATAGCATAGGGCCAAGAACTGATCCCTGCAGGACCCCACTAGAAATACAACTGCTTGATGATGATTCCCCATTAACAATTACATTTTGAGACCTATCAGCCAGTTTTTAATACATTTAATGTGTGCCATGTTAATTTTGTATCATTCTTAATTCTTAAAAATGTCATATGGTACCAAGTCAAAGGCCTTATAGAATTCTAAGGTATATCACATCAACACTATTACCCTTATCTATCAAATTAATAATCTCATCAAAAAAAGATATCAAGTTAGTTTGACTGGATCTATTTTCCATAAACTCATGTTGATTGGCCTTAATTATATTATCCTCCTTTAATTCTTTATTAATCAAGTCCCTTATCAGCCACTCCATTATTTGCCTGGGATCGACTTCAGGCTGACTGGCCTATAATAACCTAGGTCATCCCATTAAATCTGGATAAGTAACAGAAGTTTTGACCCATAGAAGTGAAAATACTTGTTGGGTCTCCCCACGCGACATGAATCTCTAGGTGTTAGGCAGTTCTGAAAATCCCAGGACATCCTACCTCCCAAGCTTATTTCTGCTCACAAAGTGCTGTCCCATGTTACAGCCTCCAGTGTGCCAGTGCTCATTGAAGAAGGAAATAGGGTTTGAAGACTTTTAACATTTTTAGTGGTTCAAGGACAAGTACACCAATAAAGGCATGTTTGCTACTTAAAATAAAAGAATAAAATAAAGATGATATGGGAGAGACAGGACTCCATAATCATAATGGAACAAAACATGCAGTCTTGGATATAAAACAGAATATGAGGAGCAGGTAGAAGAAACAAAAAGGAAGCTGCATTTACATCTTCAGGAGACAATAATACCATACATAAAGAAAACTAGTTAAACCTTATTTTGGGGGGGGGGGGGGGGGGGGTTGAAGGATTGTCTTATTCAAATTCTAAAGAATGGGAGCCAAATTGTAAAGAAATCACTAGACCCCCATTTTCCTGTTAATAACTTTTCCTATAAAATGCATCCCAGGCTCTAATATTAAATATGTGTCTGGAGCTTGTTCTTTTACTAACATGCAGCTAAGGAGAACTTTGTTGCTAATGGGAAATTAGGCACAAGCCTGAAATTTTCTAGGATGATATCATGGCCCCATTCAAGTCAATGGAAGTTTTGCCCTTGAGTTCTATGGGGCCATGAGTTTAAAGTGCATACTCTCTTTTCATAGGGTGATCCAATGATATTACAGAAAGATCCAATGGCAGTCTGGATCCATCAGTTTCAAAGATCATATCAAGGGTAGATGTCCAAAAATTGGCCACATTCAGACATTCCCATTAGATGTGGTGAATGGCACCTTCCCCCTACTGTCTCCAGAGAGCTTTAAAACTGTTTTAAATTTTTTAGGAGGTAGTGAGGTATCATTGGAATAGCACCTTATCATGAGTTACATTAATGGAAACTCATACAGAGGCAGGAACTGCTCCTTTCCAAAGCGGAACCACCGTTCAAAAGAAATATCTCTAAAGTTTTTCCTATTTTAAATTGTAGCCACATTTTCCTGCCATATCAATGCTCATGATTTTTATATAGAAACTGAAAATTAAACATTTAGGCTAAGATTTTCAAAAGTGCCTAGCAATTTTGGGTGCCCAACTTGAGACACTGAGAAGAGCTTAGTTTTCAGAAATTACTAAACATCCTGTCACGGGCTCACAGATCAAGCCCACTCTTGGCCCCATGTGGTCCATGGGGGGGAACCCCCTTCAGTGTGACAGCCCTTCTTGGGGATCCACTCTCTCTCGGGGGTTAAGCCCCTCCACCTCCTGGAACCGCATCTCTCTGAGCCTTAGCATACCTGTTTCTCACTGTGGGCCCCCTCAGGGAGTCCACTCGCTCTGGACCCCTGGGGCCTCCACTCCCAGAGGGAATAATGCATCCCTGTTCTCTAGACCGGAGTGACACTCAGCCAGCGTAAAACAGGAGGGTTTATTGAGCGTCTGAACACAACATAGGAAACTCTCAGGACCTCATGCCTAGCCTCCCTCAGCACAGCACATCCAAGTCTCCCTGCATCCAGATGAGCTCTGCCTGCTCTCTCTCTCCAGTCCCGATCCCCGCCTCTGTCCATTGTTTTTTATCCAGGTAAACTGGGTCTCCTGGGCCTCCTCTCATCTCTTCTGTCCTCTGACCCCCTCTGGCTGGAACCGCCTGGTCAGGTCACCAGGGCTCTCTCTTTACAGCCCATTGTCCTCCTGAGTGACTCCTGAGCTGGGCCTCTGGGTCACCAGTTGCTGGCGTATCCATTCTCCAGGCCATTGGCTGGGATCCCAAATTCCCTCGCTGGTCCTCTGTAACAACAAACTCCCTCTCCCATCACCTCGTTAAACCAGTAATACCCAGGGAAACTGAGTCCCACCCCCTCTGCATGCAAATTGGAAAAAACAAGAAACCTCCCCACTTCATCACACATCCATCCTCTGAAAATCAGGCCCCTTTAAGGTGTCTCAATTTAAGCAGCCAAAATAACTGGTCACCATGAAAATCTAGGCCTCAGAGCCTAAAAACCAGGATATTACAATTTTCCACTTTTGTGGAGGCCCTCTAGAAACCCTTCCATCCTGACTATTAAGTGAATAGATTCAGCTATAGACAGGGGAGAATAGGCTGTATGAAATCTTTCCATTCTTTGACTGCTCTATTGACAGAATGGTCATATTTGCTGTAATGTTTTTTAAATTATTTTCCTTCAAAGCTTGGTTCTCACCAGAATAAATCTCCCCACCCTGTGGCTAAGAATTGCAGCCCAACAGTATCTGTGGACAGCAGTTGGTGAGGTAACTCAGGAAGAGCACTCGGTGATTTTGCTTAGATTTCTTCACCATTTGTCTTAATTGTTGGTAGCCAAACCATTTCCTTTTCTAATTTTCATTTTTATTATGGTTCCTGTTTACTGGTGACAAATTTAATGATTCTTTTGTTTCTCTGCTGCAACTTTTATTTAAGGTCATTTTTTTTAAATTGGCCTACTGCAGCCTTTGAGTTTTGGGAGTACAAATCATCTTGGGCTCCAATGACAGCATTTAGAAGTCTCTCTCTGATTTGCAGGTACCATCATTTATCAGTTATCTAAGGGCACAGTCCTTCAAAGGAATCTGCACATGTGCAGGGTCCCATCCCTTTGCAGCCTCGGTGCCTGACACCTGTTGTGCTTACAATGATTGTCACTCATTGTAGAAAAATTTGACTCTCTTTTTAAACATGTGGCCCTCAGGACTGGTCCACACTAAAAAGGTAAGTCAGCTTAACTACATTGCTTAGGATTGTGAAAAATTTCATACCCTGTGTGATGTAATGAAGCTGACCTAATCCCCAGTTTAGAAACTGCTAGGACAACGGAAGAATTCTTCTGTTGACTTAGCCCCCACCTCTTGGAGAGGTGGATTTACTACAGGGATGGAAGAACCCTTTCTGTCGCTGTAGTAAGTGTCTACACTACAGCAGCACAACTACAGAACTGCAGCTGTGCTGATGTAGCATTTCTAGTGTAGACGTAGCGTAAGTCTCTAGCTAGTAGATTGATGAACTTAGTTGAATAGTGATAATTTTTTATTTAGTTAAGCATTTGTCATGTTTTCTGTCATTGGCTTTTCAGGGCTCTGCCAGACTTTCCTTTGTCCATAAATGGGATAGGATGTTGTATAATGCTTAGGGATGAACCTTTCACCAAAACTTGGTTTAATTTGTTAGGATCCCTATACTCACCTTGAGTATATCTTACCCGCAAACAGCCCCATTGAAATTAACATGAGTAAAGATGGCAGGCTATGGCCCTGAATATGCAGAACATGGTGCACACACCAGAAGGAGGCAGAATTCATGTTCCACAGGCAGCCTTAATTCTGGTATTTTCTAACTTTGGAGTACTTGATGTAAATATCCTCTTCACATATTTTTGGAAGGGTGTATTAAATTTAAGTGCCATTCCTGAAGGAGGCATCCTGGAGAGGCTGTGTGGGTTGAACTGTGAAGATAAGCTAATGGACACAGCAGGAGACCAAGTCGAGAGAGTGTCGATAGTATCCATATTGCTGTCCTCAACAGATGAGTGTCTCTAGGACATCAGTTGCCATATTCACTTTATGTGCAGGGCAGATGGAAACAAATCCTGCCCCCTGTGAAGCAACTTATCTAGGAACCCACATATGGGCCACTTCCTACATTCTTCCCAGACCCTCCGTCCTTTCCAAGACATGAACTGTTCCTTGGCCAGATCCTCAGCTGGTGTAAATGAGGGTGGTTCCATTGATGTCAGCAGAGCTGTGCTGACTTACACTAGCTGAGGATCAGAATCCTGCTGTAAACCAGGCAGAAGCCCCCCATTCTGTTGCCATCTGAAGAGGAGTGGGACCCATGGATTCCTTGTCACCATTCTTCTCATTTCTCTGCTGAAATGAATGGTGAACGTCCCATTTTCCCTTCTCAGTTGGGGCTAAGGAGCCGCAAATGAAAACAACAAATGTGAGAATTTCTTATTGTAACTAGGGTTACCATACGCCCGGATTATCCCGGACATGTCCGGATTTTGGGGTTTTAAATAGCTGTCCGGGAGGACTTTGTAAAAATCTAAAAAGGTCCGGGATTTCCCTCCCAATGCAGAGTGCGGCACGGCTGAGAGAGTGGCTGGGCCAGATTGAGCTGCTCACATCGGGGCCTCCAGCAGCCAGAGCCCCTCCTCTGCCCCCCTCCCCCGCAGCCTCAGCGCGCTACGCCGGCAGTGCTCTGGGGGAGGGGGGAGCTGTGTGCTCCGCAGGGGAGTGCAGCAGCATGTCTGGCTCTGCGTGGAGCCAGACATGCTGGTCTGAGTGGCACAGTAAGGGGGCTGGGGGGGTTAGAAAAGGGGCAGGGGGTCCTGGGAGGCAGTCAGGGGATAGGGAGAAGGGGGGGTTGGATGGGTCGGGGGTTCTGGGGGGGCCTGTGGGGGGGGGGGGGGGGGGGGGGGTGGATGGGGGGTGGGGCTACCCCCCATGGAGTGTCCTCTTTTTTGAAAGTTCAAATACGGTAACCCTAATTGTAACTGAAACCACAATGAGAAGACAAAGCCCCAAATGGTGCCAGGTGTTTGGGTGCAAAGCACCCCAAGCTGGCAATCACCCCAAAAGGGGCTGCTAATTTGATCTTTGTGGGAATAAAGGGGATTGCCCCAGAAAGACAGCAGAGATAAAGAATCTTACAGGGATGTATCAGAAATGCCTCCTTCCTCCATGAATCAAGTAGCAACTTCCTTCTGAGTAACTTTACAAGTAACTTGTAAAGCTTTTTCAACGTACCTTTTTCATCTTATGAAGTTCATGGTCCATGAGGATCCACTTCTGCTTGCTTTAATTTTGTCAAACCCCTGTTCTCATAATCTTTTGGAACTCAAAATATTGGATCCCACCACCAGAAAAAGCAAAGTGAGGAAATTAAGCTCCTCCCCCTGCTGATATCACCCCTATTTGCATATGTAGCAGATGCAGAAAGCATTCCCCATTCTCTGTCTATCACACTTTCTTTACATGTATGCTTTTTTGTCTTGGGTAAAACTACTACAGGATTTTCTCCCAACACAAAGTAAGCACAAGAGGAAGAGTGATGAACAAATCCTTGGACAAGTTTGGGATGCCACCATTTCACAGAAAATAGATGCGCAAATTGCTGAGGCCAAAAGAATGTGTCCAAAAGGTAAACTTCTATGAGGAATGAAAAACCAGAAAAGGATTTTGTGTGCACACACAGACACACACAAAAGGCTTAAAAACAAATATGCTGTAGTATGAGGGCTATTTATAAAAATACAGAAAGTGCTGAAGGTCAGCTTTTACTGGAGATGTTTTAGTTTGGCTTTGAGGAAATAAACTTTGAGCATATGGTTTCCTGTTCCTCTTCCTAGATTTTTTTTTTTGCGTCTGTGTTTCAGCGCCGAGAAGATTGAGAGAAACCAGTCAACTGAAGGCCACCAGCTCTGGTTTGTAGTTTCTGGCCAAATGGTAAGCACATGATATTCTGCATTTTCTCTTGGGCGGGGCTAAATTTAATCAGAAGTAGTTATAGTTTATACACTCGATTTATGGGGCCTGATCACTGTGTCAGAAAGTACCACTGCTGCTCTTTACCTTCTGCACTGACATTTAAAATATTCCAGAGGCTTTCCAAACTACCACTGGTTCCCAGCATAAAGGTCTTGCTATTCCAGGACTGTGATATAGAGATTCCAGACTGTACTAGGTTTTTGTCTAAATTAGGTACCCCCACCCTTGTATCTGGAAATGCGTTTGGACAATAAATACTATTATTATAGCACCTTTCATCCTAAAACTTCAACTGGCTTTACAAACAGTAGCTAACTGCATGACACTCCTGGGAGTTAAATGAGCACAACTGTCACATTTTACAGGTACATAAACTGTAAGGAGGATAGCTCAGTGGTTTGAGCATTGGCCTGTTCAACCCAGGGTTGTGAGTTCAATCCTTGAGGGAGCCATTTAGGGTTCTGGGGCAACAAACAAACAAAAAAAATTGGGGATTGGTCCTGCTTTGAGCAGGGGGTTGGACTAGATGACCTCCTGAGGTCCCTTCCAACCTTGATAGTCTATGATTTTAAAGCACAGACAAAACGAGCTGTCCAGTGAGTCATTTGTGAGGAAAAACACTGAGGAGTCATAAGCCCCAATGACCTACTTTCACCACTAGGCTACACTTATTTCCTCTACATGGGAATTACAGTTGTTATTCCATATTAATGATTAATAATGGGACGTTACATTGTATTTTAGTTTCTTTTTCCTGATATTGGTGATGGAAAACCAAAGCAAAATCAGTGACCTGCTTCAAAGTGCCCTTGACAACCTTCTTCAGGAAGACTTCAAAAGATTTAAAGACAAACTATCACATTCTGACTTTGAGGGGAAAGGTAGCATCCCCCGAGGTCGGCTGGAGAAAGCCGACAGGACAGATACGAAGAACCTCTTGATGGAATTCTATGATGGAGATGCTGCAGTAAATGTAACCATAAAAGTTTTCACTCAGATCAATCTCAGAGCTTCTGCTGCTAAACTCAGTGAAGAAAGAGAGAGGGGTAAGAAACTTAAAGTTACTGTAAAACCTGGGAATTTGCCCCAGGGCAGCAGCAGAAGGAGAAACAGGCTGATGGCAGGAATGACAAATTTTAAATCCCAGCAGGAAGCCAGTGGGATGCAAAGCAGAAATGCCCCTGGTGGGCCAGATTCTCTGACTTGCTCCACTGCCTTTTCTCCACTTAGGTGGCACAAGGGGGGCAGAGGCAGCCTGTAACTCTCCATCTGAGGAAATCCGCAGTGTGGGACAGTCCTAGTGGATGTATAACCAACACAGTGGTGCAGAGGGAGTGTCCCAGGCAGAGAGAGGTGAGGAGGAGGAGTAACTGAAGTGGATCCCCAGCTGCAGGACTGTTCCTTGGGGAACACTGGTAGCTGTTGCAAGTTAGAACAGCCCCCAGGGTGCTGTTCCCTGTGTCAGGCTGGGACAGAGAATTGAGGATGTGTAACTGGAAACTGACCACTGCAGAGAGCCTGGCCCAGTCTATTATCACCAAACAGCTAACTAGCCCCATGGAATATTTCTGGGGTTCCAGGCAGGAACTTTATCTTCCAGGCTATTTTTCATTAAAAACAAACATACAAACAACTCCCTCCCAAAACAAAAATAATAACAAACCAACATAAAAACCTCCAAATCACTGCAATACAAACACTCAGGAAGTAGCTAGCAAATCTAGAGAGCTGTGGTTCCAAAAGCTCAAGGCTGCTTTGCAGTATCCCACAAGAGTAAAGAGCCAGTGCCAACGGGGATCCACTCTTTAGCTGAACAGTGTTAGATTCCACGTGCTCTATGATGGAGCTAAACTCAACCCTGTTATAGTCATTCCTGTTCCTCTCACCCCCAGTGACAGTGAAGCTCATCTGGGTTGGTTCTGCCTGGGGTTCCTGGGATGGAACGCTCCAGGGCTGGCAGTGGGGCTCTCCCTAGAGGCCTTTGGAATTCACTCCCATGGATGGTCCACCAGGGTGTAAGTTTAGCAGCCTCCAGAGCACAATGCAGGGAACAGTTACTTGGTGTAGACTGTGAGCTCTGGAGGGTCCTGTGGCACCTTTAAGACTAACAGAAGTATTGGGAGCATAAGCTTTCGTGGGTAAGAACCTCACTTCTTCAGATGCAACTGTGAGCTCTGTTAGGCAGGGATGGTCTTGTTGTAAATATGCACAGGCAGTGCTTTACTGGTAATGAAAGAGGTGCCGGGGCTCAAACAATTTTTTTTTTTACTTTCACAACTGATGCAGAAAGCCGAGAGGTGCCAGGACTCAGTCCTGGCAAGCTCTGGCACAAATTAAGCACTGTGCACAGGACCTAGTACAGTGGGGCCCCAATCACAGATTGTGTCTCTAAACCTATGAGAGCATCATAATTATTTGGGTCTTTATGTTTCTGAGGAATGGGGGAGAGGATATTTTATTCCTTTAACTTAGCCATTGCATCTGTTACAATAACTATTTAATGCAACCTATTCTTGGCTGCCCGTATAATTAAAAAATTGTATAAAATAACATCTAGTGGATCAGGCAATAACTGTTTTATGAAAATAATTAAATATAGGGAAAAGCTGTGGAGAGAGGCAAGAAAAGACCCCCTTATTGGAGCTCTACTCCTAGTGGTTGCATCTTGATTATAATTATTTGAACAAAAATATTTCCCTCTATCTGCCCCAATGTCTGCCTTAGGTCTCTAGGTTTGGAAAGGCTCTGAGTCATCTATCTAGTCCAACCCCTGCACTAGGGCACAATTGTCATCTATATGGGCCCTTTAATTGTTTCATCTGATCTGCTTTGGCACATGAGTGTTTGTTGGGGGATTCCCTCTCCCTAAACACACTCCTGAATTTACTCTCTGCCCCGCAAATGACACTGTATAAAATGACTGCTGGTAGCAATGTTCTCTTCAGTGCTTACCTTTTAAGCACAAGATGAAATTGCATCATTCAGTCACTAAGTGGCTCTATACAGAATATAAATACACTTGCATTGAAATGCACTCTAAAATCTTACAATGTCATTTAAATATAATTTATCTTTCAGATTTGTATTTGAATCAAAAACAGTCAGAGGCTTCAGCAGAAGGTATGTGATATCTACATGGGAAGTTACCCTAGTACAGTGGTTGCCTGCTTACTCAACTGGATGCTTTCCTGGAACTATCCCTTTGACACACAAACAGTTATGTTAACAAAATCTGTTCAAATGTCTATCTGGATGATGCCATTAGTACAGGGTTCCCTTGTTACTCCCCAGGCTAGGAGAATATAACAAATACATCAGTAATGCTACCTATTCCCAATGGGAACATTGTATGGTGACTATGATAATAGCACTGGAGGTGAAAAGCATTTCCTAGGGTTTAATAGGCAACAGCTAGTATCAGTCTCCAGGAAATGCCCTTCTGTTGCAACTGCTACTGTTGATGAAGTCACAAACTGTTTTTCTTTAAGAAGAAACAAAATAAACTCACACAAAGGGGAAAGGAAAGAATAGTAAAGAGAGAAAATACAGCCTTTGTCCCTGATGCTGACTTTCTCTGGCAACCTCGCTGCTGGAGAATCTCAGATCCAGCACATGGTCTGATCAGCTGCTCTGAGGCATGGCAAACTTTTACCAGGGTCAAGCTGTTTAAGGCATTGCTTTTAGCTGCTTCTCTGGCCTCAGACACTTAGTAGTGTTGTGAAAGATGAATTGTTTTGGCTGGCTAAACCAGACTCTTATTAGACAGAAAGCAGAAAGGGAAAACTAGAAACATGAATAAAGGACAGATGGTAGAAAAGAAAACTGACACATGAAGAAGGGGGTGGCAGCAGGAATCTCAGGCTCACCTCCCAGGTGGTGTTCAGGATTTAGCCAAAGTCAGTGGAGATGGTGATGTCATTTGGTTCCCTCTCTCTGGCTCTTGGTATGATCAGAATGTCCTTCAGAATCAGGATGCTGAAGGCCCAATGGTAACATGGTGGATCCCAGGAGGTGGTAGAGATGGCAGCTGTGATAATAAACCTCATGCCTTCCAATCCATGCATTTTGCTGTTCTCTTTAGTGACCCCCAGACAAACAGTCATCCCATTAAAATTAACTGATGAAAATACATTTTGGTGATTTTCAACTCTTGCTGACTTTAACAGACATTTTTATATAATGGGCTGAGTGGGACTTTTGTTACCTTGGGCAACTTCCACTACAGACTTGTACACAACATTCCTCTGGGGATTTTTGTTACAACAATCAGTACTGAGCCAATGCACCCTCTTTAAAGTGAGGAAGACAAGTGGAGGTATCCAATTGTGGTCCACAAACATTCTGTGACAGTTTTTCAAAGCTGTGTGTCCTGGCCATATTCTAGTTTGTGAAGTTACATTCTTTCCACCTAAATACCCAGCACTGTTTCAGTTGGATCTGATATTCTCCTCCTAACTTGTATACAGTTGCTGTGCACTGTTTAATAGTTGCCAGGCTTCACCCAATGCAAGGCTGAATTTCAGTGGGGGATAAAGTGATACCCACAGTCTTTACGCATATGAATAATTTCAGTGGGATGATTTATTTGAGTAAGGGTAGAAGGATCAGGCCTGTAGTTAAGCGATTACAGGATCCTCTATGAGGAACGGTGCAATATGAATTTAAGGTACCATTATTATTGTTAAGATAACTTTATTGGAACAGATTAATGAGAAGTCTATCCTTTTTCTGAATGTCCAGTTAAATATTTCTAATGCCTCATGCCACTGATTTAGATTACAGGGGGAAGTATTAAGATATTAAAAATAGTACAGAGTCATAAAATACATGAACAGCCTCACTGGCGAGAATATGATTCTAAAGATACACAAAACTGATTATTTCAAACAATTATCATGCAAAGGAGAGAGAACATTAAATTTTGCATGTGGCATTCTTCCCCATTTCATGTCCTCATTTGTTATGTGGTGTTATGTGCAGTGTTAAATAGTTAACAAGTTTCACTCTAGAGCTGGCTGCATTTCCGTGGTGGATGAAGTGATTACCACAGTTTTTACTCACATGAATAATTTAAATAAGGGCTGCAGGATCAGATCTAATTAAATATTTGGGGATCCTTTTCAATGAAAGGTATAACATAAATTTAAGGTACTATCATTTTATAAATTTATAGATTTACTGTAACAGTTTAACTATCGTTATTCTGAACTTCTGGTGCTTCAATATTTCTAACACTTTATGTCACTGACTTAGATTTCAGGGTGAAGTACAGAGAATATGTACAAAAAAAGTATCAAGTAATAAAAGACAGGAATGCTCGTCTTGGTGAGAATGTGAAGCTAAACAGCAGATACACAAAGTTGATTATTGTTAACAATCCTCTTCATGAAAAAAACCGAGAACATGAAATAATAGCCACGGGATAGAAACATACAGAAGCCATGACTGAGCGAGCTAGTTCTGTGATTACCATGGATACCTTATTTAAACCTGACAAAGATGGACAAACACCACAGATTGTTGTACTGGTGGGAGCAGCAGGGATTGGAAAAACAATTACTTCAAAAAAGATCATGTTGGACTGGGCAGCTGGGGAACTTTATAAGGAAACATTTGATTATGTCTTCTACATAAATTGTAGGGAGATGAACCTTCTTACTAAGGAAGTAAGTGTGGCTGACATGATTTTAAAACAGTGTCCTAATAATAAGACATCAATTAATCACATTCTGGGACAACCAGATAAACTCCTGTTCATAATTGATGGATTTGATGAACTGAGATTTTCCTTTGATCAGTCAAAAGATAACCTGTGCTCTGAGTCCTGGGAGAAAAAGCCAGTGGAAATTATACTGAGCAGTTTATTTAGGAAAACAGTTCTTCCTGAATCCTACTTGCTGATCACTACAAGACCAGCTGCTTTGGAGAAACTGGGGAAGTGTTTAGAGTGTGAACGTCACGCAGAGATCCTGGGGTTTTCTGAAGCTGACAGGAAAGAGTATTTCCATAAGTTCTTTAGAAATGAGAAACAAGCAAGACAAGCTTTTAGATTTGTGAGAGAAAATGAAATTCTCTTCACCATGTGCTTTGTCCCCATCGTGTGTTGGATCATCTGCACGGTTCTGAAACAACAGCTTGAAAAAGGCGAGGATCTTGCACAAGCTTCCAAAACAACCACCGGAATGTATGTGCTCTATCTTTCCAGTTTAGTTAACCCTCCTGGCAGCAATTCAAAGCCATGCAAGAAAGCGAGCTTGAGAGGACTTTGCTCTTTGGCTGCTGATGGAATCTGGAAGCGAAAAATACTGTTTGAGGAAGAAGAAATCAAGATGTTGGGCTTAGATCAGGAAGATGCTCTCCCTCTCTTTTTGAACGAAAACATTTTTCAAAAGGATATTGACACTGAATGTCTCTACAGCTTCATTCACTTAAGCTTTCAGGAGTTTTTTGCAGCCTTGTTTTATGTGCTGGAGGAAGATGAAACAATGGAAGATTCAGGGACTCCCAAGAAAGATGTGAAAACATTATTAGAAAACTATGGAAACTCTAGAAATTACTTAATGTTAACAGTGCGATTCCTGTATGGTCTCTTAAATGAAAAAAGTATAAAGGACATGGAGGAAAAAATTGGGTGTAAAATTTCACCTAAAATTAAGTCAGATTTAATGAAGTGGATTCAAACACAAAAACAAACAGTGCTATCTGTGCCCTCTGTGTATGATAAAATCATTTGTCAGCTTGAGGAGTTTCGCTGTTTGTATGAGATCCAAGATGGAAATTTTATGAAAAATGCATTGGAGCCTTTCACCAAAATAGTGATAAGTCGAAATAAACTTACTCCAATGGATCAAATAGTTCTTTCATCTTGTGTAAACAATTGCCATAGACTGGTGTCTCTTGAGATGTATGCCTGCACATTCAGATTTGAAGACCGTAAGGAAGAAGTACCACGAAGACATGAAGAATTAGATCAGTAAGTATTATTGGAGCTCTAATATATGCACCTTCTTTAATTGATGAAACGTGATTATCCCTCTGTTTTGATAACTAATAAATGGTTGAATGACCCACCACAAAATAATTCTATTTCAGCAGGCTAATGATAGTTATGGAGATTTCCTCAGGATCACACTACCAAAAAATAATGACAGGTTTCAGAGTAGCAGCCGTGTTAGTCTGTATCCGCAAAAAGAACAGGAGTACTTGTGGCACCTTAGAGACTAACAAATTTATTAGAGCATAAGCTTTCGTGGGCTACAACCCACTTCTTCGGATGCATATATGTTTCACTCT
>NW_020664441.1:610374-644137 GCF_002925995.2 Terrapene triunguis | reverse complement strand
TATGCATCCGAAGAAGTGGGTTGTAGCCCACGAAAGCTTATGCTCTAATAAATTTGTTAGTCTCTAAGGTGCCACAAGTACTCCTGTTCTTTTTACTACCAAAAAAGGCGTTTTTCCTTTTTCTTAGCATGTTTGTTTGGTCTGCTCTGTCCACTCAGTGACTGAAATGTTTGCTATAGTGTTATGTAAATGGGTTATGAACAGGAGTGAGGTGAGACCAAAGAGCTGGGGAGGGAAGCATGCTTTGTGTCAACAATTGTACGAGGAAAGTAGAGTGCTATTCACTGAGACTTCAAATGATCTTTGAAAAGCCCTTCATCAAGGGGCAAGGAAATCTTAAGGAAATAGACCCATATTTCCATGCCCCCAATGTACAATTATATTCTCCTCCTCAATAAAGGTAGAAAAAAATAATTGAATTTTTCAGATTCTTTTTATCCAAATTCAAGCTTTCTTCTTATTTTAAAATTTCACTAAACTTACTAACCTTAAAGGACAGAAGGTTCTACCTAATCTCAGGGAATGTCAGGAAAATAATGCTTCGCTTGCAAAACAGAACAAACCCAATTCCCTGCCTTTCATTCACAGCAGCAGCAGAGTAAAGCTACATGCTGAGTATCAGCTTGACAGTGCACATCATTTTTTCATAGTCTTTAAAGCGCCATCCTTGGATGGCTCAGTGCTCAGACACTGTGTGGGCTAAATGACACTAGGTTGCCTTGTACTTGCCTGTCATCTTAGAGCGTTATTCTTGGACTATTGCAGTTAGGTTGAGCAGTAGACTCGTTGAGTCTGATGAATTCAAGTACTCTGGCGGTTGTAATTTCTATTTTATTGCCACTTTTAAGATCTTTTTTCTTTAAAATGAAGGTTTAACCGTCCTGTTAAACTGAAAACTCCACCATAACTTTATGCAGGGTCAACAGTACCCCACTATCATGGTTCATTTTAAACTAATAAAGAGGAAGTGTTTTCACTGGACAACTCTTATCCACGTGCAGTAAAATATGGTTATTCAGTGTTACATACAATTTAAACAATATTTCAGAAGTTTGTTCCCTATCAGTCAATATCAGCTATAAAGAAAATAAACTCTTCGTTTCATAAGTGTTGTCCTGTCACAGCTCCAGTATTAACAGCTCAGCAGGACTCCAAAACAATCTTAACTAGCCCTGCCAAGTGTCTCACATCGTGCATGACATTCACATATCTGCAGGTCCATCACACATTTCCTCATGGTGAGTGAAGTATATTGAACTGCCAGAGAAAAGGCCAAGACTTCTAATTCTAACTCTTCTATTTGCTGCTCTTAATATTTCTATGCATGTCACAGCCCTTGTTAACCAAGTCCTCAGACCCTTGGCTTAGGGGAGATGTAACTGTCATTCACCCATTTGACAGTTAAGATAACTAAGGTCACTGAGCTGTGGATAGAATCCAGGTCTCTAATAGACATCCCAATTCTCCTGTACCAGGCTAGGATCTACCTGGTTGCATTATATGACTGTACCATTTGTCTGACTTATCGACCCCCTTCCATGCATCAATTAAAGCGCAGCAGGCATAGACTTTTCTTCTGGGTCTTCTTTCTCCCTGGGACTAGGACTTTGATGGTTCTTTTGTCGTTGTGTCACATTGCCTGTGAGGTGAAAGGGGCCAACATATTTCCTTGAGTAACCCTTACTAATATAGCGTGGTTCTTTGCTCCTCTCCTGTGGCTAGATCACATTGAGGCTGATGAGTCTGATACTGCCTCCATGCTAAAAAGGAGTGGTCCTTTAAGTCAAGTGGTTGAAACTCATGTTTCCAGCTCTACCGACCCTGCAGACAACCCAAACATGAGGATCTTTACACTTACCTATGCTGACTCTGACCAGTAGACTATAGTCTGATCCCAGAGTCAGGAACAGAACCCAGCCTAAGAATCATGATACCCAACATTCCAGTATTACTTCATACATAGCTGCATAGCCAACTATGGCTATTCCACACAGAGGTTAACAGCACAGCTCCCACCCAAGAGTGACTCCTATAGCTGAAGTGGTAGAAGTCTGTGCTGAAGATTGTCGGTTCAAACCAAGCTAATAACCCATGTGTGAGAAAATATAAGTAAGCCAGCATGAGGACTCTTGATTAATAGTTTAAATGGTTTTAGATTGAAAACAATTATATTACAAGGTGGATTTGGATGTTTCTATTTGCTTATCGCTGTATTTTAATTGTTTGTATTAATGGGACCTGTCCTTTAAAGAACAGAGTCCCTTAAAGAATGGGGCACATTACAGAGTTTGTTTTGAAGGAGACTCGTGGAAGGCACTCAGATACCACAGCAGTGGCAGAAACATAGCTAAATCATGGAGAAATGCAAAGTGGGGACTGATATAGTAAGAACAAGGCAAGAAGGTTATCTTAGCAGCAACATTTTGTGTGGACTTGAGATGGCAAGACTGCATTTGTTAAAGCCAAAGAGGAGGCGATTGTAGAGGCCAAGATGTAAGAAGACAAGGGCTGGATTAGAGTTGTAGCTCTGTGGCCCAAAAGGAAAGACCAGACCTTAGAATGTTGTTCAGGAAGAAGTGGCAAGCTTTAGACATGGCCTGGATATGTGGATCTAGAGAGATGACCGAGTAAAAAATAATACCCACATTAGGAGCATGTGATACTGGAAGGATGATGGTGCTTTCCACAGTTACTGGGAGAAGGGAGAGATTGGGGGAGAAGGAAAGATCAAGAGCTTAGTTTTGTCCATGTTGAGCTTAAGGTTATGGCTGGACCTAGATAAGGAGATGTCAGAAAAACAGGCCAAGATTTTAGTCTGGATGGAGAGAGGTCTAGAGAAGGGATATAAATCTGAGTTATCAGCATAAAGATGATAGTCAAGGCCATGGTTTTGAATGAAATTGCCCAGTGATAGGATGTAAGTGGAGATATGGAGGGGGGCAAGCATGGAGCCCTGTGGAACCCCAATGAATGTTGGAGGGGAATGAGAATGATCCATCAAATAAAACACTGACTAGAAGAGAAAAGCAGGAGGGGACAGAGTCATGAAAGCTGAGAGAGTAAAAGATTTCAAGAATGGTCAGCATTGTCACGTTGTGACGGGGAAGGATTGAATACAAACCCTGAGATCTAACTAGACAGAGATTATTAGAGACTTTGGTAAAGGAAATTTCTGTGGAGAAAATGCCAGATTGGAGAGGGTCTAGGATGGAATTGGAGACAGGCATTCCAAACAGCAGTTGTAGATAGCACGTTCAATGAGCTGGGAGATGAAGGGAGAGTAAGCGATAGTTGGAGAGGTGGGTAGGGTTTTTTATAGGGGACAGTAAAATAGAAATGGAAAAAGACCAGAGGAGAGGGAGAGTTTGAGTAAAATGGTGAGGGAAGGGGAGAGATTGAAGAGATGTTAGGTCATGAGACAGGATGGGATGGTGTTACTGGCATATATGGAGGGATTAAAGGAGGATAGTAGGCAAAATTTTTATGCCAACTAAAATATCAAATCTGTAATATCTTTTGGAAACATCTGTTAGAGCTGTGCCTATAATTAATAACTCACTGAATGAACATTGCCTTATTATTCACAAAGTGTCTGAACAATTTAAATTTTTTTTAAAAAACCCTTATCTTCTGTTGAATCTCAAATGATGAAATAATTATAGATCTTCACAAAAACACTGGTGACAGTCCCATTTGTGTGAGTGCTCACCAGGGATCAGAGTACAACTTCAAAAAATGAATCAGTTACTCTTAGTAGCACCTATTCTAGTTCAATCTGTGAATTTAAAATACATCTAAGATACTAGATACATTTTTGTGGGGATGGGGATTTACAGTGAACTGAAACTGTAGACAAGTATCAGAGTGGTAGCCGTGTTAGTCTGTATCCACAAAAACAACGAGGAGTCCGGTGGCACCTTAAAGACTAATAGATTTATTTGGGCATAAGCTTTCGTGGGCAAAAAGCCCCCTTTGTCAGATGCATGGAGACAAAGGGTGCTTTTTGCCCATGAAAGCTTATGGCCAAATAAATCTGTTAGTCTTTAAGGTGCCACCGGACTCCTCATTTTTGTGAGACTGTAGAATAAATCATATGCAGTGTATGATCACACCACCCAAGAGACTATTTGAATATTCAGGAAATAGAATTAAAATCTGTCTCCAGAGACCAAG
Source organism: Terrapene triunguis (assembly GCF_002925995.2). Classification (NCBI taxonomy): domain Eukaryota; kingdom Metazoa; phylum Chordata; order Testudines; family Emydidae; genus Terrapene; species Terrapene triunguis. Next base: position 639,964 of record NW_020664441.1, on the reverse strand, counting down.
ACAGAACATTCCTCTTCTCTCTTTCTAGGGAACAACATCAGGATGAGCTGAAGCATTCACGTGTTTTCCTGCTCTGTCAAGCACTGAAGGATCCAAACTGTAAATTAAAGAAACTATGGTAAGAAATTATTCTGTCCTTTTAAAAATCCTATTGTTGTTGCTTGTGATCCAAGAAATTCTACAGCTGTTCAGCTCTCTTTGCCACTGCTGGTGTAACTACCATATATTAACAGCCCCCAAAAAATCAATAACACTGAGTTAAGGCCAATCAGTCCTGCCTCATGCCCTTCCAGAATCTGGAGAGTGGCTAAACTTAAACCTCTGAAAACTAGGAGATACAAAGTGACACTACACACCACCCCTGCAATGCACCCTTAACTTTGCCCTGCTAGAGCTGGCAATAGCCCTTGGGAATGTTTCAGTAAGGGTGGTCCAATCATAAGTAGATGTGGAAATACTAAGAATGTGCCATTGTTTGTGCTGTGTTTCTCAGATTTGAATTGCAACACTTATCTGCATGCACCTTAGCTGTCATTTCCCCGGTTTTATGCATTTGTATGTACTGTGGAGGGATCAGTTGGAGCAGGCTATCAGAGTTGTGACTGTGATATGAGAGGAGATGCATGTGTGTATCTTTATAGATCAACTCTTTTTCATTTCAGTGCTGAGCTCTGTAGGTTGTGTCAGTAGAGATTTAGAAGGGTGTATTCTTGCCATGGCGATAGTCAGCCATCTAATGGCATATATGACAGTGGTCTCTAAGGCCTAGTGAGTTGTAGGAGAAGGCAGTGCCTCAGAAGGAATCTTGAGCGCAAGGGGGGGTAACATTTTGTAAGTCTGAGAAGGTTTATGAGCAGTAGGCTCAGGGCTGGATTCACGAAGGGGACTCCAGCTTGGCATTGCAACATGTAGCTTTAGGCGCCCTGCTACCTAGGAGTATCTGCAGACCCAAGTTAGGAACCCAGCCGTGGGGGGATGGGAGGGGGGGTTAGGTGCCTAAGAATGGGATTCACAGAAGCCAGTACACTGAACTGCCTGAGCTAGACAGTAGGAAATGCTGAGGCTGGGCAGAGGGAAGCACCTATCTCCACTAGGGGTTTCATAGGAGGGAAGCGCTGATGTCCTTTCCTCCTTATGCTCTATTGTGTAGTGGTTAGCACTTCCACCCAGGATTTAGGAGACTCTAATTCTAATCCCCACTCTGCCAGATTTGGAGCAAGGACTTGAACCTAGGTCTCCTGCATCACAAGGAAGTATCCTAACTACCGGGATGTGGAGTATTCTATGGTGGAACTCTCTCAATTCCTCCTGCTGGAGCCATTCCACTTTGTATAAAATATTTAAATAGTCATTGCAGCACCATCACTTCGTTGGCCACCCTTTGTGTGGGACCTGATTTGGTGTGCTCTGAGCATGCCTACTAGATTGGGTCCCACAGGTGGGATACATGGTACAATGCTGAGTTTGAGACTCCTGCAGCTCAATGGCCACTTAGGTGGCTGTGTGCCTGCCTACTAGCAGAAGTTTAGGTGCCTAGAGGACTTTACCAGTGGAATTAAGGCACTTACAGGGTTAGATAGCAGCTGAACAGGGGTTTTTAAGAGCTACATTTTAGGCTTAAGTGCCTAAAGTGGCAGTTAGGCATCTACATCCCTTTGTGGATTTAGCCATCAGTGGTTGAGTGTAGGCCAGGTCTAGGTAGCTCTTGCTTGCTAAATCTGACCTAACCCAAGTTTTGCCTTAGTAAAGAGAAGGTGTTAGACTTTGTCCCATGGTGCTCATACAGAGTGTTCTGTATTATCTGTAAGACTAGAGTGCTAATATATGGGTTATTGGCATGTTGAGGCATTGCTCAAAGAGGGCAGAGTTAAGGTTGTATTGTGGGGTGGAACGTACTTTAACTTTGTATTTCCCAGTTTTCAGAAGTAAGATTTTTTGTTTTGTTTTTTATTTGTGGTTGTTGTTTTTTATTATATTTTTGCTGGAAGGGCACAAGGTCACACTGGGCAACCTTGACTCTGCATTATCAAAAGTTTAGGTCATTTAATTTTCTTGCTTTTAAAGGAAGATGAACAGAAATAAACCAGGGCTACTAGCCTCAGTTCTTGAGAGTTAGCACTTGGCAGACAGACAACACTGACCACAACTGAGTAGTGCCTGGCTGAGATTCAATATACCCGAATTGTTTGTGTCAGTGTATGTCCATCTTTCAAATGGTTTTTTAGTTTGGTACAACTATTCAGCTCCCTCTGTAAACATATATAAAATCTTCTAATGGTGGGTAGGAAATGACCCCAAAGACCCCCATTCTACAAGGCCAAGAAAACCTCTAGGTGAACTCTGAGGTATCAGTCAGTGTGCTGTTCCCTCTCTGGTGATTAGCTTACAGAGCTCAAGCTGATACCGCTCCTTCTATTTTTTGTGTATGTAAGAAACAAATTGCATAAAAAAAGAGGACAGACAACCAGCCTTGTCTCAGACTTGAAACCTTCTCAGTTGCAAGGCAAGCAAAGGAGGAGGGATAGCTAAGTGGTTTGAGCATTGGCCTGCTAAACCCAAGGTTGTGAGTTCAATCCTTCAGGGGGCCACTTAAGGATCTGAGGCAAAAATCAGTACTTGGTCCTGCTAGTGAAGGTAGGGGGCTGGACTTGATGACCTTTCAAAGTCCCTTCCAGTTCTAAAAGATAAGATAGCTCTTTTTAAAAAAAAAAAAAAAAAAAACACATACCCTCTATTTCACCCCCTCCCTCTTTTTTCTGTTTGTTCAGATTCCAATAATTGAGAATCTAAAGGAATTGATACCTATACAAGATTATAGAATTGCACCAATTTATCATTATAATATGTGATGTATGTTAACCACAAAGTATACATCTGTTATAGCCCTTCAATGTGCTGTATAGAGATGCCCAGGAAAAATGCAGGAGGATGGTAGAATAGAAATGGGATATTTTAAAAAAATGAGGTGTCAAAATCAGAATGCTCCCCTCATATTCCATAGCAGGTTCTTTGTTTTTGGTAAGGGATTGCAGGCCTTGAACCCAGGCCCCCAGGTCATACTTAGGACACAACTGCCACCCAGTAGCTCACCTGAGTAATTAGAAAAGGGAACGAGTGAAGTGCTAGCTTGCAGAGGACCCCACCCCTGAAGCTCCCAATTGGGGAAAACATCCAGCATCCCCAACTGGCTGAGGAGCTCTATATAAGCCAGGAAATAACACAGGAAGTTGTCTGAGCAACTAGAGGAATCCCTGGTTGGCTGATACCCTGGATTCCTCCTGGTTCCTGTCCTCTTATCCCAGACCACTGTCTACTCCCAGTTCCTGCTTTGCTGTCTGACTTCATTGCATTTCAGTTTTGAGTCCTAAATAGCAAGTCAGAAAACAGGCTGCCCCATCCATGTGATTAATATATATCTCCCCAGTGGAGCACCATTTTCATTATTTCCCTGTAACCTCCCTTTTATTTCCCCCCCTCCCCCTATTTACCTTCTCCTCTTACTCCTTGTTTGTTGTAAAGTTTCTCTTTAGGGGAGGCTGAACTGTTTCTGTGCTTAGGGGATTGCAACTGCATCAGGACATGCGTTAACCTGAACAGTACATGCTGAATACAGAATAAATGAGAGATGCAGGTGGATCAGAAGCCACCCACAGTCCTAAGGGTGAAGTTTTTATAACAGCTCAGCATCCAGCAATATGCTTAGTGATTCTGAGAATCTGGCCTGACGTGTGTTTACATTCTTAGTACCCATTGCCCCAGGACTAGGATTTCATATCTTGATAAAGTAGTGTTTCTACAAACCCCCTGACAGCAAGGGAAGGACCGGACCGACAGAACTGCTCACTTTCTAATCTGTGCATCTATCTCCTGTAGTCTGAGGTCTTGCAAACTCACAGCGGATTGTTGTGGGGACCTCTCCTCTGTTCTCAGCACTAACCAGTTCCTGACAGACCTGGACCTGACTGCTAATGAAGTGAGAGATACGGGAGTGCAGCTCCTGTGTGAGGGACTGAAACATCAAAACTGCAAACTGCAGAGACTGAGGTAAGTACTGACAGATTTCCTTTATGTGAAGAACTCGACAGGGGGTGTGGACAGGGCCGGTGCAAGGATATTTTGTGCCCTAGGCAAAACTTCCACCTTGCGCCCCCCCCCCCCCGGATGTCCAGCCCCCACCTTCCTACAGCCAAGTTCCCCCCAGGGGCCCAGATGTTCACAAAGTGCAGGTGTCACAGGGGGGCTGAAAAGAGGGGGGGTCGTATGGGGGCTCTTCCAGGGGTGAAGGTGGCAGAAATGGGGGTGCATGGGATTGTTGCAGGGAGTGGAGGTGGCCAAGAGGTGGAGGGGGTGGAGGGTGGAATGGCAGGGAAGAGATTGCACAGAGGCAAAAGCGGCTCGTTGCAGGGAGGGAGTGGCACAAGGGAGAAGTGGGCAGGAGGGGATTGTTGCAAGGGGGTGTTTGTGCCTGGGGTTGTTGCAGGGGGGTGAAGGAGGCAGGGAGGGGTTTGTACAAGGGAGGAGTGGGCAGAAGGGAGATGGCAGGTGGGGGGGGAGGGGTCCCAAGGTTGATGCAGGGGTGAAGGTGACCGTGGCTGGCTGGGGGGCGGGGGTGTTGCTGGGTGGAGGTTGCCCAAAGGCAAAAGTGGCAGGACAGGGTGGGTTGTTGGGGCGGGGGGTGCACAGGGGAGAAGGTAGCTGGTCGGTAGGTGTTGGAGGGGTGGGGGTGGCGCTGGCTGGGGGAGGGGTGCCTGGGTTGCTCCCACATACACCATTCCCCAGGCCAGGGACTGGACCTGCCCACCCCCCGGCGCTCTGCGGGCCCGTGCGGCTTGGCTAGGTACCTTGCAGGCAGAGTAGACACCCAGTTTCTCTGCCCAAAGAGCAAAGCGCAGCTGCGCTTTCTTCCCCGCGCCGCGGGCCGAGCCGGGCTCCCTGCTGCCCCAGGGGCGCTCAGCGGCGGCACAGGCAGCCAGCCCCCCCACGCCCGAGCCTGCTGCCGCCGCCGCTGAGAGCCCCAGGGGCAGCGGGGAGCCCGACTCGGCCCGGGGAAGAAGGTGCAGCTGCTAGCGCTAGACCCTCCCGTTCCCCGCTCGGCCGCCGGCTGCTCCCCTGGGGGGAGGGACTGGTCGCGCCGCAGGCAGCCCCTTTAGAGCCAGGAGGTGGGGAACAGCGGCAGCCTTGTGCTCCGCTGTTTAAAAAAAAATGTTTGGGGCACCGCTTTTTGGCGCCCCCAACCACTTGGTGCCCTAGATGGCTGCCTAGTCCGCCTAGTGGTTGCACCGGCCCTGGGTGTGTAAGGGGTATGCTGAGCTGCCTGCAGGTACATGGTAAGGCTAAGATTTGAGTCTCTGTCAGTGATACTTTCTGCCCATCCCAAGCATGTGAGAGCAAGAAAGAACTGCTACCCATCAGGACCCTTGCAGTGAGGGAAAAAAATATTACCTACAATCCAAGACATCTCTGATCCATCCGTTAGTTATTTCTCTTCCTTTTGTGCAGCCACCCCTGCATTCACTTTTCATCCTGCTCTCCTGCTGTTTAGGGTGTTAATGAGCTGCAGCTTCCCCTCCTCAATACATGCACTGTTCCCTCCCCAGGAGAGCTAAATACAGCCCTGGGGACCAGCTGCTGGCCTGCTAGGCAACCAATGAGCCCAGCTGCACTGCCTTGAAACTGACAGAGTGGCCACAGCCCCTTACTGCCTGCTGGTTTAGCCCTGCTTATAAGCCTAGCCCACGCAGCAGCTTAGTGGCTGCTGAATGTGTTCCATGCCTGTAGCTGCACTTGTCCTTGTTCAAGTTCCTGCTCTTGCTCTGCTCCAGCCCCTACTCCCCTCTGGCTTCAGACTTTTGGCTTCAATCCCTGGCTTCCCCTCTGGTTCACGACTCTGGTTCTGGCATTTGGCTTCTATTCCTCTGGTTTTGACCTGCGGCTTGTGTACTGGATTCGCCCACCCTGGACCCAGCTCTAATCAGTAGGCTGAATTCTTGCTTCCTCCACTAGGCCTGACCATCCATGGCTGAGTTAGCTATAGGCACTTCCTCTGTTGCAGGGCATATAGTGCATGGATCATAATGCTATCATGACTGTTGGATCATGGCATGGATACATTAGCCACCTGGAACCCTACAGACCTGGGTTCTAGACTTGGGATCTTTCTACACCCATGCTGTGGGACTTTCCTGATGCAGTCCTCTAGAATGTTATAAAATATCTTAATCTTCATCACATTCACAGGTTGGGGCACAGCACTGAATGATGCCCATTTTCATATAATGCGTCTGAAATCTTGCATGTGTAATTCTGCCATTTACAATGTTCCCAGTCCGAAAAGGCTGTTTGTGCTGCATCATTCAAGATCTTTGCAATTCCTTCTCTTCCTCCATCTGGGATCCCTGAATAAATCAAAGTGCTTTTTGTTTCTGTTTCTCCTTTTGCTGATATCTATGCCTGGCCACCTGCATTCACTAATACCAAAGATGTCTGTACAGTACTGTAATTTTTTTCACTTCTTTGACTTGGGCTGACTTTCTGATCTGTAGAATAATTCACACATTCCAAAGTTACAAATGAACCTAGAGCAGTGACTTTTTCATTGCAACAACATCTTACTGTAGCAGGGTTTGGTTGATATCCATCATGCTGTCCATTGGAGGATTAACCACTGATCCAGGGATCAGTATTTTGTGTCTTAATTGTTGTTCTGTTTCTGTAACAAAAGTGTTTTATGGGGTTAGGTTGTCAATCTCCTGATTAATTTGGAGGACCAGGAAACTGCTTTTTGTCTGGTCTCTACCCTTCAGCCTGTCTGGCTTGGGTGACTCTACTAGGAGAATGAAACTCCCTCTGTCTTAGCTCTGTGGGGCATGGCGACATTCAAGCAACCCCACCACATCAAGGTAACAGTCTCTAGGTGGACAACTTTCTGGCCAGCCTGAACTCTGGTGGCTCAATGGAAAGGGCTAGGGGCTTTGCCTCAGGAGGAAGTCTTACCCCAAACTTTATTCCTCACCATTGATCAATGGCAGATGTTTGAGTCATTCTCAGTGCTAATTGGTCAAAGGCGAAGTGCAAGTGACAGGGCTTAAGAAGGAAGTCCCACCCAACACAGGTTTCTCATTGATCAAGGAGTAGAGATTGCGGGCCTAAGGCAGGATTTCTGTTTGCCCATCAGTCCCTCTTCATGAAGAGAGTCATCTGTCAGAACATCTGTTACACTGCTCTACAGCCAAAATGCTTCTGAAATAAATGTAGTCAAACTTTACTAATTCTGGGTCACTGAGAACGAAAATGATGCTTAAAATTGTTGATTGGCTCTAGTTTTCAAGATATGCTATTGGGTCAGTATATACGACCCTTGACTTGGGAATGGCGGAGGATAAGTGAGTTATAAAGGGAAGGGATCTCAATTTAAACCAGAAATGACTAAAATACATCTTTGACTGGATCTATGACTAAATCTATGACTGGGTTTGGACAGTACTTGCTTTTTAGGCAAAACAATGAATGATGCAATCTGAAGCTGGTATTGCATCACACATGATATGAATTGCATCATGTTATTCCTAGAAGTCATGGATGATGCAATCATAACGAAGCTTACATCACTCTGCTGAACAAATTGCCCTATATCAGCTCTAGAAATCATACAGTGTCGTGCTCTCTTATTTGTCAGTGTTTGATTTTGCAAAGGGACACATTTCTGTTTAGCCAAAGTGAGCAGAGATGCCTCGTACTTGTGTGAACAGTGCAGATAACTTCTGCACTGTTTGTGGTGAAGTGACTTTTGCATCACAAAAGCGCAGTATAACCACTATGGTTAAGAAAGCCTATCACCTTTATTTTGGCTGCAAAATTGGAGATCAGGACAAGAGGTGGGCCCCACACATATGCTGCAACACTTGTGCAACAAATCTTCGCCAGTGGTTGAACAGGAAAAGGAAAAGGAAATCTATGCCTTTTGCAGTGCCAATGATTTGGAGAGAGCCAACAGATCATACCAGCAATTGTTACTTCTGCATGGTGCCTCCAGTTGGGAAAGGTGTGTCAAAGAAGAAAAAGTGGACTGTGCATTATCCAAACATTCCATCAGCTATACGCCCAGTACCCCACGGAGAAGGACTGCCGGTTCCTGATGCACCAGAATCATTCTCACTTGAGTCAGACGAGGAAGAGGAAGAGGATGAAACTTCTGGTCCTGAACCATCAATGTCACAGGACCCACATTTTCTCCCATCCTCCTCCTCTGAACCACACCTCATAACACAAGGTGAACTGAATGACTTTGTCAGGGATTTGGAACTACCCAAGAGTAAGGCAGAGCTGTTGGGCTCCAGACTACAGCAGTGGAATCTCCTGGCAGGTGATGTTAGGGTTTCCATGTTCCGTAACCGTCAAAAGGATCTTGTCCCATTCTTCTTCACAGAAGGTGATCTTGTAGCCTGCAACAACATCGATGGTGTGATGGCAGCCCTCAACATCGTTCACGATCCAGATGAGTGGAGACTGTTCATTGATTTATCGAAGACAAGTCTTAATGCTGTTTTACTGCATAATGGCAATGTTTTGCCATCAATTCCAGTTGGTCATGCAGTCCATATGAAGGAAACCTATGACAACATGAAACAACTTTTGAGTTGCATAAACTATGACCAACATCAGTGACAGCTTTGTGGCAATTTGAAGGTTGTTGCTCTCTTGCTTGGTCTGCAGACTGGATACACAAAGTAATGCTGTTTTCTCTGCGAATGGGATAGTCGTGCAAGAGAGTCCCACTACATCAAGAAAGATTGGCCACTCCGACAGTCATTGGAGCCTGGGAGGAAAAGTGTTCAGCATCCACCACTTGTTGAATCAAGGAAGATTTTGTTACCACCCAAGCTGGGTCTGATGAAGAACTTTGTCAAGGCCATTGACAAAACACAAGCAGCTTTCAAGTACCTCCGTGGAAAATTTCCAAGGTTAAGTGAAGCTAAGATAAAGGAAGGTGTCTTTGTTGGTCCTCAGATTCGTGAACTTCTTCGAGATGATGCATTTGACCATGCACTGCGTGGCAAGGAAAAGACGGCATGGAAAGCCTTCCAGTTAGTGTCAATAAATTTTCTCAGAAACAACAAGGCAGACAACTACAGGTTGTTGGTGGAAAACCTCCTCAAGGCATACAAAAGCCTTGGTTGCAACATGTCACTAAAGATACATTTTTTTGCACTCTCATCTAGATTTTTTTCCACCGAACTGCGGAGCAGTGAGCGACGAGCACGGCGAGCGATTTCACCAGGACATTGCAACAATGGAGAAACGCTATCAGGGCAAATGGAGCCCATCAATGCTTGCAGACTATTGCTGGACAGTGACAAGAGATGCTCCATTTAATGAATACAAGAGACAAGCCAAGAAGCGCCGAGTAGACACTGAATAGGACTAAACTATGTACATAATAGTTTTTTGCCTTTTGTTTCATAATACATTTTATTGATATAACCCTTTTGCTGATTTTTAAAGTGTTACATAAACAGGACAGGTGAAATATTATCATGTAAAGCAACCATAAACACATGAAAAGACCTAGGTTTACAATTTATGATTAAAACTCTACTATCTACACAATATACATAGACATAAAATGTAAAAACTTAAATATCTTAGAAACAGTAGCCAATCAGTTGTTTTAATTGTCATATTTGAATTCAGCACATCAAAATACATAATAAATAGCACATTTTATCTCTGAAGTAGACGACTTCTCAAAAATTGTAGACCAGTGTTATAAGCCCTGTTCATGCTGGCTCACTCATCTCTGCATTTCTCTCTGCTGTAGCTTGAAGAGCTGCAAAGTCTCAGATGATGGCTGTACAGATCTTGCTGCTGCTCTCAGAACCAGCCAGAGCCTGACTGAGCTGGATCTGAGTTATAATCATTATCTGAGAGATCCCGGAGTGCAGTTGCTGTGTGAGGGACTGATACATCCAACCTGCAAATTACAGAGTCTGAAGTAAGTAACATTTGACTTCCTCTGTGTATTTATACATGTCCTTTATGTAAAGTGCTCGATGCGGTCTGTGGCTGCTCCCTGCAGTTACCTGGAAAAGCTGAGATTTCAGTGCCTCTCCAGCACTAGCATTAATGGCTCACAACACGCACTCAGCCTCCCTGGCCCACACCAGAGAACTGGCTCCACATCCAGCTCCTCAAAGACCAGCGGAATACATGCATTCGTGTGCGCACATGCACACACGAGTTTTCAACCAACTCTTAATAAGATACATTTTATTAAAAAGAGCTCACCCTTACCCTTTAGCTCCACAGCCTGTGGCCTTTGGGGAATAAATATTTAATTTTTTAAACAAACCATTTTTTAATAGCTGAAAGGTAAGAATGAGATCTAACAGCCTACATTATAAATCACTTTAATGACTTTTAATATCTTAATTTTCTATTTTAAAACCAATGAAAGCAAAAGAGGTCCCAGGATCTGGATCTAAATCTCCCCATCTGAGCTGAAATACTCAGTCTGGGTTTCAGCTTCAGCCCCAGCCATACTGGCTCCTGCCTTTGAATTTTCCAGGGCAGGGGCCAAAGTTGCTTTCAGCTGAGACACATCAGCAGTTTGGAGAAACACCCTTTGAAGTGCAGCTTGCTGGGAATGGGGATGTATGTTTACAGTTACAAACTGGGCAGGGAAAAGCAGGTGCCAGTGCTGGGCTCATTGTAAAAAAACCCAACCCTTTGGGGAAAACTATGGATCTTTCTTTTTCTATTTCAATACATTGCTCTCCTCCTTTTCTTTCAAAGCACAAGATTCCACCCCGACCTGTGAGATCCTGGGAAACTCAGGAGATTTGGGGCCAGGTTTTCAAAAGACCCAGAAGCTCCCACTGTGACACATCTGCCTCATGTTTCAAAAGATCTGCATGTTGGATGTGGAATTCTCTTGAAAATCTTTCCCTAAAGCACCAGCAGAGTGAGCTGCAAAACCAGCTTCCTTTTGCAATAGTGGCCGCCCATCATTGGAGGTTTGGGGTTAAAGCCCCCAACCCCTAATACAGTGTCCCTTGTACTCTCCCAAGAACATCAGGAGGGCTGAGGTGCTTCTGTCCCCATCTATCTCAAAGCTTTGCCAGTCAGTTACATGGCTAGGACTTATCTCATGGCTGTTTCTATTCTCCTTTTATTCTCGATGTCTGTCGGTGATTTTTAGCCTCTTACCTGTTGAGGACAAGAAGGTGCCACTCTCCATTATACACTCGGCTCCTGGTGGCTTCTCTAATCTGCAATCAAAGTAAGATATATATGTAGTGAAAGAAGACATCTGTCAGTGATTTCCCTTCTCAGAGCAGTCACCATCACAGCCACTTTCCAAATTCCTTCCATCCCCCTTGCTTTAGGAGGAGTCACCACTGAGCTTCAGCTCCCCCTGCTCAGTGCACTTGCAACTTTCTGTCCCTTCCTGAGGAGTGAGACCTACAGATCTGCAGCAGTAACTGGATTTGTTAGTTGATCAAGTAGACCCTGTGCTTCACTGGTTAAACACAGAATAATTGGTTTTGAATAGCTAATGGCACACACACCTTGTTGACTGAGTTTGATCCTGCAGCTTGTTCTATACATCCAAAATACTTTGAGTCTGATTCTTAAATAGAGATTCACGCCCTGTGGAACCAGGGCTGAGAAACTACAGTAACCAGCATGGGAAACTTTTTAATTTAAGCAGCGGTTGAAATGTATTTTATTTTACATGCTCATCCAAGCCCCTACTTTCATTCCTGACAGGTGTAAAGCAAACAATTTTTAGACTACATTGGGTTCCCCCCTCCTAATTTTGCCTTCAGGTTTTCATTTCATTTCAAAGCTATCTGTTTTAAAATGTGTGGTTTGTAATATTAATAACTAGAGTGTCACACACTCCATACCTTCTGTAGCTGAGCTGATTGCAGACACCCAGGGGCTCCTTGCATCCCTCCATTTCCTGCCCTCCCAGGTGCCACTCTCCCATCCCCATCTATTTTAGGAATTTCTGCAACCCCACCCTACACCCTCCCTCTTGCCAGGGTGTCTGTGTATGCCCTCTATCCGCCCTCCTGATTCCAGAGTGTCTCATTCTCCCTCTCACCAAAGCAGTGTCCTCCATATCCCCCTCCCCCATACCAGGGGGCTCCATATGTTCCCCTCCTTTCCCCCCATCTCCTATACCAGGGTTCCCCATTCTCCCTACCATGCCAGGGGTTCTACGTGCCCTTCCCCCATGTCAGGGGTTCTGCATGTCCCCCTATTTCCCCACTCCCACCTTGCTAGGGGCTCTATGTGTCTCATTTATCTTGCCCCTCAAAAGTAACTTTCTTCTCCCCAAATTGGAAGGGACAGGTAGACCTCTGGTGCCCCCCCACCAGAGAAGGCTTTGGAGAGGCAGCATATTGGCAGGGAAGAAGGAATGAAGTCTCCACTCTCCTTTGCCTCCTGGCTGAGTACACCCCCCAACAGCTGTAAGGTGACTCCCAGTAGAGAGAGCAAAGAACATGCGGACCACCCCCACTATTTTTTTTCTATGGGTGCATGAGCCCTGGAGCACTCACAGAGTTGGTGCCTATGCCTGACTTGTAGCAGTTTCTTGAGGAAGAGGTGTTAGTGAGGGGGCATGATTGGAGGGCACCTGTGGGAGGGAAATGATCTGCCACTTTAGCTACCAGCTCTGCCCTCCTCCTGGCCCCACCATGCCCCATAAATTCTACCCCAGTCCCTGAATAGCTTTTTAATTATTGCTTCCCCAAAAGGAAAGTGTGTGGTGGAAATTATCCATGATTGATCCCAAGAGAGTAATAGTAGGATCAGAGCCATAGTTTGAGCCCAAGTATGTGTGTATTTAAAAAAAAAAGTTTTATAAGAAGTGTAAAATTTGGATGTTACATGATTATTTTAGTGGGACTGTATCTCACTTAAACTACCTCAAAAATCTTGACTACTAAACCAGCCCTGTGGCTATTTTCAAGACAAGATTTTTTTGGAGGGCCTCTTTCCGGGTTCATCACAACTGTTCCTTTCAGGCAGTTATCTCACTTCTTTGCATTTATGTCCTGCAGGTTAAATTATTGCAATATCACACATGTTAGCTGTAAGGATCTTGCTGCTGTTCTCAAAACCAGCCAGAGACTGATAGAGCTGGACATGGGCATAAATGAACTGCAAGAATCTGGAGTGCAGCTTCTGTGTGAGGCACTGAAACATCCAAACTGCAGACTGCAGAGACTGGGGTAAGCAATGTTTGGCCTCCTTAGTATTTACAGGTGTTACTTTCTGTAAAGCGTGGGACAGGATGTATGGCTGCTGTCTGATGTTTACTCCCTGCAACTTCATGGAGAAACTGAGTTCAGTGTCTCTCTAGAATCCCCATCAATAGCTCACAGCATGCACCCAGTCTGCCCTCTTTGGAAAATGGAAACTTTAAGTCAAGGTGGGCCCACGCCAGATACTTGGCTCCACAGTCCTTTGGGCAATAAATACATACCGCATTTTATTAAGAGTTTGTTTAAAAATATTATTGGCTCCAGAGTGCAAGATATCTGCACAGTGCCCGCTAGTCTCTCAAAAAACTCCAACTCCTAATAAAATGCATTCATTAAGAAGAGTTTACTCTTACTATTCCAATATATTTTATAGACTGTTTTAATGACTTTTGACACCTTGATCTTTTCATATAAAATCAATAATAGCCAAGGAGGCCTCAGGACCCTGAAGATTCTGAATCATCCTTTCTGAGCTGATACACTCAATTGGGAATGGGTGTTTAGTTACAAACAGGGCAGATACAAATGGATTCATTATAAAAAACCCTAAGCCCTTTGGGGAAAGCGCTGGCTCTTCCCTTTTCTGTTTCAATACATTTCTGCTAATTTCTTCTGTTTCCAAGGCAGAAGCCTGTTTCCAATACTTGTGAGATTCTGGGGGACTCTGTTGACTTGGGGTCAGATTTTCAAATGAGCTCAGCTCTCAGCAGCTCCATTGTGATGCTTCTGCCCCGTGCTTCAGAGGACCTGCAGGATGAATGCTGAGCTCTCTTGAAAACCGAGTTCCAAAAACACCTACAGAGTGAATTGAAAAATTAGCCTCCTTCTGATGCAGTTGCTATTCATCATTGGAGGTTTGGGGTTAAAGCCACCTACCCCTAATGCAGGGACCCCCATTCTCAGCCAAGAACATTAGATCCTCTGCTTGGAAGTCTGAGTGGCTTCTCTCCCCATCTATCTCTGCTCTAGTCCTAAATGTAAGCAAGGTTTGAATGGGCTATACCCTGACAGCTAACGATGAACCAGGGGTGTGTGTGTGGGCTTTAAGACCAGACTGTATTTACATAAACACTCTTATTCTGCCAAGGTATCCAGCAGCCAGAGCTGTGCTGCCCAAGTGATCAGCGTTGGCTGGTGTTGGGTTACAAATCACTTTCATATTAAATGCTGGGGCAATGAAATGTTGTTATCCTTATTGTATAAGTGAAGGGCAGCAGAACTGTACTTAGCCTGCCTGAATGAGGGGATCACCCTCAACTGAACTGAACTCGCTAAGCAGGGGGCTTGGGTGCCAAATTCCAGTGGAGAGTGAAAGGCTGGGCCAGGGACAAGTGTTCGTGTCTGGAGGTGCGGGCTCTGTCGAAGGGTCATAAGGCAACATTTGACCTGCCCCTCTCCCCTGTTTAAAGATAGTTAATTAGGATCCACTGGGAGTCTCTTGTTTTGCTAAGTGATTGCTAGAGCTGACATATTGGGTGTAAGTGCTAGGCTGTGGGGCAGCATTTCTGTGAAAGACTGCCCAGCCTGAGGTTCCCCCACTGAGCGCTGAAAATACTGGGAGTTGGGTGAAACCTCAAAAGACCATCTCACAGAGGTCACAGTGGAGAAGCAGGAGCAGCAGGAGGTGACTGTGCAGATGACAGTGTGGTGGCGTGAATGCAAACGGCAGCAGCGGAGTGAATGACAGTGCAGCAGCAGGCTGTGACACAGGGTGAAGGGCGGCAGCTATGACCAGTTGCAGTGGCAGCAGTGAAGGCATTGCTCGATATTTCTTTTGCTGACCCCTCCCCAGCAGGTGTGCATGGAAGAAATCCACACAAGGGGCCTTTCACCTTTATATTGCCACTGCCTATTGTCAGAGTGTCGTGAGCTCTCCCTGCTTTCCCAGAATACAGAATCTTTCTAGATGCACACAGACATCTGTGAGGGAAACGGAGAGGAAAGTAGCTTTTTTTTTTTTTAACTCTGTCATAATTTCATGCAGGTTGGGGTTGTGCAGGCTCACAACTGCTTGTTGTGGGGATCTCTCCTCTGCTCTTAGCACCAGCCAGACCCTGGCAGAGCTGAACCTCCAGGATAACAGACTGGAAGACTCCGGAGTGCAGCTGCTGTGCGAGGCACTGAAACATCCAAACTGCAAACTGCAGAAAATAAAGTGAGTACCAGCAGGTCTCCTTAAGTCTGTGTTGGTTAGTACGGTAGCGCTGTAAATCCAACAGGAAGAGTTACTGCACCTGCACCTGCCATTCTCTGGCCAAGCCAGGGCGGGGCAAGTGGGCAGCCACCCATGGCGCAAAGCCTGGGGAAAATGGGGTGCAGTGGGGGTTAGTCGGGCCAGCCACAGGTGGAGATTGGGATGTGTGTGCAGGGCCCCCTCACCCCAAACTGTATACTGGTCTCTGCGCTCCAGAGCTGGCCAGAGTCCCTCCTCCCTCAGCAGCTGTGTGCATGGGATCTGCCTGCCACAGCCAAGTCCCCTCAGTGTGCAGTGAGAGGGGAGGGCAGGTGGGTCTCCAAGGGCTCCCTCCACCAGTTGGGCACTCCTGCTCCCCTGCATCCTCAAGCACCTCTTGAAGCACAGCCAAGAGAACTCCTGGGGAACTGGGGCGGGGGGGCTCCAAAGGCAGGTGAAACTTCCAAAGGGCCAGGCGGCCAGAGGCTTCTGGGAACTCCAGGCAGGACACGGATGGTCAGGGATGTACCCTCATGTTCTGGGTGTTCCTAGCCTCTATTTGCCAGAAGCTGGGGATAGATCACTCAGTAATTGTCCTGTTCTGTTCTTTCCCTCTGAAGCATCTGGCACCAGCCACTGCCGGAAGACAGGATACTGGGCTAGATGGATCATTGGTCTGACCCAGTATGGCCGTTTTTATGGTCTTATGGTGCCATAAGTATTTATGGTGCTTTTCAGAGAGACAAGAGAAGGACCTTTCCCCAAGGAGCTTGCAGTTTAGGATGTGAACTATGCATACCATTCAGGTAGCAAAAAGGGAATTTCTGGGAAGTTATGCAGAGTTTTTGCAGCAGCAATTATTTGCAGTCATGTGCATATATGGGATATAGGCCTGAAATGGTTTTATTTAATGGTGTATCGAATAGTGTGACAAAGTTACGTTAACAAAATAAAGTTGTCTCACGGTCGCAGGAAAAAAAGCAAGGTCCTTTGCAGTAACCATTGAGCTGTAGTATGGGCTCACACCTGGCAAGGCTGTTTCTATCAACAGTCTTTTTTCTGCCTGTCAAGCTGGAAAAATGGGTGTGTTAAATGAAGTACAGAGGTTGCATAAACCAATGGGGCCAGAGAATTTTTAAAAACAATATCTCATGGCTTTGATGCAAATAGAGAAAATTCTCTGTGCAGCAGCTAATGACTATCACTTAGATGAAAAACACTAGGAAGTCTAAAATGTGATCATTCAAAACAATAAGTAGGTGCTATTAATTTGTGTCTTTCTCAGCCCCTACGGTTGTGCCACCTTTAGACTCTTATTGCCAGTATTAACAATACTTGCAATTTGTATTGTTTTATTAAAACCATTTATGCCCAAAGTTTTATACATCTGTTTTCTGCATAGTCACTTTGCTAAAACGTATATTATTAACATGCCATTACATGAATAGTCACTGCCTATTATTTACTATTTCCCATAATAATATGCCATTCTTAGCTAAATCTTGGTAGTTACAGTTTTACTTTAGGAGGCTATATGGATCAAATTCTTCTTGGGTGTCATTTGAATTTGGCTTTATTTTGGGCCACATTCAACCACCTTTACTCATGTTGAGTAGCAGTTTACTCCTCGAGTAGTTCCATTAATTGAAGAGTAAGATACTACTCAACATGAGTAAGGGTGGCAAAATTTGATTCTTTGTCTTTGTGGCGCATTCTTTTACTTACCCTGGAGGATATAACGAATCACAGAACCTTAAGAAATAAGATGTGCAGAACTACTACTAGGTCATCTTATCCCTTTCCCCTGCCAATGCAGGATTTCTCTTTACAGTATATTCTTCAATGCTTTGTCGAGTGATGAGTCTTCCACAACTTCCATTGGATGACCATTTCACAGTCTAATAAATCTCACTGTTAGGAAAATTTTCCTGATATTCAGACCACATTTTCCTATGCTTAGTTATTTCTCATTGGTTAAAGGAATTGTCTAGGATTGTCCAAGCAATGTTAATAGAAAAAAAACATCCCTGGGCTTATTTAAAAAGGTCCAATCCTACAGTACTTACTCTGGCAAGACTATCATTGCCTTCATTTTCCAGAGTTAGAACTACTGTATTGATCTCTTAAAAAGTACCAGTAATTTTGTAATAAAAAATGATTAGCCAATAGAACTGTTTCAAAGTTTGGGGGGTGGGAGGGAAGGAAACATTTTGTCATTGATTCATCTATTACCTGTTCTGTTCGTTCCCTCTGAAATCTGGCATTGGCCGCTGTCAGAAGACAGGATGCTGGTCTAGATGGACCATTGGTCTGACTCAGAATGGACGTTCTTATAACTCCAAGGACAGAAGGGATCACTGTGACCATCTAGTCTGATCTCCTGTATAACCCTGGCCATAGAACTTCCCCAAAAATAATTCCCAAAGCAGATCTTTTAGAGAAATATCCAATCTTGATTTTAAAAGTGTTAGTGATGGAGAATCCACCGGGGCCCTTGGTAAATTGTTCCACTGGTTAATCACTCTCACGGTTAATTACTCTCACCATTTTCATGATGATTTTCACAATGAGTTTTCCTCATTTTTCAGCTAACACGATTAGCTAGTTTTTCAGAATGTGCCTCTTTGTTCTCATTACAAAAAAAGAAATGTGCATGGATTAACTGGTAAGATTAGAAAATGTTAATACTTATCTAGATTTCTTAGTTAGATTTAGTAGTTCAGCCTTTTGATAGCCAATAAATGACATAGTGTATGTATTTTCTTTAACCAGTGAATACCATGGTGAAAAACAATAACTGCTTGACCACTTGTGGCTTGCAATTTACCACAAATGTTGGATGAGGATTACTGAACAAAAACATCTATTTATATAGTCCGCTAAGATGTAAAATACAATAAATAGGTACAATAGGGTTTCACCCACCCTAGGCCATTTCTAACCAGATCCTTTTGTGACTAGATATTGGCAGTTTGACCTTTAGAGCATTGTTCTTTCCCAATTTGTATGCTATACAAAGCAGTCTTAATTCAGGCAGTACTTCCATTGACTTCAGTGGGTGTTTTGCTTCCATTAGGATTATATGAGCATGCCCCAAGTAATCATTTCCTCAAAGCTTAGCAAGAAAGTCAGGCAAAGGACTTCATTTATGTCTCTTACTTCAGTGTAGCATTCTCCTGTCTGAATCCCATGGTTAAAAAAGAGCCCTGGGCACGACACAAGAAAGCAGTGAAGATCAGTCAAATGGGGTGGAGATCTTTCTCCCTTTTTTAAAAGAGAGAAACAAATTGCTCCAGGAGCAAGTTTATCCTATTCTTTTCTGCCATGGCACAAGTTACCCCTAAATTATGGCCAGCCTAGTTAACTTACGTTATAGTTTTTGACAGCCTTCAAATTTACCTCTTCCCTATTGCACCAATGTCTGTCTTCATCTGTCACTAAACCCAAAACAATACAATCACTTTAGAATGGGATTTTTATAGGTGTTTGATGTTGAACTATCTCTTCTCTCATTGAAGTCACTTCCGTTGTTCTAAATTAATGGTAAGAATTAGGCCAACACTGATCGATCTTGAAAATCCCACCTGTAATTAGCTAAAATGTACAGATTTCAGTAAAATATTTGAAAACTATTCCCAAGCCTCCTTAAAACACTTTAAAAAAGGGATTTAAGACATCACAAATCAATTTTTGTTGATATAATATATATAATATTCAGTAATCCTCATTTCATATTTCCCATTACTTTTAGATAGAGATTGCAGAATTACCTTTAGCAGTACTGATGTTTGTCAAATATTTGATGTTAGTGAAGCAAAAAATAGCACCAATGCATCCACCAGCAAGGGTTAAGATAGGAGTCATTACAAGAATATTTGGCATATTGTATATTAATTGCAAATGTGGTCTGGAGACATTTGTACACATTTTGAATTGTCTAAGTAGAAATTCCCATTGCTTTCAGTGAAGCAGGACTATGACCCTTAGTCTCAAATTTGAATGTTGGACACTTTGTATATGTTGGAGTATTGGCCTGAGACATTAGCTGAATTATTTACCTCTCTCCATTCTGAAAACTGACCATTTATAGCTACCCTTTGTTTCCTATCTTTTAACCAGTAACCAATCCCTCTTATCCCATGGTAGCTTACTTTGCTTACGAGTCTTTGGTGAGGGACCTTGTCAAAGGCTTTCTGAAAATCTAAGTATACTATATCCACTGGATCCCCTTTGTCCACATGCTTGTTGACCCCCTCAAAGAATTCTAGTAGATTGGCGAGGCATGATTTCCCTTTACAAAAATCATGTTGACTCTTCCCCAACAAATTATGTTCATCTATATGTCTGACAATATTATTCTTTATTATAGTTTCAACCAGTTTGCCCAGTACTGAAGTCAGGCTTACAGGCCTGTAATTGCTTTGATCACCTCTGGAGCCCTTTTTAAAAATTGGTGTCACATTAGTTATCCTCCAGTCCACTGGTACAGAAGCTGATTTAAATGATAGGTTACAGACTACAGTTAGTAGTTCTGCAATTTCACATTTGAGTTCCTTCAGAACTCTTGGATGAATACCATCTGGTCCTGGTGACTTATTGCTGTTTAATTTATCAATTTGTTCTAAAACCTCCTCTAATGATACCTCAATCTGGGACAGTTCCTCAGATCTGTCACCTAAAAAGAATGGCTCAGGTCTGGGAATCTTCCTCACATCCTCAGCTGGCACACCCACAGCCTCCTACTAGAGCCCTGTGACTGATCTCTTCTGAATGAACTATCCCATTCCAGATGGACACTGACATCAGCAAGACAGTTGCAGCAAGTAGGGTGGAAACAAGTGATCGTTTCCCTCTGTATGATTCTGTCTGCAGGTTGCGGGATTGCCATCTCACAGCTGCTTGTTGTGGGGACCTCTCTTCTGTTCTTAGCACCAGTCAGACCCTGTCTGAGCTGAACCTGAAACATAATAAACTGGAGGATTCAGGAGTGCAGCTGCTGTGTGAGGGACTGAAACATCCACACTGCAAACTGCAGAAACTAAAGTAAGTAACAGTTGGTTCCTTTAGTGTATGCCTGTAGTTGTACTATTGCTACTTCAGTTATTCAACTATGAATGCAAAGCAGCTCTATAACTGCACCGACAACCCTTGCAAAGCACCGTCTTCCCAAGGAGTGGGATAGACGCCCCTTGCTGTGCACATTTATCATGTTTTACTGGATAAGTAGATGGATCACACAGCAACTCTAAATGCAGTGTGTTCCACTATAGGTACTCAGGTTATTTTATTCACTAAGTGTGAATTATAGGAGACTTCCACAATTTGATTAGAATAAACTTCCTTCATTCAAATCCTTCACCACCATCACAAGAAGTAATCCTGGGGCAAAGCCTAAAAAATAGACAAAGAAATAGTGAAGCGGAGGTGGGGGAAAGAAGAGGAAAAGGACAAAAAAAAAGAAATGAAGCATATACAGTCATTAGCTGGGGACTATCTACAGGGCACCCCAGGTACTTTATCCTTCACTCCTCTCTTCCTGAGCCTGTCAATCTCTCTAGGTCAGTGGCTCTCAACCTTTCCAGACTACTACACCCCCTTCAGGAGTCTGATTTCCCTTGCATACCCCCAAGCTTCACTTAAAAACTACTTGCTTGCAAAATCAGACATAAATACAAAAGTGTCACAGCACACTATTACTGAAAAATTGCTGACTTTCTCATTTTTACCATATAATAAAATAAATTCATTGGAATATAAATATTGTACTTACATTTCAGTTCTAGTATATAGAGCAGTATAAACAAGTCATTGTCTGTATGAAATTTTAGTTTGTACTGACTTTGCTAGTCCTTTTTATATAGCCTGTGGTAAAACGAGGCAAATATCTAGATGAGTCGATGTACCCCTCTGGAAGATCTCTGTTTTATGTTCTTCATAAAAGAACTCCAGACTTCAAGGTGATGGGATGAGCTGTCTTGCACATGGCATTTCCAGGGTGCAACAGGGCTATTCACCAAGCCTTTGTATGTGATGTTTCTTAATGGCCCATTTAATTTTGATAGACCTTCTTAATGGGTAGGAAATGATCCCTCCCCCCGTCAACAGGGTTCACAGGTTCATAGCAAACATTTTTATAGTTATAAAGCAAAGCACATATATCTTACAGCATTGGATACAGACGTTACAAGTGGGATTAATGCATGCAGCAACTTACAAGCATTTCGTAGAATCTAGACCCAAAATACATTCTTGTAAGTCTATATGTACCTTGACTAACACTAACCCCACAGGTGAGCTGGTCTGGTTTCCAGCTATGAGTTTGTCAGTTCTCATCTGACATCTACAGCCTTGGCAAGAGCTGGCAGCTGGTCTACCAGCCTCAGAGGCATCTTACCCAAATTTGGGTTCTGTGTGACAATAATGGGTTCTGTGTGACACCTCAAAGGCAGCCTTCACAATTGCTTAGAATTTAAAATCTTAGCATTGTAGATTAATAACAATTCAGGAACAAGTTATTTCTCAAAGCCTCTTCTTTTATATCCAGCATCAACGTAACATGGCCAAGAGAGGGCCTTTCATTTAGAACTGCAGCAGTCCCAAAATTGGAGCACTGGCTCCTACTCTCCCAAACAAGCTGGGAAGAAATAAGAAAATTAAATATGGGTCACCAGAGCCAGCTGTAAAAATAAATAAATCAAATCAAATAAATATTAATAAGGGGGATTTGACCTCCTCACCTGCTGTCAGAGGTAGCATCAGGACAAACCTGCAGCTGAGACAGTCAGCCCTTCAAGGAGTCTGTTGTTGAGAGGCTTCTGGGGAGGCAGCATAGGAAGCCTGTGGGGAAGAACGTTGATCCTAGCACTGAGAGATCTAATACTGCCGTGGAGATATTCTTCACATAAAGGCAGGAAATGTCTAATCAATAACTTGGGTTCAAACTGGTGAATGGAGAGGCTAGGAAAGAGCCTATCCTCCTCCGTCCATCCCCCACCCTTTAATACTGCCAAATAGAAAGCATTTTCTCCAAGCATGATCAGCAGAGTGAAAATGAAAAAGATAGCGGGTCCTGGCAGAAACATAAACAAGATATTGCAATAGTTCAACTAGGGAAAACCCCAGGGCCTGTGTGGCTCCGCTGTCCGCCATCAGAGACCCTCACACTCAGGATTCCTTTGACTAATCTAGACTCCTCTAGACTTATTTCTACCTTGTCTGCAATTGTGTAAGGGAGTCTGAGCTGATCTCTTACAGCCAAGGCGCTAGGAGAAGGTGTAAGTATGCATAGGGTCAGGTAAGGGAGGGCTACTGCACCTTTCTACACCCATCTGTTGCTTTTCTTGCTCAACTTCTTTTGTCTGGGCCCTTGGTTATACCCCATTAGATTCAGCTGGAGTCTCTCTGTCTCAGTGGGATTCACTGAGCCACATTCCGAAGTGAATTGGAGGGGATGTGGATTACATCCTGGTAAGTGGGTGTGAGGTGTAAGCTGGTTGGACCGACATGCTGAGAGGAAAGGAGGATGGGGGAAGCCTTGACTCTTTCAGTCTCACTTTGACTCCTCTGTGTGGTGTTGGTCGAATCAGATTCTGTCATCAGCAATAGAAGTAGCCAGGTGTGTGACTGTGAGAACAATGGGGTAGTATATTTCTGCAGGGTGAGAGCCCTAACTCTCTCACAGTGGGGTTCAGAATCGAAGGCACTGGGTTACTTTCTGAGAAAGCCGGAGCAGTTTTGCCAGCAGCAATGGTCTTCACTTACTTAAACTTGAGGGAACCAGAATGGTAGCAATGAACGCGCTTGTGAACTATTTCCCAGGCGTTTCCTTCTGTGTATTGAAGAATTCCCCCATCCCACTAGAAATGCACCTACAACCTACTCACCCTGTTCTGTTCTTGGATGACCACCCCTTTGTGGAATACAGGGTAACTGCTATAACAGGGGCACGTGGAAAGGAATCCAAAGGCTTTCAATGCCTACAGTTCCACCACTCACTGCCAAAGTATTATGGGTAGCTGTACCCCTTAAACCATTTGGAGCCTGAAGCTTGTGCACACACAACAGTTCGCTTACTGAGTGGGGCATCTCCCTGGGAGCACATAACCCCAGTGCTCTAGGATCTGCACTGCTGCCCATTGGTCTCCAAGTGAAGTTTAAGGTGTTGCTTACAAGGGATAAAGCTTTAAATGGGTTGGGACCAGACTACCTAGGGATCACCTCTCTCCCCCATACCAGACTGCCACAGCTGCAGTCAGCAGGGGCGCCCAAGCTGGATCCCTCTTGTTATTAAAGAGAATAGATGGCTGGCAGAGCACTCTCTAGAAGGGCACTGGGACTATGGAACTTGTTTTCCTCTTTGTCCAAAATAGCCTGAATTTGGTGACCTTCTGCGCATGTTGCTAAAGACACCTGTTTGACTGGGGTTTTGGAGAGGGCTGAGGGATGCTTCCTAGGTCGATGAAAAGGTGGGAAGGAGCTTTTGTAGATGGACGAGTTCCTTTTTTGAATTGTTGTTGCTGGGACTTTGTAGCATCAGTTTTAGGTTAGAGGCCTAGAGCTTTGTAGAGGTGTGTCACAGATTCCTAGGATCGGTGCTGTGCCCTGGATTTTACACAGGCTCCTGGGAGTAACCCTTAGGCTACACCTATGCTCAGGGCCGGCCCGACCCGACCATATAGGCAAACTAGGTGGTTGCCTAGGGCGCCAAATTAGACGGAAGTGATTTTTTTATACAGTATAGTTGTGTTAGGATTAATGAAAAGTAAAAAAAATAAAAATAGTTATTTTTACATTGTTCATTTCAAATGCCAAGTAAATAAAGGTAAAAGCTCATTCTAGACTTCTCATTTTTCTCTATATTGAATGTGGGGGGAGGCACCAAAGTCATAGTTTGCCTGGGGCTGATCCTGCCTGTGCTACACACCAGTGTGGGCAGCATGTGGTGTACGTGTAGCTACATGATGCAGTGAAAAGCAATGGAGAGCTGCCAGAACCTTTCACTAACACGTGTTGTGACAAAGTTCCTCCTCTACCTTGGTGGGTCCTGCACTTATTGGCGGATTTTCTTGCCTCAGAGATTCACCATGTGGGTTGGGGAACAGTCCAGAGACCTTCCCCTCTGGAAGAACCCACAGTCCAGGTCAATTGGGAGGTTTGGGGGGAACCCGGGCCCGCCCTCTACGCCGGGTTCCAGCCCAGGGCCCTGTGGACTGCAGCTGTCTATAGTGCCTCCTGTAACAGCTGCATGACAGCTACAACTCCCTGGGCTACTTCCCCATAGCCTCCTCTAAACACCTTCCTTATTCTCACCACAGGACCTTCCTCCTGGTGTCTGATAACGCTTGTGCTCCTCAGTCCTCCAGCAGCACACCCTCTCACTCTCAGCTCCTTGCGCCTCTTGCTCCCAGCTCCTCACACTCCCCCCACAAACTGAAGTGAGCTCCTTTTTAAAACCCAGGTGCCCTGATTAGCCTGCCTTAATTCATTCTAGAAGCTTCTTCTTAATTGGCTCCAGGTGTCCTAATTAGCCTGCCTGCCTTAACTGGTTCTAGCAGGTTCCTGATTACTCTAGTGCAGCCCCTGCTCTGGTCACTCAGGGAACAGAAAACTACTCATCCAGTGACCAGTATATTTGCCCTCTACCAGACTCCTGTACCCCACTGGTCTGGGTCTGTCACATATCCCTCCCCCCTGCTCAACGCCAAGGGGTTGGGCAGCTTGGGACGCCAGACAGTGCACACGTGACAAGCCATCGGCGTTGCCATGATGGCTCCCTGCTCTGTGTTGCACACGGAACTGGAAAGGTTGGAGGGATAAGAACCATCTGGTCACCCTTGTGTTCTTCTTGTTCCGCTGCATCCATTGAAGAGGGGCATGGTCGGTCACGAGGACAAATCTGCGCCCGAGCAGGTAGTAGCGTAATGTTTCCATGGCCCATTTTACAGCGAGGCATTCTCTCTCCACCACTGCATATTTTTGTTCCCTTGGAAGGAGTTTCCGACTGAGGTATAAAATTGGGTGTTCCTCCTCCCCGACCATCTGTGATAGAACGGCCCCCAACCTTACTTCCGATGCATTCGTCTGCAGGATAAACTCCTTGGTGAAATCAGGGGCTATCAGTACGGGGTTATTGCAGAGGGCAGTCCGTAGGTCTGTGAATGCTTCCTCTGCTGCGTCAGACTATCTCACCAGATCAGGTCCACGGGCTTTCACTAGGTCTGTCAGGGGGCTTGCCCTTGTGGCAAAGAGGGGGATAAATCGTCGGTAATACCCCACCACACCTAGGAACGCCTGGACTTGTTTCTTGCGACTTGGTCGGGGCCAATTTTGGATGGCCTCTAACTTGTTCACTTGGGGTTTTACCAGACCTTTCCCCACAATGTAGCCAAGATATTTGGCCTCCGTAAACCCTACAGCGCACTTGGCAGGGTTTGCTGTAAGGCCAGCACGCCTGAAGGTATCGAGGACTGCCTCCACCTTCTCCAGGTGGGTTTCCCAGTCTGGGGTATGAATGACCACATCGTCCAAGTAGGCAGCAGCATAACTGTTATGCGGGCGTAATAGCTTGTCCATGAGGCGCTGGAAGGTAGCTGGGGCCCCATGTAGTCCAAAAGGGAGGACAGTATATTGAAAAAGACCCTCTGGTGTAGAGAACGCAGTCTTTTCCTTTGCGTCTTCTGCAAGGGGAATCTGCCAGTACCCCTTTGTCAAGTCTAGGGTAGTCAATTACCGGGCATTACCCAGACGGTCCACTAGCTCATCTATGCAAGGTATGGGGTACGCGTCGAACTGGGATACTTCGTTTAGTCGCCGGAAGTCGTTGCAAAATCTTGTGGTGCCATCAGGTTTGGGCACCAGCACGATTGGGCTGGACCACTGACTGTGGGATTCTTCGATGATCCCCAACTCCAGCATTTTTTTTACTTCTGCTTTTATTTCCTCCCTTTTTGCCACTGGCACCCGATAGGGCCTCATTGTTACTCTGGCCCCAGGGTTCGTGACGATGTGGTGATATGTCTCGGTTGTTCGACCCGGTTTTGTCGAGAACACATCTTGGTTCCGGAAGATCATCTCAGACACCTCATTCTTCTGGTCTGGTGTTAAATCGGGAGACACTCTCACCTGTTTGGAAGGCTTGTTTTCCTGGGTT
This sequence comes from Terrapene triunguis, assembly GCF_002925995.2. Classification (NCBI taxonomy): domain Eukaryota; kingdom Metazoa; phylum Chordata; order Testudines; family Emydidae; genus Terrapene; species Terrapene triunguis. Next base: position 613,365 of record NW_020664441.1, on the reverse strand, counting down.
AGGTCTTTTTGGACCATTGTGCATGCCTCTTGTGCATGCCAGGGTTTCAGAAGGTTAACGTGATAAAAGTGTTCTTGTTTTCTGCATCCTGGCTGCCACATCTTGTAGGTTACTTCCCCCACGGGTTCAACCACCTCATAGGGCCCCTGCCATTGGGCCAGAAGCTTGCTTTCTGCCATGGGTACCAACACCATAACCCGATCCCCTGGTTGGAACTGTCGCACTTTTGCCTGGCGATTGTAATGGGTTCGCTGGGCCTCCTGTGCCTTCTCCAAATGTTCCCGTACAATAGGGGTAACCCGGGCTATCCGGTCTCGCATCTGCATTACATGCTCTATTATATTTCTCCCCTCATTGGGTTCCCCTTCCCAGATCTCTTTGGCGATATCTAGTATGCCACGGGGGTGACGCCCGTATAATAACTCGAAGGGGGAAAACCCAGTTGAGGCCTGTGATACCTCCCGGATAGCGAACATAAGGTAGGGTAGTAGGGTGTCCCAATCCTTCCCATCCCGACTTACCACCTTCCTTATCATAGCCTTGAGGGTTCGGTTAAACCTTTCTACCAACCCATCAGTCTGTGGATGGTAGACCGAAGTTCTCAGGGTATGTATATGGAGCAGCATACAGAGGTCCTTCATTAGCTTCGACATAAATGGGGTTCCTTGGTCGGTTAATATCTCTTTCAGTAGCCCCATTCGGGCAAAGATCCCCACCAGCTCTTTGGCTATGGTTTTAGAGGCCGTGTTCCGCAGGGGGACGGCTTCTGGGTAGCGAGTAGCATAGTCCAAAACAACAAGTATATATTGGTGGCCCCGAGCCGTCTTCTCCAGGGGTCCCACTAGGGCCATGGCTATTCGCTTGAAGGGGACCTCTATGATGGGAAGGGGTACTAAAGGTGCCCTCAAGTGGGGATGGGGACTGTGCAGCTGACACTCCGGGCAGGAGGCACAGTACCTCCGCACTTCTTCATGTACTCCGGGCCAGAAGAACCGTCGTAGGACTCGTGCCAGGGTCTTCTCTACCCCCAAATGCCCCCCAAAAAGATGACTATGAGCAAGACTTAATACAGCGTTCTGGTGTTTTTGAGGTACTAGGATCCGCTGTACCTTCTGCCCCTGTACTGGTGCAACCCGGTATAAGAGATCCTTCTTCATTATGAAGTAGGGTCCTGGTCCCTGGGTTTTCCCTTCCACGGGGACCCCATCTATTTCAGTCACTTCCTTCCTAATGTTGTCATACCTTGGGTCTTCTGCCTGGTCCCGTCCAAAATTTCCTCTCCCGGGGCTAATCTGCCCAAGATCTAGGGGCCCAGTCTCTGTTGCCTCTACTGGTTCAGAAACATTAGGGTGGGGGGTCAGACTCAGGTGCTTCTCCCTCCTGCGTGGCCTCCTTTTCAGCTGCGCGGGTCCACCTACCTACAAGAGCGACCCTCTGGCTTTGGGTCAGTATTCGGGTTCCCAAGGCCTTGGCTGCCCTTCTTTCCCTTTTTGTCTTTCTACCCTGTCTGGGAGTGGAGAACAAATCTGGGGATATTTCAGAGAAGATTGGGGGTTGACAGTCTGCTGTGGATGCCTCACTAATTTCAGGGTTCCCATCTTTCTCCAATCCCCCTACTGGGAGTAAGTTTCCAAACCCTGGGAAGTCCCTCCCTATGAGCCCCGGGTATGGGAGTTTAGGGACTACACCTGCTGCTACCTCAGTAGTGTTCCCTTGGATCTCGATTTTTACTGGGATGGTGGGGTAGTAACTAACTGTCCCATGGACACATGTTATCCCCGTACGTTTAGCCTGCAGCAGCTGACTACGCTTCACGAGCTTCCCTGAGATAAGCGTGATAGCACTCCCCGAATCAACGAGTGCCGTAGTCCCTACCCCATTTAGTTTCACTGGTCTGGTATACATATGTGGGGTTAGTGAGACCCCCACAAGGTGGATTAGGGAGCATCGATCTGCCCAGTTCCCCAGGTTACACTGCATAGGCTCCTCAGCATTGGGACACTGTGCAGCTATGTGTCCCCACTCCCCGCAGGCATAACATCTGTATGGAGCCCTAGGCGTTCCCCGGTCTCTTGGTTTGGGCAGTCTAACATCACGATCCTCTTCTCCCTCAGTGCTCCGACTCTTTGTGGCCTCTGATGGGCCTTCAGCCTCTCTCTTTTTCCATCTGGGCCCTCCTGGTGGCCCAGTCACCCGAACTTTAGGGCTTGGTGCTGCTAGTTTAACCCGGGGTGCCTCTTCCTTAACTGGTCGGGTCAGCTCCCTCGCTGTCCTTCGCCTCTCTACCAGGGCGACAACCTCATCATAGGTGGAGGGTTCGTTCTGGCTTACCCAGGCACAAAGGTCTGGTGGTAGTCCCCTCATGTATCGGTCAATGACCAGAACCGCTAGTATCTCTTCTGGACTCCGGGACTCTGTTTGCAACCACTTTCGTGCGAGATGGATGAGGTCATACAATTGGGACCGCGGGGTTTTGTCTTCCTGGTACCTCCAACCATGATACTGCTGGGCCCGCACTGCTGTCGTTACCCCAGATCTGGCCAGGATCTCTGCTTTCAGCTGGGGGTAGTCTGCCGCAGCCTCTTCAGGCAGATTATGGTAGGCCTTCTGGGCCTCCCCACACAGGAATGGGGCAAGAATGCCAGACCACTGATCTCGAGGTCAGGCCTCCCGTAGGGCTGTCCTCTCAAAGGCCAGAAGGTATGCCTCTACATCATCCTCCCGTGTCATTTTCTGCAGCCAATGGCTGGTCCGTATGAGCCGCGTCCCATCATGGCTGCGATTCAGCTCTGTAAGGGACTTTACCTGGTTTACCAGTTCCCGCAACATAGCTCGATCTTGAGGAGCCTGGTCCATCAGCAGGCGATTAGTCTCTTGCTGCAGCCGCACTGCCTCCTGTTGGGCGGCTGCCTGGACACGGGTAGCCTCCTGCTGGGCCGCCGTAGCTTGTATCAGTGCCCGCACTACATCATCCATTGTGGTGGAAAAAAA
>NW_020664441.1:594612-610274 GCF_002925995.2 Terrapene triunguis | reverse complement strand
ATTGTGGTGGAAAAAAAATAAACCCTCTCCTTTTTTTTTTGTTTTGTTTTTGTTTAAATCACCCTCCTTCTTCCACCACGCTGTGCACCCCAAGATCCCACTCCTTACACCAGTGTGACAAAGTTCCTCCTCTATCTTGGTGGGTCCTGCGCTTATTGGCGGATTTTCTTGCCTCAGAGATTCACCATGTGGGTTGGGGAACAGCCCAGAGACCTTCCCCTCTGGGAGAACCCACAGTCCAGGTCAATTGGGAGGTCTGGGGGGAACCCGGGCCCGCCCTCTACTCCGGGTTCCAGCCCAGGGCCCTGTGGACTGCAGCTGTCTATAGTGCCTCCTGTAACAGCTGCATGACAGCTACAACTCCCTGGGCTACTTCCCCATGGCCTCCTCCAAACACCTTCCTTATTCTCACCACAGGACCTTCCTCCTGGTGTCTGATAACGCTTGTGCTCCTCAGTCCTCCAGCAGCACACCCTCTCACTCTCAGCTCCTTCCACCTCTTGCTCCCAGCTCCTCACATTCCCCCCACAAACTGAAGTGAGCTCCTTTTTAAAACCCAGGTGCCCTGATTAGCCTGCCTTAATTCATTCTAGAAGCTTCTTCTTAATTGGCTCCAGGTGTCCTAATTAGCCTGCCTGCCTTAACTGGTTCTAGCAGGTTCCTGATTACTCTAGTGCAGCCCCTGCTCTGGTCACTCAGGGAACAGAAAACTACTCATCCAGTGACCAGTATATTTGCCCTCTACCAGACTCCTGTACCCCACTGGTCTGGGTCTGTCACAGTGTATATATAAACAGCAGTGTAGACTAGGCAGGCAGTAGTGTGAGTAGGGAGCAGTGTAGGGTAAGTACTCAGGTACATACCCCCGCCCTTTAGGTCCATCTTTACTCACCTAAGCCATGCCTCACTGATGAAACTGCTATTATACACGAACTAGAGGGGCTACATGAATATGTACATTACATGCTGCTTAAAGAAGCATGCAATGTAAATGCACCCTTAATGTGTCAGATACCCAAGTGCTCACACTTTTTACACAAGGGTAGGCCATCTGAGCTCCATCTTTGCTGTCTCCATACCTTGTCTATGCCTAAGTCTGAAGTGAGAGCCTCAGTGTGTCTGAGCCCAGATTTTGATATAGGCCCTGCCTGATCCCTGTTGTCTGTTTTCCAGACTCAACCACATTGTCTTCACGTGTTCAGCTGCCTCTCTTGCTAGGTGTTAATTTTTTCTTCTTTTGGCATTTCCATTGTCTCTGTAGGGTCTTCCATTCAGATGCATTGATTCCATTCCAGCTTCTAATGGCACATTGATACCAACCCAGACAGCTACATGTTCTGACTCAAACCCCTCATGCCTTCCTTCTGTTCCAGGAGGAGCATTTTAACCCCTCTGTGTCCAATGGGTAATAAAAATACCAAGTCAGATGGGTCAATTGAGATGCATACTGTTCTTACAAGTATTACAGAAAATTCTACTTTCATTACAAGGTGTCTTTTTATTATTCAAATTGAAATAAATAAAATTATTTCTATTGTCTCTGAATTAAGAATCTCTTTAGAGATGCACACTGGTCTCAGGGAATGGAAATGCAGAGAATGGGGTATAAACAGATTGTCATTTTGCTGTCTGTTTTTGTCTCCTGTAGATTGACGAATTGTGATCTCACAGCTGCTTGTTGTGGGGATCTCTCCTCTGTTCTTAGCACCAGACAGACCCTGACAGAGTTGGACCTGAGGAACAACAAACTGGAAGATTCAGGAATGAGGCTGCTGTGTGAGGTACTGAAACATCCAAACTGCAAACTGCAGAATCTAAGGTAAGTAATAGCTGATTCTTTAGTCTGTGCCTGTTAATGTTGTAGTGTTGAGTTATGTTCTTTTAATCCAGAACACCGTATCCTACAGTGCGTGGATCCCAGCCCTGGACCCTCCCAACTTTGCTCCCAAGGCAAAGAACAGAGAGCCACTGATGTGTTCATTGGTTGCATTTTACTAGTTAAACAATTGAACAATGTTGTGAGCTCCACCTTTGGCTCCTGTTCAGGGTAAAGCAGCTGTGCAGCTGCCCTAAAGGTGCAGCCAATGATCCTGCTGACACAGGGTAATCCTGGGTATGCAAAATAGGTATAGCCAGTTCTGTGCCACCCATGTCCCCATCCCAACTGGGGTGTGTGCAGAGGCATGGAGGGTGTACGTCAGGGGCAGGATAGGGTGGGGCAGAGTGCATGGAGCTCCACCAGAAGCTAGGCTAGCAAAGCAGCTGGGGTAACTTAGAGCACCTTGAGGTTCTTCCAAGTTATGCCAGAGACTGTTTGGGCCACTGCTTGGCCCTGAAACAGGAAGATAGAATGGGGGTTCAGAGCCAATTGCTTCACTTCCAGGTCTCCTTGTTGTCCTCATTGGTACCAAGTGTGAACTTGATACAGCTGAGGACAGAGTCTAGTGCACAGCATATTTCCCTGCTAGAAACATAATTACTTTATTCAGTCAAGCAATAATAATGACAGACACCCCACTTCTGAATGGGAGCTATCACTCCTGCTCTCTTAAAAGGTCTGGAGACTAAAGAAAATTAAACACTTTGTTCTTCCCAACTGGCTGTAAACAATGAATGTGAATAAATATCAACATTAATGTGTTTTCCTCAAAGAGGCTGGGAAACAGGTTATTTCTGGCCAAAGTGTCACTGTAATGCTTCCCGGGGTACCCAAAGCTGGGAGGCACTTCGCTACAATCTGCTGGTAGCGTGAGGTTCCCCAACTCCGCCAGTCACTAGCAACATAAGCCCTCCCCTCTAGGCCTCACGGTCCTTCTGCAGATTAGTGATAGACACCCTCCAACCCCCGACCCCTCCAAGTGTCCCCCTGGAGCGTTCAGCCCCTCGCCCACTGGATACTCATGTATTTACAGGTATGCTATTCCCAAAAGAACAGTATACCTCAGGTTGCCAGTTTCACCTCAGGATCACCACTCTGCTCAAATCACACTTAGATTTGCTTATACTGAAAAGAATCATAGGACTGGAAGGAACCTCGAGAGGTCATCAACTCCAGTCCCTGCACTCTTGGCAGGACCAAGCACTATCTAGACCATTCCTGACAGGTGTTTGTCTAACCTGCCTTTAGAAATCTCCAGTGATGGAGATTCCACAACCTCTGTAGGCAATTTATTCCAGTGCTTAACCACCCTGACAGTTAGGAATTTTTTCCTAATGTCCAACCTAAACCTCCATTGCTGCAATTTAAGCCCATTGCTTCTTGTCCTATCATCAAAGGTTAAGGAGAATAATTTTTCTTCCTCCTCCTTGTAACAACCTTTTAGATACTTGAAAACTGTTATCATGTCCCCTCTCGGTTTTCTCTTTTCCAGACTAAACAAACCCAATTCTTTCAATCTTCCCTCATAGGTCATATTTTCCAGATCCCTAATCATCCTTGTTGCTCTTCTCTGGACTTTCTCCAATTTGTTCACATCTTTCCTGAAATGTGGCACCAAGAACTGGACACAATACTCGAGTTGAGGCCTAATCAGCGCAGAGTAGAGCAGAAAAATTACTTCTCGTGTCTTGCTTAAAACACTCCTATTAATACATCCCAGAATGATGTTTGCTTTTTTTGCAACAGCGTTACACTGTTGACTCATATTTAGCTTGTGGTCCACTATGACCCCTAAATCCCTTTCCGCAAGTACTCCTTCCTAGGCAGTCATTTCCCATTTTGTATGTGTGTAACAGATTGTTCCTTCCTAAGTGGAGTGCATTTGTCCTTATTGAATTTCATCCTATTTACCTCAGATCATTTCTCTAGTTTGTCCAGATCATTTTGAATTTTCATCCTATCCTCTAAGGCACTTGCTTGGTATCATCTGCAAACTTAATAAGTATACTCACTATGGCATGACCTAAATCCTTGATGGAGACATTGAAAAGAACTGGACCCAGAATTGATCCCTGCAGAACCCCTCCCAGCCTGACTGTGAACCATTGATAACTATTCTTTGGGGGCAGTTTTCCAACCAGTTATGCATCCACCTTATAGTAACTCCATCTAGGTTGTATTTCCCTACTTTCTTAATGAGAAGGTCATGCAAGACTGTATCAAAAGCCTTACTAAAGTCTAAATATACCACATCTACCGCATCCCCTCTCCCATCCACAAGACTTGTTACCCTGTCAAAGAAAGCTATCAGGTTGGTTTGACATGATTTGTTCATGACAAATCCACACTGATTATCACTTATCACCTTATCTTCTAGATATTTGCAAATTGATTCCTTAATTATTTGCTCCATTATCTTACCTGGTACAGAAGTTAACCTGACTGGTCTGTAATTGCCTGGGTTTCCCTTGTTTCCCTTTTAATAGATAGGCACTATATGTGCTCTTTTCCAGTCTTCTGGAATCTCCCCATCTTCTATGACTTTTCAAAGATAATAGCTAATGGCTCAGATATTTCCTCAGTCAATTCCTTGAGTATTCTAGGATGCATTTCACCAGGCCCTGGTGACTTGAAGACATCTAACTTGTCCAAGTAACTTTTAACTTGTTCTTTCCCTATTTTAACATCTGAACCTACCCCATTTTCACTGGCATTCTCTATGGCAACCTTCTTGGTGAAAACTGAAACAAAGAAGTCATTAAGCACTTCTGCCATGTCCACATTTTCTGTTATTGTTTTCCCCTCTTCATGAGTAACGGGCCTACCCTCTCCTTGGTCTTCCTCTTGCTTCTAATGTATTTGTAGAATGTTTTCTTGTTACCCTTTATGTCTCTAACTAGTTTGATCTCGTTTTGTGCCTTGGCCTTTCTAATTTTGCCCCTACATACATGTGTTATTTGTTTATATTCCTCCTTTGTAATTTGACCTTGTTTCCACTTTTTGTAGGACTCTTTTTTGATTTTTAGATCATTTGAGATCTCCTGGTTAAACCAGGGTGGTCTCTTGCCATACTTCCTGTCCTTTTTACACAGTGGGAGAATTTGCTCTTGTGCCCTTAATAATGTCTTTCTGAAAAACTGCCAGCTGTCTTCTATTTTTTTCCCCTTAAACTTGCTTCCCATGAGATCTTACCTACCAACTCCCTGAGTTTGCTAAAGTCTGCCTTCCTGAAATCCATTGTCTTTATTTTGCTGTTTTCCCTCCTACCATTCCTTAGAATCATGAACTCATTATTTCATGATCGCTTTCACCCAAGCTACCTTCCACTTCCAAATTCTCAACCAGTTCCTACTTATTTGTCAAAATGAAGTCTAGAACAGCCTCTCCCCTCGTAGTTTTCTCCACCTTCTGGAACAAAAAATTGTCTCCAATACATTCCAAGGATTTACTGGATAATCTGTGCCCTGCGGTGTTATTTTCCCAAAAGATGTCTGGGTAGTTGAAATCCCCCATTACCACCAAGTCCTGTGCTTTGGATGTTTTTGTTAGTTGTTTGAAAAACTCCTCATCCACCTCTTCTTCCTGGTTAGGTGGTCTGTAGAAGACCCCTACTGTGTCATCACCTTTATTTTTTTACCCCTTTTATCCTTATCCAGAATGTTTCAACAAGTCTGTCTTCTATTTCCATCTCAACCTCAGGCCAAGTGTATACATGCTTAATATATAAGGCAACACCTCCCCTTCCCCCTGCCTATCCTTCCTCAGCAAGCTGTACCCTTCTATACCAATATTCCAATCGTGCGTATTGTCCCACCAGGTCTCTGTGATGCCAGCTATGTCATAGTTGTGGTCATTGATCAGCACTATGAGTTCTTCCTGCTTATTCCCCATACTTCTTGCATTAGTATACAGACTTTAAGATATTAATTTGATTTCCCCCCCAGTTCTGTCTTGTTTCTTGTTGATCCCTGCTGTTACAGCCAATGCTCTCCCCAATTTCTGACCCTTCTCCCAAGTCTCCATGTGTTTGACTTACCTGTAGGCTTTGGTCTCCTGCCCCCTTCAAACCTAGTTTAAAGCCCTACTCACTAGGTTAGCCGGTGTTCCCCATCCTCAATAGGTGGACCCCATCTCTGCTTAGCAGTCCTTCTTCCTGGAACATCATCCCGTGGTCAAGGAAGCCAAAGCCCTCCTGGTGACACCATCTTAGCAGCCATGCATTCACCTTCAGGATGCATCTGTCTGCCCAGGCCCCTACTCTTGACCGGAAGGATCGAAGAGAACACCACCTGCGCCCCGACCTCCTTCATCCATACCCCCAGAGCCCTGTAGTCATTTTTGATCTGCTGAGGGTCATACCTCGCAGTATCATTAGTGCCCACATTGATGAGTAGCATGGGGTAGTAGACAGAGGGCCGGATGATCCTCGACAATCCCTCCGTAACGTCTCGGATACGGGCCCCTGGAAGGCAGGGTCAGGGTAAGAGATGGGTGCCTCCGTCCCCCTCAGAAGAGAGTCTCCAACCACCACTACTCTAAGTTTCCTCCTGGGAGTGGTGGCTGAAGACCTCCCAGCATTGGGGGTATACGGCTTCTCCTCCTTCACCTTAGCAGGCGCTTCCTCATCTCTAATTGCCAGAGCAGCATAACGGTTCTCTATCAACATAGGGGGTGGGATGGGTGTCGTGGTGGAGCACTGCCTGCTGCCAGAAGTAACCAGCTGCCAGTGTCCTCCCTCTGACAGAGTCATATCTCGGGGGAGGGTTAGCTCAGTGGTTTGAGCATTGGCCTGCTAAACCCAGGGTTGTGAGTTCAATCCTTGAGGGGGCCACTTAGGGATCTGGGGCAAAATCAGTACTTGGTCCTGCTAGTGAAGGCAGGGGGCTGGACTCGATGACCTTTCAAGGTCCCTTCCAGTTCTAGGAGATAGGATATCCTTCTCCCCCAGTGGTGTGCCAGGAGTCCTCTGTAGCTGGATAACTTCCCCTGCCTTTGACATCTCCACATCAATACTCTCGAGGAATTCCTGAATTCCTCATTGCATGGATGCTCCTCAGCCTAGCCACCTCCTCCTGTAGCTCTCCCACCTGCTTCCTGAGAGATTCCTCCAGCAGGCACCTGTTGCACTGGATGGTCCCCTCAGCCTGGTTTTCTGTGAGTGGGAAATGCAGGCCACAGTCTCTGCAAAACCACACCAGGATCTGGGTAGAGGCATCCATGGTCGGGTTCTCTGTCTGGCTACAGGTGCAAGTGGAGGAGATAGGAGCAGTATTGGCACAGGTGATACGGCCCTTCCTATCCATAGTCACTGCCTCAAGACTCCCTCCTACAAACCCGCTTTCAAACTCCCCTGTTTGTGGTCCCCTGGTCGCTTAGCCTCTGGCTTTTAAGGCCTTCTCTGCTAGGTCAGTCCTATCCTCTCGTTAATCACACAGGAGGAAGGTGATCACTAGCCTGATTGAGGCTGATCAAGGGTGAACAAGGCTCAAACAGTCCCCAGACACACAATCCCAACTGACCCAATAACTGAAATAAACTTGAAAGAGAAAGAAAGACACAAACAAACAGTCAAGCAAACTCAAACTCACTCATCCCAAGGTTCATACTCACACCTTGTTTGTTTCGGCAGAGGGATTGCCTTCTCATTCTCCCCCTCTCAAACTCTCCTGTTTGCAGTCCCCTGTTCGCTAGCTCCCCCTGATAATATACTTTATCAAACAGGAGAGTATCTCACGCAAAGTTTTCCCCCCAGTCATTAACAATCAGGCTGGTTATAACCCTCCGTTCATAAAACAGGCAGCTGGCAGCTAGGTAAAAGTTACTGGGTGTCTCTCTGCATTTCCCTGATAAAGCAGACTAATTAAGTTGACCTATGTTATGTCAATGTACAGCCACTGCAGTAATTGAATCTGTTTTACATGTCCAAACCAGGCTCCTTGTGTCGGTGGTGTGCGTGCTCACTAGGAGCGCTTGCACCAATTTAACTGCCATTGGGGGATGGTTTCTAAAAGGCAGCAACAGCTGATGTAGGCAACAGTGTCTACACTGACACTGCATTGACTTAACTACATCGCCTTAAGTGCTACACCTCTTGTGGACGTGGAGTTAAGTCAGTGTAGTGGGTGAGTTGCACTGGTGGGAGCTACATTTTAGTGTAGATGATTACAGAGTTAGGTTGACATAAAATGTATGATGTTGACCTAACTGTGTAGTGTAGACCAGCCCTAATTCTTTGATCTTCATCACAAACAGGACACCCTCCTGCTGTATGCTCCTTCTTGGAGATTTTGTGATCTCTTGTCAGTTTCACAATCTTGATTAGCTAGTGGCTCTATATGCAGATAGACTTACATTGTAAGACACACAATACACAATGGACAGCCAGGCAGAGATAAGCATCTCCTACCCACTGCTGGATAAAACCTGTTCATCACCTTCAGGTGACCTGTCTTAATTTACATAGCTTTAGAACATAGTTCTCACTATAGACACATAACTCCTTAAACATCATTTGTACATGCATCTCACCATGATTAGGACAACCAATGTGTTACTGGCTGTTGGTAGAGTCCTTACATACTGCCCCTTTGGTGCACAATTATGTAGACATCAGATCCAAGGGATCCCTTGCAAACCACTGTGCACCTCTTATGCCCTCAGCCAGTTGGCACCAAGAGATGTCTGGGTCACAGTCATACTGATAACACGGCTCAGCCAGCAAGTGTCACTGAGAGCAGGCTGTGGGCTGGCCCCCACCTACTTTCCCTTGCTCTCAGGATCCTGCTACCCAGCCTTCTCTCCCTACTGCCTGCAGCCTGCTGCTCACCCTCACACACATTGGCCATCTCTCTGTCAGCCAGATTCACTGTCCCCAGGATGTCACTTTGCGCTCCTTATTACTCTGGTTAACACAGCACCCACTACTGGCTAGGTGCTGATCTGAGTCCCTGCCAGTCCCAGAATATCCCGGAGCCCAGTCCTGTCTCTCCAACTCATTATAGATAAGGGGTACCCACTTGTGGACCAGCAGCTCATTACAGAATGTTGTTAGGACTCTCCAGCCCATTAGAAATGGTCTCTCAATCTCCCTTTCCTTTGGACTCAGATGAACATTCCCTTGTGGAATACACAGGAACTGACAGAACAGGTGCACATGGAAATGAATTCCCTCAGGAGGCTGTCATGCCAGTAGGAGTATTGCGATTTATCTGTGCATGTCTAGAGCAGAAAATCTCCTAGACACCACCGACAGCAGTGAATGGGGCAAAAATAAACAATTTCCTCTTTATATCTTTGGCTCCTGCAGACTGAGTCGTTGTGATTTCACAGTTGCTTGTTGTGAGGAGCTCTTCTCTGCTCTTGGTTCAAACCGGGCCATGAGAGAACTGGACATATGTAAGAACAAACTGGAAGATTCAGGGGTGAAGCAGTTGTGTGAAGGACTGAAACATCGAAACTGCAAACTGCAGAAATTATGGTAAGTTACAGCTGGGATTTGAACCTGTGACCCTGGTTATCTGTGGTTATTAACACAGTGTCAGGATTAAGGTCTTTTTACTAGAATCATAGGGTTACTGTCCATTCCCGTAACCCAAGAATTGGCTCTCATTTTTTTTCTCACTGCTATGCAGATAGGCTGCAATTTACTAGTGAAAAACTTGAATGATCTAGTGCAAGGGTCTCAAACACGCGGCCCGCAGGGCTCTTGCATGTGGCCTACCAAGCTCCCCGCCCCTCTGCCTACCCGCGGGATTGCCCCCTGTGGTGTTGCGAGCCCCGCGCCGCACTCTGAAGCATCTGGCAGCATGCCCCTTCGGGCTGGGGGGAGGAGGCAGAGGGCTCCTGCATTGCCTCCTTCCAGGCACCGCCCCCCGCAGCTCCCATTGGCCGGGAACAGGGAACCGCAGCCAATGGGAGCTTAGTGGGAGGTACCTAGAGGAGCGGCAAGCCCAGTGCACGCACGGAACCCTGAGTCCCCAACCCTCCCCCAGGGGCTGCAGGGACACTGTTCCAGTTGCTTCCTGGAACGGAGCGGCGTGGGGCCAGGGCAGGCAGGCCCTGGCCCCCGTGCGCGCCGCTGCCACCCCGGAGCCACTCTAGGTAAGCGGCGCCGGGCTGGAGTTTGCACCCTGCACTCCAACTCCCTGCCCTGAGCCCTCTGCCACATCCCACACCCCAACCCCTGCCCTGAGCCCCCTGCCACATCCCACACCCCTCCCGCACCCCAACCCCCTGCCCTGAGCCCCCTAAGAGACACTAGATCAGGGGTCTCAAACTCAAATGACCACGAGGGTCACATGAGGACTAGTGCATTGAACCGAAGGCCGCATCACTGACACCCCCCCTCACTGCCTCTGGCCCCACCCCCACTCCACCCCTTCCTTTAGGCCCCTTCCCTGCCCCACCTCTTCCCACCCCTTCCCTGAAGTCCCCACCCCAACGCTGCCCCCAGGGGGTGCAGAAAGGGTGCAGGGTGTGGCAGGGGCTCAGGGCAAGGAGTTGAGGTGTAGGTGGTGTGCAGGGTGCGGCAGGTGGCTCAGGGCAGGGAGTACAGGAGGGGTGCAAGATGTGGCAGGGGGCTCAGGGCAGGGGGTTGGGGTGCGGGAGGGGTGTGGGATGTGTCAGGGGGCTCAGGGCAGGGGGTTGGGGTGCAGGGTGCAAGCTCCAGCCCAGCGCCACTTACCTAGAGGGGCTCCTGCCCTGGGCCCCGGCCCCACGCCGCTCCGTTCCAGGAAGCAGCTGGAACCGTGTCCCTGCAGCACCTGGGAGAAGGTGGGGGACTCAGGGTTCTGTGCATGCGCTGCTCTTGCTGCTCCTTTAGGTACCTCCCACCAAGCTCCCATTGGCCGCGGTTCCCTGTTCCCGGCCAATGGGAGCTGTGGAGGGCGGTGCCTGGAAGGAGGCAATGCAGGAGCCCTGTGCCTCCTCCTCCCCCCGGCCCGAAGGGGCATGCTGCTAGCCGCTTCAGAGTGCGGCGCGGGGCTCGCAACGCCACAGGGGGCAATCCCGCGGGTAGGCAGAGGTGTGGGGGAGGGGGCCACGGGGAGCTTGGCGGGCTACACGCAAGAGCCCCGCGGACTGCGTGTTTGAGACCCCCATTTCTAAACAGTCCCTTTCAGAGACTTAATGCAGGGAAGTCCTTTGGCCTATGGTATACAGGAGATCAGACTAGATGACCATAGTGGTCCCATCTGGCCTTAGAATCTATGAATATTTCCTCTGCAGATTTATTCAGCCTTTGCCTGAGGAATTGCTTGGGCCAATATTGACCTGTAGCCAGCAGATTCCTCTCACCCTTGTGCTACTTTTCACGTTCCCCACATAGAATTAGCAGGGCCATTGGTTCAGGGATCACGATATCCCTTCCCACTGCTGCTGACGCTGCTGCAGAGGTAAGCAATGAACAGAGGGCATTATGGGGGGTGGTTATCGGACCTGCATTTTTGGCTCCTCCTATTATCGAAAGGAGCTTTTGTCTGCACATGTGCATTTCTGGTGTAAATCTACTGGAGATTCAGGATAGTGAGAGTGAGGGGGTTGTTTCCACAAGAAAGTTGTTGTACACACTTAATTAGCTTTTAGAGAGGAAGGCTGGTCTAGAGATTAGGGCAGTAGCTTGTGACTCCTGGGTTCCATTCCCTCCTCTGCCAGACCCCCTGTGTGACCTTGGGAAAGTCACTTAGTCTCTCTGTGCCTCAGATGTGTAAATGGGGATAGTAGCTCTGCCCTACCTCACAGGAGTATCAGGAAGAGAAATACACTGAAAAAGATTGAGTTGTTTAGGTACTATGCAGACCTGCCACCATTTATATTTAAATTAATTCACAGACATAATGCCTGTTTGTCCTACTCAGACCCACTGTGTGAATTCATTCCATCCATCTAAACTAGCATTCATTGCACACCATCGGGGTAAATTTGGATACAGTCTGGGTTTTATCCAACTGTCCTTCATGGTTTTTCCCGTGCCTCCCTCCCAAACTGCCCTCGACTGGTTCCTCTTGCTGCATCTGCCTCTCTCCTTCTTCTTGGCCTTGTGTTATGGGAATCTAGCTCTTGATGTCATCTTAGTTTAAAGCAGAAAGCAGCTGTTGATGGGGGGCAAGAATGTGGCCTGATGAGCCGCTACTTACACCCAACTTAACAGGAGTGAAACATGAGCAGTAGCATTTCATACAGAGTGTGTATTGTCGTACGGACTGGGAGCCCCACCATAAGAAGATGCTTCCTTTTCAGGCTGTCCTTTGTTCTTGGAGCCCCCTTCTAAAATCTGTCAAGTCCCCTCCTTCGCCTCATTTGAATCTCTCATGAAAACTCACTTTTCAGCATCTGCTACAAAACAGTGTCTCTGCACTGTAATCTCTAACACAATTAATAAAAAACTAAACCCCCAAATCAAACCACAGCATTTAAATCCCCCCAAGCCATGTCTGTGCATGTACCTACACTGAGTAATGTACCTACACTTGCTTTGTAACCCAAGTCCTCCTCACCTCCCTAGTGTAATATCCTCACTTGTCTGTCATGTCCATCATTTAGACTCCAACAGGTAAGCAGATTCTTACATCTGTGTGGAGTCCTATTGAAGTCAGTGGAGCTCTGTTCCAGTAAAGGGTCCAGCTGTGCAAATTCTACTGCAAAATCGGGGCCTTAGATTATAAACTGTTCAGGGGAGGGACCTGTGTTCTATGTCACTTGTGTGCTATAAAGTATCAGTCAGATGTCTGTGCCACAGGCTCTCATTAACCCCTTCTCTCCCCATATGGGGTTGGTACATCTCATAACAAGGGGAAATCTCCCTCTGTATGTTTACTACAGTGAAGATTAGCACATGCTGTTTACAGTCGTGGTAACCTCTATTTTGTGATGGGAGCTGGTTGTGCATTTTTTGGAAGAGAATGGCAGAGAGATTCAGGTGGGCTGGCAAAGCATAAAATGCCTGTAGGTTTTGTTAAAAAGAAATTGTGAACTCCAGCCCACATCAAAACTTAGTGAACTTCTGGTCAAGGCAGCTGATGTCTTTCAGGATGGTATCAGGACCTTAAAACCTACCAAAGCAACAGGTGTCCTGGCACAGGGAGAAATTCCTACATTTTTGCAAAGCTCATCCTGTACATTGTGTGATAGAGCCAAAGGTAGAAGCAGAATTTCAGTACTGATAGAACTGTGGAATTATTTCAAGGTTAACCTGTGTGAATGGAGCACCCCATAGTGATGAAAAGTTATGGATGAAAGGCTGGCTGGTTCTGTGGTGATATCAAGGTTACCATTAATCCATTATTGCATATGGATAAGTATCAATTACCTAGAATAGATTATATATTTGCAGGTGGTAAGCATTTCTCCTCAGTCAACCTCTCCCAAGCCTACCCAGAAATAGAGACAGAAGACAGTGACAAGTACCACCTCACAATTAACATATTTCAATATAACAGACTAGTGTTTGGAATACCATTCACACCTGCTATTTAGCAGTGAGCCATGGACCATGTAACAGAGTATTCCTGGCACTTGGAGTTACTAGGATGATAGACTGTTCATGGGGCCTAATGATGAAGAGCATTTTGAAAACCTCTGAAAGGTGCTCTCTGTGGGCTTGTCTACATGCATAGCTAAAACCCTGTGTGGACACTCCCATTTCAGAAGAAGAATGCCCTTTTCTGATCTAGCTTCTCTCACTTTCAAAGGGATAAATTGATGCATGGTGCAAAGTATGATGAGATCCTTAGATGGAAATGCAAAGCAGTGGTGTGACACTTCCTATGCACCAAATGCCTCCAAGTTCCCTCCCTCTCCCTAGTAAATGTCCCTCATGTCAGGCCCTGAATTACTGACAACCATTTTGACCATTCACCCTTATGTTTCAGCTCCCTACTGTAGTGAATATCTCATACTTTGTCACCTTTTGCTACTCAGTTATGTACATGCAGCTGTGTGAAATCAAATGTGTTGGAGAAGTCTGCAGCTAAAACACCAAAGTCACATGGGGTTTGAGATGTTCATGGCTGAGCTGCTAAGTTATCTGAGTTTGATCAAGACATCTAGGAACACACTGACAGTTATGGCAATTTTTTGTAATATCCTGGACAAACCTTATTAAATTAAGTTTAAGTATTTTAGTAGTTAGTTGTATTAAATGCAAATGTTTATGTATTGTGGGATTGTATGGAACTTCTTCAAGAGGAAGATAGGATTAATGTAATCTCTGGGAAGTACTGTGAGCGTCAAAAGACTATGTTGACAAAGGTAACGGACACAAATGATCTTTTGGGACAATATATGTGAAGTTGAACTCCTAGGAAGTACATGGGAGGAGGGGATTGTGAAGCTCCACCTGTGGACTAAGTCTTTGACGCATGATCCTAAGTGGGGGACTTTTTGTCTGCTGATCACCTATTGCATGAGATCAGGTCAAAGACAAACTCTGTAAAGGAGTAACTAATGTATTCACGAGTGTACTTGTTCTGAGCGGAAGCTATGATGAACTTGTGACCACATGTCAAGGCTAATTCTCCACTCTGGCACTTCGAATGCAGAAGGTGGGGGCCCGCAAGGATTCTAAAAATTAATACTTGCCTCTCCAGGCTTGTATTAAACTCCCAAGGTTACAGATCCCCCTGGCCTTGGTTGGTAAATGCTGCCACCACCCAAGTGCAATACCCCTTTGAGAGCCCAGGAAGGCGCACTTGGGAATTCCTTCCTGTGAGGTACCCCCAACTCTTTCACCCCTCCTCTGGGGAAGAGCTGAGAAAAGGGAAGAAAAATAAATCAGCTGTTTCCACCAGCTATCTGAAAAATATATGCCCAGACCTCTTACCTCCTAAGAGACAGGACTCCAGTCATGTTCTTAAAAAAGGTAAATTTATTAAAAAAAAAACAGGGAAAGAAAATACATCTGGAAAATCAGGTTGTTGCTACATATTAAAAGAGCAACTGAAAGCACTGAAAACCAAGAATGGCTTTCTTGGGGTCCAGCTTAAAGGTTACAAAAACAAAACAAAAGCACCTGTGTTAGCACAGAGGAATCCACAAGCCCAAAATAAAGAGATAAACCTGATCACGTCTAACTAAACTTTTCCTGATCTACTTACATATCTGCGGTTCCAAATGAGTAGTTTCTAGGTATGAGGCTGATGATTTTTCATACCTGGCTCAAACCTTACAGCATACCCTGCTGCCCTGTCTCTCCAGCTGAGAGAAAGGCAACAACACAGACAAAGGGGAAGTTTTTTCTCAATTTTAAAAGTTTCTAGCCTTTCCATTGGCTCTTTTGGCCAGGTGCTCACTCACTTCCTCTTACCTAACCATTTCAGTGAGACTTTTTAACCCTTTACAGGTAAGGCAAGTAGAGAACAGCTACTGAGGGCTAGTCTACAGTGGCAGCGCTTTAATGTGCCTTGTGTGGTCGTGGCGCTCTAAAAAAACCACCTCCATGAGCAGCTCCCAGCGCTGGGGCACTGTTTATACTGGCACTTTACAGCACTGCAACTTGCTGTGCTCAGGGGGGTGTTTTTGCACACCCCTGAGAGAGAAAGTTGCAGCACTGTTAATTGCCAGTGTAGACAAGTCCTGAGAAGGATTTTTATAGCTAACTGACTGGCTGGGTGTCCATAAAGGGGTGCTACCCTCCCCCCCAGGGCCGGCTCCAGGCACCAGGCACCCAAGCTGGTGCTTGGGGCGGCACCTGGAGGGGGGCGGCGGCGCGGCGCTCCGGCCGCCGGGGAGCGCGGGGCCACAGCAGGGCTCGCCGCCCTCCCCCCGGCGCTCTGGCCGCCCTCCCCCC
>NW_020664441.1:541416-594512 GCF_002925995.2 Terrapene triunguis | reverse complement strand
CCCCCCCCCATTTACCACACCACAGGAAAAAACACTGCGTGGTGTTTGAAGAACTAATCACCAACAAAGTCCTTGATGAAGTAAGGGAGTGATATCTGCTAAGCTTAATAGCATGTGTGTAGGTTATCTTGCTGTTTTTAATATGTTTTCTCTGTAATACTTTTACCTAAAAAATAAATGTGCTTGCTTAGAAAGAGCTGCATGGTAATTTAACTGTGGCAATTTTATACCATTTACCATCTCTGAGGAAAAAGCTAAACAGGTTTGCTTAGGCAGCCTGACTTTGCTGGGGATATCACAGTATAGGCAGGGAGCTGTGCAGCCTGGAAACATCCCCATCAGGAGGGAGAGACATATGTCTCTGCTAAGGTTGCCAACCCTCCCATTTTTGCCAGGAGTCTCCCTGAATCGGGCTCTATCTCCCAGAAGCTACTGAAGCCAAACTGGGAGATTTTAGGCTGCCAAAAGTCGGTGGCGCAGCGGGGCTAAGGCAGGCTTCCTCCTGCCCTGTCCCATGCTACTCCTGGAAGCAGCTGGCATGTCTCTGCAGCCCCGGGGGGCAGCCATGGGGTCTCCATGTGCTGCTCCTGCCACCCCCCAGTGCCGACTCCACAGCTCTCATTGGCTGGGAATTGTGGCCAATGGGAGCTGCGGGGGCAGTGCCTGCAGGTGAGGGAAGCATGCAGAGACTCCTTGGTGCCCCCCCAGGGGCCGCAGGGATGTGCTGGCCACTTCGGGGAGCAGTGTGGGGGCCAGGGCAGGCAGGGAGCCTGCCTTAGCCTCACTGCACTGATCACTAGGAGCCACCTGAGGTAAGCACTACTTGGCCAGTGCCTGCACCCCTCACCCCCTGCCCCAGCCCTGAGCCCCCTCCTGGAACCAGGACCCCACAACTCCTCCTGCGCCCTCTCCTGAACCCCAATTCCCTGCCCTAGCCCTGAGCCCCCTCCCAGTGTCAGCACCCTGCACTCCCTCCCACATCCCAACCCATGGCCCAGCCCAGCGCCCCCTCCAGCACCCAAACTCCCTCCCAGAGCCCGCACCCCACACCCCCTCCTATACTCCAACCCCCTGCCCCAGCCCAGTGAAAATGAGTGAGGTTTGGGGAGAGCGAGTGACAGAGGGAGAGGGGATTGAGTGAGGTGAGGTGAGGCGGGGCCTTGTGGAAGGGGCAGAGCCTCAGGGAAGGGCTGGAGCAGGGCAAGGGTGTTTGGGTTTGTCTGATTAGCAAGTTGGCAACCCTAGTCTCTGCCCATGGGAGGTGATGTCTGGGGAGCTGGAAGCCTGAGAGTGGGTGCCCTTGCTGGATCACGGAGGCAGAATACAGGTGCAGTCGCGCTGATCTGTGACACTCTGTAACGCTTGCTATAGACACACATCGGCCTGACATGGAGGATGCATAGGATGGCAAGGGTCAGGAGGGCAAAATTAAGATTATTGTGGGGCCTCAGTTCTGCATTTCTATACTTTCCAAAGTTGTCTTTTCTTCCTGTAACTTTAACACTGATTTTCTGGCATTTGTGGTTTTAAAATTGCAGTGCTCTATTAAGATTTGTTGTTATTAAGTTACTGGAAAATATTTACAAACTTGACTCTAGCTTGATAAAGACTTTTGGCAATTGTATTTTTTTTTAAGTGTACAGTTAGAATATATTGCTCTGCAGCAATGCATTTATGTGTTTCAGGTGGCTGTCCTAGAGCATTTCTTATTGAATATAGGTGTGCTGTGTCTTTTGTTTCAGAAAGTTTGTAATCGCAGGCATTTGAACAACTCTATAAATGAAACTGATGGTTCATTTTTCTTTTCACAGCTTGTCTGTCAATCACATAAATGAAAATACAACAAAGGAGTTGAAAGTTTTGCAGAAGAAAAAACCTAATCTGTTGATTGTGCATGATGGAGAAACCAACCATTGGACCCTAAAAACACAGACAAGCAGGCCTGTGTTTCCTCTACGTCCTCACCATACATTCATTTGTAAATTGTCTTGTAGTGCAGCAATGATGTGGAATATTTTTGAGAGTCACCGGTTGGTTTCTGGACTTGTTCTGCTGTTAAGCATTGTTGTATATTGTCTTCTCTGGTTGATGAATATATAAGTATCTGAAATCCAAGGTCTTGTGCAAGGTTCATTGATCCTTCTGTTCCTCCCTGAAAGGAACCTTTATCATGCAAGATGTTTGAAGTGGGAATTGAAATATGTCTGACTTCCCTTTAAAGCCAGAATGTTAAAACACCTTGCTTGGGTAATGTGAGCATATTGCTGCAGGATGTACATCCAGAGAGGTCCCAGCATCACGGGAGGTTTGAATGTACTGGTACTAACTGGGTTTTCCAGAGACCAACAGACAAGGAAAGGGCTTTTGGCATCACAAGGCTGAGCCTGAATTAAGGTGGGGCCTTCTTTTGATCTAGCAAACAGACAGAGCCTTCTGTCTAAGCGGGCCCCAATCCTTGGGCTTACTAGGACCCCATAAGACTCAGGGTGACCTCTGGTAAGCTTTTAGCATGTGTATAGGAACTGGTATTGTTTTGTATATGTTTCCTCTGTAATGTTTTGGATATATTGTTGTAGCTCCTTGAGAAAGATTAACCACAAGTGCTGGATTCCAGGCAGACCTGCTGGGGAAATCACAGTGAAGTGCAGCCTTAACAGCAAGCCTTAACCTCCATTTGGTGGGAGAGAGAGACAGGTCTCTGCCAAGGGAGGTGATGGCTGGGAGCCTGCACCTTAAGGGGGAGCTCTCAAGGAAGACCAGGAGGGGAATCAAAACTGCAGTTATCGCTGAACCTGGGACATACCTTATTCACAGAAATGAAGTTTACCTAATTCCTCTTCAGTTCCTGAGTCTGTTTGTTGCACAAGTGCCAATATCATGGGGCCATGCACACTCTTGATGCTGCTCCATACTGGCATTGGGAGTGTAACCAGCACAGTACAATGCTGTTCATGCAGGTTTTGCAATATTAGCAAGTTGTTGTTGACAATTGTGACACATTTCTCTTTTCAGGTCTCTGCTCCTTTTGAAAGACAGGAATGAATCCTTCAGGCACCTGGGCAGGCTGCAGATCTGCACATTTCTGAATCTCAAAACTTGTACCTAACTGTACAAGTTCATTGTATTATGGCAGGAATCTGTGTGCAGATGTGGTTGCCCCATCTTAAAAAAGAGATATTGGAATTGGAAAGGGTTCAGAAAAGGGCAACAAAAATTATTAGTGGTATGGAACGGCTTCTGTATGAAGAGAGATTATTAAGACTAGGACTTTTCAGCTTGGAAAAGAGATGGCGAAGGGGAGATATGATTGAGGCCTATAAAATCATGACTGATGTAGAGAAAGTAGATAAGGAAGTGTTGTTTACTACTTCTCATAACACAAGAACTAGGGGTCACCAAATGAAATTAATAGGCAGCAGGTTTAAAACAAATAAAAGGAAGTATTTCTTCACACAACGCACAGTTAACCTGTGGAACTCCCTGCCAGAGGATGTTGTGAAGGCCAAGACCATAGTAGGGTTAAAAAAAAGAACTAGATAAGTTCATGGAGGATAGGTCCATCAATGGCTATTAGCCAGGATGGGCAGGGACAGTGTCCCTAGCCTCTGTTTGCCAGAAGCTGGGACTGAGCGACAGGGGATGGATCACTTGATGATTACCTGTTCTGTTCATTTCCTTTGGAGCATCTGGCACTGGCCACTGTCGGAAGACAAGATACTGGGCTAGATGGACCTTTGGTCTGACTCGGTATAGCCATTCTTATGTTCTAGAGAGATTTCTTTCAGCTGCATCCATATTAGGAAATCTCCATATTCATGGAGTAGCTTAAAATTCACTTTAGCTGTTGAACTAATTCTAAAGTTGCCACAGCAACATTAATGCAGCATAATAATAACATACTCCTAACTTGTCACCCCAAGTGGAGTTTCCTAAACATTTCAATCCATTCAATGGATTAGATTAAAACAAGTTTATCAACTACAAAGAGAGATTTTAAATGACTACAAGTAATGAGACCTAAATCAGAAATGGTTTCAAGAAAAATAAAAGTACTATGTTTACTAATGCCTAAGTCCTTCATTTTCAGTTTAAACCGATTTTTACTCCCCTCCCACCCCCCAAAAAATAAATCCTGGGCTTTACAAAACATATTATTCAATTTTTTTTTCCAATTTTCACCCTACTTTTGTATCATTCAAATTATAAAAACTCATTTTTTATTAGGAAAATACAATACATTGAATGAGATACGTATTATAATAATACATTAGTCAAGTAAGGCTATGTATTAGTCTAGAAGTTACATAGAATAAACCAACAAACAGGCACACACGCAAGCGCTGAAGAGAATGTGCATCTGAACTTACTGATGAATCTCATGCTCACCACGTACATATTTCAAGCTGTTACCAGATAATGATTTAAAGATTTGACCCATTAAAATGGGAAGAAAATGAAAATCTGTATCCGAATACGTTTCAAAACACTGCCTCTCACATTCTTGGTGTCTCACCTGGCTCAGCTGCCGTGGAGAGAGTATTTTCAAAATTTGGCTACATCCAAGACTGTAGGAGAACGGGCCTTGGAAGAGACTCCTTAAAAAGATTGTGAACCTACATTATGCAAGACTTTTGGAAATTACACTGAAGGACTTCACATAAGACGGTGAATGTTTGTAAATAGGTGCGGAATGAATTTTGTTATGTGCATCAATATGGAGGTGATGTGTGGTGGGGGTGGGGTCGAGGGGGTCGGAGTGTGGGAGGGCTGGGGCAGAGGTTGGGGAGAGGCATGGAGTGAGGGCTCCACCTGGGGATGTGGGCTCTGGCGTGGGGCCGAGAATGAAGGGTTTGGGATGCAGGCTACCCCAGGGCTGTGGCGGGGAGAGAAGACTCCCCTTGCCCTCTCTCGCTGCAGCAGCGCCTGGTCAGGGGGTGGGTGGGAGGAGGGCATTTCTCCCCAGCTGCAGCAGCTCTGGAGCTGGGGAATAGCATCTCTTCCTCACCTCTCCCTGCTGCGGCAGCTCTGGGGCTGGAAGAGAATGAATGTCTCTTCCCGCCTCTCCCCGGCTGCAGCAGGTGTGGGGCTGGGGCTGCGGGAGAGGCGCCTTCGTGTGTCCCCACCGCAGCCCTGAGCACCTGCATGGCCCTTGATAGGCTGCTGCATGGCCGCACAGCTTAGCGGAAACTTGCATTTTCACTTTTTAGGTGATAAGTTAACATAAAGTTCAAACATTGGATCTCTTTATGATGTCATATGCACTGTCAGTGATTCCATTAACTGATGTTGTGAAAGCATCTGTGCAACTCTGCTATGGAGACAGTTACTTCATTCAGGATAGTTATACTATGGCGGCAGCTCACTGTGATGGGTTCCCTTCCCCCTACTCCGGGGTGCAACCTGGAACTTACTGGGGTACCGCTGAGCTCTCTGTTTTACCAATCTGGGTTCCCTCTCACACAGTGATGTGATAAATTGCAAAGCCCTCCAAGCTTGCCCTTCCACAAACATTCACAGGCAGGGGCCACACCCAGCCATGTTCATGAATGCTCTGGCCAGCCCTGGCATGAACCAATGATAGAGAGATTCCAGCTAAAATACCCCCAGCTCCCCACCCTAAGAACCCAGAGCTCTACCATCCTGCCCTGGTCAAAAGCCTGACCAGTATGCATTTATTACCCAGTCTGCCCCTCCCTCGATGTGGAAAGGACAATGTACCTGCCCCCTGTTCCTCAGCAGATTTCCCTTTGCACTTCAAACAACAGACTGTTTTAGGTAAAAAGTATAAAATAGATTTTAAGTGATTATAAATAATAGCAAACAGATCAAAGATGGTTACCTAAGAAATAAACAAAATCACAATCTAAGTCTTATACACTAGATAGGATTTGAATCAAGCAGTGTCTCACCCTGTTACCTACCACAAACAGTCCATTAAGCACATACACAGGCACGATTCCTTCTTCCCAGCCTTCCCCACTTCAATCTTTGTTCCTAAAGTGTTCCCAGGTGTTCTGTTGTGTGGGGAGTGAGGCCCCTTGGTGATGTCACTTCCCCCTTTTGTAGTTTCTTCCATAGGGCAGGAACTCCTTTGTTCCAAGCCAAGTTCCCAGCCCAGTTTTTGGGAAAAATACCGATACCAAAATGGAGTTCAGTATCATGTGGTCTAGTCACATACCCCTGCATGCTGGATAAGACATTATCCATAGGTTTGTCTGAAGCATCCCCCAGGTGAGGACAAGCTCTTTTCATGGCCCATTGTTTTCGCTGATGGGCCATTAGCACTGTCTAGCTTCTTTAAAGTTGTGGGTGTTACCCAGGAGCAAGCACATTTGAAATACAGATGCATAGTCAATATTCATAACTTCAGATACCAAAATGATACATTCATACAAACAGGACAATCATATTCAGCAAATCGCAACTTTTCCATTGACACCTCACATGACACATTTTGTACAAGGTGCATCATAATTGTCATAATCATACCACTATGGTGAACAGAGGTGCCAACTTCCCTAGTTCCCAGGGGGTGCTCAACCCACTCTCCACCTCTTCCCACCCCTGCTTCAGCCCCGGAGCACCTACGGTATCGGCACCTATGATGGTGAATATGGGGTGAAGAATATCACACACACTACAGTTATTTCAGCTAAGTTCATCATATCATAAATGAACAGAATATACATTTATGGGTAGATCCACAAAGGGGACTTAGGCTTAGTATTACAAAACCTAATGCTTCTTTAGGTCTTGTCTACACTAGAAAATTAGGTCAGTTTAACAACAACACAGCCCGGAGTTAGGTACCCAGGCTCTCCAGTCAATGCATGCAGTGCTTAATTTGTGACAGGGCCGGCACCTATGGTCTTGCTGTGTCAGTTATAAAAGTAAATGCTTGAGCCATGGTACCTAATTGCTTGAGCTCTGACACATCTTTCATTACAAATTAAGCACTGAATGCATGGGAGAGTTAGGTGCCTATAAATGGGGTGCACCGAAGCTAGCAAGCTGAGTGGGAAGCCAAATAAACTAGCCTATAGGAAATGCTGAGAAGCAGCGTGTGATCTAAGCCACACCCTTCAAAGGGATTTAGGTGTCTAACTCTGGGTTGGGGGGTGGAGCCTCTCATATTAAAGATTCACAGTTGTGAACCCTCTCCCAGAGTTAGGCACCTAAGCCAAGTCAGCCTTTTCTCACACGATGATGGAGAAGCACAGTGGTTTACAGCACTCACCTGGCACATGGGAGGCCTGGATTCAAACTCCCCTGATTTGGGGTAGGAATTTGAACATAGGTTTCCTCCTCTCACAGAGACAGCTGGCTATTCTGGGGGTGGGGGTGCTCTCTCTATCTCGCTGATGCTGTTACACTTTGTATAAATAATTAGTTACTGGTGCAAGGACTGGAACCCCAAGTTGCCCCCTCCAGGTGAGTGCCAAAGCCAACAGGCTGTGCTGTCATTCTCTCTCTCTCTCACACTAGCCCCATGAACTATTTAAGTATTTTATAAAAAGTGGGCCAGCTTCAGCAGGAGAGATTGAATGTGTATTTAACTTCTCTGTCAGCAGCTTGTGGTGTTTGGTCTGTTTAGCATCTCTTGATCTCTTTGGTCTGTTTAGCATCTCTTAGCTTCTACCACTTGCTCTGTTTTGTTCCTTTTTGGTGAAAGTCTTTCCTTGTTTATCCTTGACAGGCCCCCCAGTTGGTGTAAAAGACCTGCTGGAGCTGATAAAATGGACCTGGTGGAGCTGATAAAATGTTTTTCCATCACCTCTTTCAACAGCACTTCAGCTTCTTTGGCAATGTTATCCCTGCATTTCCTCTTCTCTCCTCTTGTACCGCTTTATACTGTAAAGGCACAAAGCAGCCTGCTCTTTTATACCATTTTGGTTTTTGCTGCTGCTTTTTCTGGAGGGATTTTTGAAGAGTTGATGTTTGCTTTGGCCTGTTTCTCCCCCCCCCCTCCCCCCACAGTTTGACGTATCCTCACTGTTACTTTAACCCAGGGTACAATCTGGACTGTGAACAGCGGTCTCCCCTCAATTCTCCAATCTGGGGTGCCTTGTATACTGCTTTGCTGTGAGAACAACCATTCTTGGCCAGTTCACACACAGTCTTTAGCATGCAAAATCACTCCCAGATGAATTATATGAATGCTGTGGCCAGCCACTCCTGAATTACATACAGCTTGAGACCAACAAACTCCCAGTCCCAGACTTGTCCCCAGAAATGTGTGTCTTGTACTGCCCAGCTCTCTCCTTCTGATACAAGTTCATAGAAAGTCTGTCATTTCATCAGTGGAATATGATATGCACAAACCCTATTATCTCAAGGGGAGGTTCCTAAACACTTCCATCCAAACACTAGTTTAGATAAAACAATAAAATTTATTAACTACAGAAGATAGATTTTAAGTGATTACAAGTAATGAGGCATAAAAGTCAGAATCGGTTTAAAAGAAAATAAAAGATAAAATGCAAACTAATACCTAACTTAGCAAGCTAAATGGATTCAAAGCCAAGGTTTCTCTCATCACATGCTCTTTGAAACTGGCTGGAAGCCTCCAAACCAGCCCTGCCCTCAGTTCAGTGTTTCTTCATTCTTTTATTATACTCCCCACTTTGAGGATTATTTCCAGCTGGGGTCCAGGCGACATGAGGTGTGGGGGATGGGATACTCCAACGGTTTGTTTGCCAATACAGTATGTAAATTTCTCGATTACATCCTTCTTCCTGCCAAAAATTGACTGACTAGGTGACAGTCCACTTGACTTTGTTGACACCTGGCTTAGATGTCGGTTTTTCTTTTGTTTCTGAGGAACTGGTTTGTGCCTGCTTTTCAAAGCTTGGCACATGTTACAGCAACGTTATACAGTAGAATCTTACAACTTTACAAACAATGTTGATACACATATTTTATCAGGACAATGATGTTCAGCAGATTGAATTTTCAAATGATACCTCACAAGGCCTACTTTGTACAAAATATATCATAACCTTATAAAATGATGAACATGGAGTACAGGGTGTCACAGTTACTTACCTTGAATAGTAACTGGAGTTCCTTGAGATGCATGTTCCTATGGGTGCTTCATTATCCATCCTCCTTCCCCTCCTTGCTTTGGAGTCCCCTACCCAGGTGGGGATTCCTTGGTACAGAAAGAACTGAAGTGGTGGTTCATTTGGCTCTGCCCTACATGCCCTCAGTACAGGGCATGAGGATAGTTAGGGCACATGTGCAGACCGCCTGGACATTGCTGGAAAGAACTCTTTGTTGGAAGGCACATGGGGCACATGCACATCTGAAGTGCAGCATCCGCAGAGATACATCTCAAAGAATTCAAGTTACTGTATCTATACTGTAAGTAATCGCTCCTTCTGATAAAGGCTACCTTTTGAGGACGAGGTGGGTTATTGTTTGGGACTCTGCTCATTGTCAGGAATCAGGGCTTGCTGCAGAACAAATCTCCAAGCCACCTAATGAGCACCGTTGACCTGTAGTAAGCTGCCTTATTGGCTACAGAGCCTGATTTGTTGGTAGAGTCACCAGAATTGGCTCTTCAGCCCAGTAGCAGCAGCTGTTCAGCAGCTGCTCAAAGCATTCACCTGAACCTGCTTGTTCCCTGCCCTGGCCTTGCCCCTGTCTTGCCTCACTCCAGGTTTTATCCCTGCCTTCAGGTTTTGGCATGTCATCTCTGGCTCTGGTTCTGACCCTGGGTGCTGATTCCTGACTACTGACTCCTGCTCTAACAAGTAGGCCTCATTCCTGCTCTGACCACTGGGCATGACCACTCACATCACCATCACTTCATGCATCTGATGAAGTGGGTTCCAGCCCATGAAAGCTTATGCCCAAATAAATTTGTTAGTCTTTAAGGTGCCAGATCCTCGTTTTTGCAGGAACAGACTTACACGGCTAGCCCTCTGAAACTTATCACCATCATGGACGCTCATGGATTGATTAGTTTCTGTTTGGGATGGGGAGCAGCTGCTGGTTTTGTTTCATGGTGCAATTGTATTTTTAATGTATGGCAAATGTGCCTAGAACTTGGCATAGGCACTTTTTTATATAAATTATAAATGTGGAGTCATTGTATTCTTAGAGGTAATTATTACATTTTGTACAGATAGTTTATATTATTATTAATTATTATTACATTTTGTCACACCAGTGTTGGGGCACAGGCCAGAAACCAATCTCTGTCATCCCTCTGTGTCATTTGCGCCTACTTCCATTTGCTCCGTGGTATTGAGATCCAGTGTTCTGCTCTCTCTGCTAAGTGGTGTTCTTAAGGTTTCTCTTGATCTCCCTCTTTTCCTCACACCAATTGGTTTCCACTTGACAGCTTCCTGCGATAGTCTGTGTGTTGGCATCTGGTGTACATGCCCCAAATACGTCCAAGGCTTCCTTTTCATTTTAGTGGAGTTGAGCTGGTGGTTCTCTTCATTGATGATAAAGTCTCTCCATCCAGTGCCCACAATCTTTCTTAGGCATTTATTTTCAAAGCCATCTAGTTTTCTGTCTAATGTCTCAGTAGGTCTCCAACTTTTGTGGCCATTTGTTAACACTGAAATCACATTTTAATTATAAATCCTCGGTTTTGTTCTATTGCTGTATAGCTTTGATTCCCATACATTGTTGAGTTTAGTGGATGCCTTTCCTATCCTTGATGTCACTTCTTCTTTCTTGAGGCCAGTATGGTGCTGCCGAGGCAGATGAACTGTTCTTCTTTCTTGAAGTTTTTGCTTTCTAATATGGTATAACTGCTTGATGTCTGGGTTTCAAGGATGTTTGTTTTGCCATAACTGATTTTTCAGCCCTTCTTCACCTGCTGTTATTGCCAGAATGTCTGTCTTTGTTTGTAGCTTTTCAGGTGTGTCATGGAGTAGCACAATGTCATTAGCAAAGTTTAGGTCATCTTGGCATTTGCCATCAACCCATGCTATGCCAATGTTGGTATTGCTATTACACTTCTTCATTATCCAGTTCATGGCAATGCCAAAAGCAGCAGAGATAGAACGAAGTTCTATTTCACACTAGAGTGTACATTGAGCCACTCTGTTGTTCGCCCTTCTCACACACTTTGCATCTTTGTACATAGCCTTGATGACGATGAAGACTTTAGCCAGGATTCCATAGTACTGAAGAATATTCTGCAATGGATGTCTATACAAGTTGTCCAATACTTTCTGAAAATCAATTAACTTGATAATATGGGGAGCCTGCTGTTCTATACATGCTTCTGTGACGGTCCTTAGTATAAATAACTTATCTACACAGAATCATAGAATCATAGAATATCAGGGTTGGAAGGGACCTCAGGAGGTCATCTAGTCCAACCCCCTGCTCAAAGCAGGACCAATTCCCAACTAAATCATCCCAGCCAGGGCTTTGTCAAGCCTGACCTTAAAAACCTCTAAGGAAGGAGATTCCACCACCTCCCTAGATAACCCATTCCAGTGCTTCACCACCCTCCTAGTGAAAAAGTTTTTCCTAATATCCAACCTAGACCTCCCCCACTGCAACTTGAGACCATTACTCTTTATTCTGTCATCTGGTACCACTGAGAACAATCTAGATCCATCCTCTTTGGAACCCCCTTTCAGGTAGTTGAAAGCAGCTATCAAATCCCCCCTCATTCTTCTCTTCTGCAGACTAAACAATCCCAGTTCCCTCAGCCTCTCCTCATAAATCATGTGCTCCAGCCCCCTAATCATTTTTGTTGCCCTCCGCTGGACTCTTTCCAATTTTTCCACATCCTTCTTGCAGTGTGGGGCACAAAACTGGACACAGTGCTCCAGATGAGGCCTCACCAATGTCGAATAGAGGGGAATGATCACGTCCCTCGATTTGCTGGCAATGCCCCTACTTATACAGCCCAAAATGCTGTTAGCCTTCTTGGCAACAAGGGCACGCTGTTGACTCATATCCAGCTTCTCGTCCACCATAACCCCTAGGTCCTTTTCTGCAGAACTGCTGCCTAGCCATTCGGTCCCTAGTCTGTAACAGTGAATGGGATTCTTCCATCCTAAGTGAAGGACTCTGCACTTGTCCTTGTTGAACCTCATCAGGTTTCTTTTGGCCCAGTCCTCTAACTTGTCTAGGTCCCTCTGTATCCTATCCCTACCCTCTAGCATATCTACCACTCCTCCCAGTTTAGTGTCATCTGCAAACTTGCTGAGAGTGCAGTCCACGCCATCCTCCAGATCTCTTGGTCTTGAATCCAGCCTGTCCTTCCTTAAGTTTGGCATCCACTGCCTCTTTCATCCTGTCTAGTATCACACTACAGAAAACTCTCTCTACAACAGAGAGTAGTGTAACTCCTCTCCAGTTGTTGTAGTCAGTTCACCCTTTTTAGGTATTCTGACAATATTTTCACTAGTCAGGAGAGGTCTCTTTTCCCCAGGGTTCATTGAATAATCATGCTAATTTCATTAGAAGGGTGGCACTTTTAGCATTTCTGCTGTGGTTTGATCATCTCCCACCACTTTGTTATTTTTCAACTTCTTGATTGAAGCTTGTGCTTCTGACATCTCTATTGGACCCATGCTAATATCAAGGTGATCAGATTTGCACATTTCATTGAACTTTGGGGTTAAAGTAGGGCTGTGTCTGTTGAGGACTTCTTCAAAATGCTCTGCTAAGCTGTTTTTATTTGTTCTACCTGAGCTGTAAGCATTTCTCCATCTTTGCTTTTCATTGACCCATTTCCTGTTTTGCAGTTTCCACGCCATGTTTTAGTGATTTGGTAAATGACTGTGGTTTCCTAGCATAGTAGCAGTTTCAGCTTCAGCTGCCTGGTCTGCAGTACATCTCCATTAATCTTTCCTTGCATTGCTTTTCACTGCTTTGTCTGCATTCTTGTTCTATTTTTCTTTTCCCCACGATTTCCTGGGTCTTAGCATTCAGGAGATTTCCTTTTAGTGCTTTTCTTTCCTCAATGAGACACCACATTTCTTGGCTTTATCCAATTCTTGCTCTATGTTGATAGGCAACTGTGACTGCTGCAGCTTAAAATCAATATTGAATCATATTGTCTTTGAAAACTGCCTATTTCTCTTCAGATCCAGTCAGTGTCTTACCTTCCTGTGCCTCTAGAAGTGTCACAGATCTGTGGTTAGTTCAAGCTGGAATTTCTCACAGTACTCTTTTGTCTTTAGTTCTGTACTGTTGAATTTCTTTGCCACTTTTTGTTTAAAGCTGATCTTAATTTCAGTTTGGCAATGCAAAAATTCTAGTTACCTCTGCCATCCGCTGCTTGATATGCCCTTGCGTCTTGGACAGATGACCTGTATCTCAAGCTGATGCAGATGTGACCACTCTGGGTTTTTTTTGTTTTGCCATCTGGCAAATTCCATGTTTCTTTGTGTACATCTTTATGGAAGACCAGGCTGCTTGCAACAACTAGCTCAGACACCAAGCACAATTTAATGATTCTTTTGCCATTTTGGTTGATGATTCTCAACCTATACTTCCCCACTGCTCTTTCCTTTCCTTGGTTGTCACATCCTAATTTAGCATTAAAGTCACCCATCACAAGGAGTAAATCATGTTTTGGTACCCTTGTCATGGAGTGTGGGGGAGTCAGGGCCCTGCACCCCTCTTCCTGAGATTCACTGTGACTCTCAGCCAGCCAGTAAAACAGAAGGTTTATTGGATAATACGAACGCAGTCTACAGCAGAGCTTGTAGGTACAACCAGGACCCCTCAATCAAGTCCTTCTGGGGGGTTCAGGGAGCTTAGACCCCAACTAGGGGCTTCCTGCATTGCACCACCCAGCCCAAAACTGAAACTCCCCAATCCCTCCAGCAGCTTTCTTCCCCCTCCCCTCTGCTCCTCCTTTCCTTTGTTCAGTCTCCTGGGCAGAAAGTGTCATTTCTCCCAACCCCCCTCCTGGCTCAGGTTACAGCTCAGGTAGCTCAATGTAACTCCCAGGCAACATTCCCAGGTCAAATCTGCCCCGCTCCCTGCTCCGTCACATCTCTCCCCCCTTCAAGACTGAGGGAGACTGAACTGAGCAGGGTCACTCTGACCAGTGACCTGGGGAAGTTCAGGGCCCCCTCTCCGTGACAACGCGTCCGCTATCAGGTTGGCACTTCCCTTCACATGGACCATGTCCATGTCATAATCTTGCAGGAGCAGGCTCCACCTCAGGAGCTTGGCGTTGCCTCCTTTCATCTGGTGTAGCCAGGTCAGGGGAGAGTGGTCGGTGTGCACGGTGAAGTGTCGCCCAAAGAGATATGGCTCTAGTTTCTTAAGGGCCCACACCATGGCCAGGCATTCCTTCTCGATGGCTGCGTAGTTCTGCTCCCGCGGTAGTAACTTCTTGCTCAGGTACATGATCGGGTGTCTCTCCCCCTTTCATCCTCCTGCATTAACACCGCCCCCAGTCCCGTGTCTGAGGCGTTGGTGTACACCATAAAGGACTTGTCAAAGTCTGGGTTTGCCAGAACTGGGCCACTGACCAGATCCTCCTTCAACGCCCGGAGAGCCTCCTGGCACTCCTCGACCCAGACCACCTTGTCTGGCTTCCCCTTCTTGCACAGTTCAGTGATGGGGGTGGCTATGGAGCTAAAGTGGGGCACGAACCTTCGATAGTACCCCACCATCCCAATAAAGGCTTGGACCTGGTTTTTGGTTTGCGGAGCGGGCCAGTCTCTGATCACCTCCACTTTGGCTGGTTCCAGCTTTAGGCAGCTGCACCCCACCCGGTGACCTAGGTAGGATAACTCAGCCATCCCCACCTTGTACTTCTCAGTTTTTATGGTCAGCCCAGCCTCCTGAAGTCGGTCCAGCTCTTGTTTAACCTAGGACACGTGGTCCTCCCAGGTCTGGCTAAAGACACAGATGTCGTCAATATACGCCACAGCAAAACTCTCCATCCCCCTCAGTAGCTGATCCACCAGGCACTGGAAGGTGGCCGGCGCTCCCTTGAGGCCGAAAGGCAGGGACAGGAACTCATAGAGTCCCAGAGGGGTGATAAAGGCTGATTTCAGCCTGGCATCTGCATCCAGCGGCACTTGCCAGTAGCCCTTTGTAAGATCCATGGTGGTAAGGTACTGAGCGCCTCCCAGCTTGTCTAGGAGCTCATCCGGCCTGGGCATGGGGTAGGCATCAGATACTGTGATGGCATTGAGCTTCCGATAGTCCACACAGAACCGGATCGACCCGTCCTTTTTGGGGACCAGCACCACCGGCAAGGCCCAAGGGCTGGAAGAGGGCTGGATTACCCCCAAAGCCAGCATGTCCCTGACCTCTCTTTCCAGGTCCTGAGCAGTTTTCCCTGTGACTCGGAAGGGGGAGCATTTTATAGGCTGGTGTGATCCTGTCTGCACCCGGTGGACAGTCAGATTAGTGCGTCCCGGCTGGCTGGAAAACAGCTGTCGGTACAGATGCAGCACCCCTCTGATCTCGGCTTGCTGGGCCAGGGTCAGCTGATCAGAGAGGGGAATTGCTTCCAGGGGAAAACCAGTTCTTGTCCCAGGGAATAGATCTACTAAAGGGTCATCTCCCTGTTCCTCCCAATGTCCACACACGGCCAATACCACATTCCCCCTGTCATAATATGGCTTCATCATATTCACATGGTACACCCGGCGGTGGTGCGCCTGGTTCGACAGCTCCACCACATAGTTTACCTCATTTAGTTGCTTGACAACCTTGAAGGGCCCTTCCCAGGCGGTCTGGAGTTTGTTTTTCCTCATGGGGATGAGAACCATCACCTGATCCCCGGTGGCGAAGGTGCGGGCCCGCGCCGTGCGTCATACCAGACTTTCTGCTTCCTCTGGGCTCGGGACAGATTCTCCCTGGCCAGGCCCATGAGCTCGGCAAGTCTTTCCCGGAAGGTCAGGACGTACTCCACCACTGACTCTCCTTCGGGAGTGGCCTTCCCCTCCCATTCGTCTCTAATCAGGTCTAGGGGCCCCCTTACCCACCTTCCATATAACAATTCGAAAGGCAAAAACCCAGTAGACTCCTGGGGTACCTCCCTGTACGCGAACAGCAGGTGAGGTAAGTACTTGTCCCAGTCCTGCGGGTGCTGATTCATAAATGTTTTTAGCATCATCTTTAGTGTCCCGTTGAACCTCTCCACCAGCCCGTTGGATTGGGGGTGATATGCTTAGGCCCAGTTGTGCCGGACCCTGCATTTCTCCCACAAGCACCGAAGTAGGGCCGACATGAAGTTGGACCCTTGGTCTGTTAAAGCAACAAAGAGTCCTGTTGCACCTTATAGACTAACAGACGTATAGGAGCATGAGCTTTCGTGGGTGAATACCCACTTCTTCGGATGCATGTAGTGGAAATTTTCAGGGGCAGGTATAAATATGCAAGCAAGAGTGAGTAAGGCTAGAGATAATGAGGTTAGTTCAATCAGGGAGGATGAGGCCCTCTTCTAGCAATTGAGGTGTGAACACCAAGGGAGGAGAAACTGCTTTTGTAGTTGGCTAGCCATTCACAGTCTTTGGTCTGTTAAGACTTCCTTGGGAAACCCCACTTGGCTGAAAATGGTCAGCAGCGCATCTGCCACAGTGTCTGCTTTGATGGATGATAAGGGCACTGCCTCGGGGTAGCGGGTGGCGAAATCTACCACCACCAGAATGTATTTCTTCCCCGACCGGGTCGTCTTGCTGAGAGGTCCCACTATGTCCATGGCCACCTTCTGGAAAGGCTCCTCTATGATGGGCAAAGGCCTCAACGCAGCTTTCCCCTTGTCCCGGGCCTTCCCCACCCTCTGACAGGGGTCACAGGATCAGCAGTACTATTGAACCGTAGTAAAGACCCCAGGCCAGTAAAAGTTTTGTAGCAGCCTCTGCCTGGTGCGCCAGATTCCCTGGTGCCCTGCGAGAGGGATGTCATGGGCCAGGTACAGTAGCTTGTGGCGAAACTTCTGGGGAACCACCAGCTGCCTCCTGATCCCCCACGACTCCACTTCCCCTGGGAGAGCCCATTCTCGGTATAGGAACCCCTTCTCCCACAGGAACCTCTCCTGGCAACCTCTCCCCATGGTCTGTACCACACTGAGGTCAGCCAGGTCCCTTATCTTCCACAAGGAGGGATCTTTCTGTACCTCGGCCTGGAACTCAGCGGCTGGGACAGGGATGGGGACCTGCTCCCTTCCGCTGGCTGGGTCTGAGGCCGCAGCCTCTCTGAGTCGTGTCCCTGGGCACTCCCTCCCCACTGGGTTAGGGTCCTGCGCCTCGGGCAAGATACCCTCCCCAAGGTCAGGGGCAATGCCCCTCGCCAGCTCTGACTACGGGTCACGACCAGGGCACCCTGGGGGTTGCTTGGCCAGTCCTCCAGGTCCCCCCCCATCAACACCTCAGTGGGCAAATGGGGGTGTACCCCCACATCCTTGGGGCCCTCCTTGGCTCCCCACTTCAGGTGTACCCTCACCACGGGCACCTTGAATGGGGTCCCGCCCACCCCCGTCAGGTTCAGGTAGGTGTCGGGCACCACCCGATCTGGGGCCACCACCTCGGGCCGGGCCAGAGTCACCTCTGCGCCCGTATCCCAGTATCCATTGACCTTCCTCCCATCCACCTCCAGGGGAACAAGGCACTCTCTCCAGAGGGACAGCCCCGCGCCCACCCTGTAAACCAAAATCCCTGAGTCTGGAGCATCCAGCCCCCCAGAGGAGCTAGCCTGGGGCCCTCCTCCCTCCTTAGCAGGTGGTACGCTGCCAGCCCTCCTTGCTGGGAACGCTGCCCCTCGTCCGGCTGGGTCTTTACCCAGTCAACCCTCTGTGGGTTGGGTCTGCTCAGTCTGTCCCTGAGCCTGAGGCACTGGGCCCGTATGTGGCCTCTTTGGCCACAGTGATAGCAGCCCATGTCCCGTGGGTCCCCTCGAGCGGGTCGGATGGACCTGACACTGGATGTTCCCCTTTGGTGGGGGTTCTCTATATTTCCCCACTGGGAGGTCCCATGGTGACTCTCTCTCTGCTTTGTGGCAGGCCTGTTCCTTTGGGACTCCTCCCAGTTATCCCCTGCCCAACTGTTCACAAACTCGTCGGCCAGCTGGCCTGAGTGCTGCGGTTCTCTGGCTTTTGGTCCATCAACCATCGCCTCAGGTCGGATGGGCACTGCTCATACAGGTGCTCCAGTACGAATAGGTCAAGCAGGTCTTCTTTAGTTTGGGCCCCAGCTATCCACTTGCGGGCATACCCCTGCGTCCAGTTGGCCAGTTGTAGGTATGTGACCTCACGGGTTTTACGCTGACTCCGGAACCTTTTCCGGTACATCTCGGGGTCAGCCCAAACTCGCAGAGCAGGGCCTTTTTGAACAGTTCATAGTCCCCCTGTCTCCGCCCCTTTCATTCAGCTGTACACCTCCATGGCTGTGGAGTCTAGTAAGGGGGTGAGAAACTGGATCCTGTCTGCAGGGTCAACCCTGTGCAGCTTGCAGGCATTCTCAAAGGCCGTCAGGAAGGTATCCATGTCCTCCCCTTCCTTACGCTGGGCCAGGAAGCACTTATCAAAGCTCTTTGCAGTCTTGGGTCCCCCCTCACTCACCGCAGCCGGGCCATCTCCAGCTCGTGCTGACGCTGTTTCTCCTCATGCTGACGCTATTTCTCCTCATGCTGACGCTGCTTTTCCCCTTCTTCCCGCTGCTGCTTCAGTTCTTGCCTCCTTAACTCGAGCTCTTCCCATCTCATCTCCCTGTAATATTCCAGCCACATCCGCTCCAGGGACGGGGAGCTCCGCCGGGATGATCCCCTGCTGGCTGCCGGGGTCGGGGTGTCCTCGGTATTCGCTGGGCTTCCCCCAACCCCTCCCCTAGGTATAGGTAGGCAGGGTCTCGGGATGTCCTCGGCAGCAGTCTGACCCCTTCTAGCCAGGTCAGGCCCCGGGGCCCACGCTGAATCCGCCGGGCGGCTTCCCTCAGGGACAGGGCTCAGTTCATCCAAGCGATCCCTCTCCTCCAGCTAGGCAATTAGCTGTTCTTTGGTGGACCTCCCAATGCGCAGCCCCCTCTGCCTGCACAGTTCCACCAGGTCGCTCTTAAGGCGTTTAGCATACATCTTCCTGCTGGCCACTCGCCGGCCTGTACTCTCAGCTTTCCACCGTTCCAGGGAGACCCTTAGTGTGCCAGCCCTTCAGGTCACCACCTCTCTGCCAGGGTCAAGCTGCAGACTCCTCCGCCCCTGGGACCACTCGCTGCGATCCCCCGGGGGACCCTGTTACCTCAAAAGTCCTTCTCTCTGGTCACACACTCCCAGGGGTTAATCGCCCCCTGAAACCGTCTCTCTCTGACTCTTCAGCCCACCTGGTCCCCGTCAATCCCCCTTCGTTTTACTGTTCCCCAGTCACTTACTGCAGGAAGCGCCGTCCACAGGGTGCAGTAGATCCCACCACTGCCACCAGTTGTCACGGAGTGTGGGGTAGTCAGGGCCCTGCACCCCTCTTCCTGAGATTCACTGTGACTCTCAGCCAGCCAGTAAAACAGAAGGTTTATTGGACAATACGAACGCAGTCTACAGCAGAGCTTGTAGGTACAACCCAGACCCCTCGATCAAGTCCTTCTGGGGGGTTCAGGGAGCTTAGACCCCAACTAGGGGCTTCCTGCATTGCACCACCCAGCCCAAAACTGAAACTCCCCAATCCCTCCAGCAGCTTTCTTCCCCCTCCCCTCTGCTCCTCCTTTCCTTTGTTCAGCTTCCTGGGCAGAAGGTGTCATTTCTCCCAACCCCCCTCCTGGCTCAGGTTACAGCTCAGGTAGCTCAATGTAACTCCCAGGCAACATTCCCAGGTCAAATCTGCCCCGCTCCCTGCTCCGTCACAACCCTCTCAATCATAGAATCATAGAAATGTAGGGTTAGAAGGGATCTCAAGAGGTCATCAAGTCCAGCCCCCTACACAGAGGCAGGACCAAGTAAACCTGGACCATCCACACGTGTTGGCCAACTTGTTCTTAAAAACCTCCAATGATGGGGATTCGGCAATCTCCCTTGAAAACCTATTCCGGTGTTTAACTACCATTATAGTTAAAAAGTTTTGCTTAATATCTAACCTAAATCTCCTTTGCTGCAGATTAAGTCCATTGCTTCTTGTCATACCTTCAGTGGACATGGACAACAATTGATCACAGTCCTCTTTATAACAGCCCTTAACATATTTGAAGACTGTTATCAGGTCCCCCTTTAGTCTTCTTTTCCTAAGATTAAAGATGCCAATTTTTTAAAATTTCCTCATAGCTCAGGTCATTTTTGTTGCTCTCCTCTGGACTCTCTTCAATTTGTTCACATCTTTCCTAAAGCGTGGTGCCCAGAATTGGACACAACTGAGGCCTCACCAGTGCTGAGTGGGACAATTCCCTCCTGTATCTTACATATGACATTCCTGTTAATACATCCCAGAAGGATATTAACCTTTTTTGCAACTTCATCCCATTGTTGACTCATATTCAATTTGTGATTCTCTAGAACCACCAGATCCTTTTCTGCAGTACTGCCACCTAGCCAGTTATTCCCCATTTTGTAGTTGTGCATTTTGATTTTTTTTCCTTTCTAAGTGAAGTACTTTGGACTTAACTTTATTGAATTTTATCTTGATGAATTCAGACGAATTCTCCAATTTGTCAAGATGGTTTTGAATTCTCATCCTGTCCTCCAGTGTGCTGGCAGCCCCACCCAGCTTGGCGTCCTCTGCACATTTTGTAAGCATACTCTCCACTCCATTATCCAAGTCATAATGAATATATTCTCTTACAACACAATACAATATTTATTATATTATACAACGTACATATATGGTGACTTATTTTATATGGCACATTTGACATTTTGAAAAACACCTAGAGCTGTGGAGTGACATTTCCATTAGAATAAAAAATAATTTTAAATACAATTTTCTGGTGGAAGCTGAAAACAGAGCTCTCTTCAGCTTAGTACTGTGCAAACTTACAAATGTGCTTTAATTTTTTGCATTGTAAGTAGCTGTGGGAATATAGGCCCACATTAGTTTTGGGTGAACTATGGTTTTAAACTGAGCTGAGCTATTAGCATGAGAAATAGGCCCAAAGGATGCGACCAAAAAGAATGGGATCATGAGAAAGAAGAGTTGTTGTATTAAACTTGTACTGACCTTTGAAAATACCAGTTTTATCTTATTTTTGGTTTGGTGAAGTAACATAAATAAAACACGGTTAACTGGGAACCAGGTGTAATAAATAATTGGCTGCATAAGAAACTTCTTCATCTAGCCTTAGCTAAGGTCTGATAATTAGCAATGATATCACTGGTTAAAGGGTATAAAAAAGTAATCTCTGAAAGGGTTCATTGCTAATACCTGCCTAACCAAGTTGGAGGCGACCAATATGGGTTAAGCACTCCATTCTTGATCAAACACTTATAAATATTTTTCAGAGTGGTAGTTGTGTTAGTCTGTATCAGCAAAAAGAACGAGGAGTACTTGTGGCATCTTAGGCCTGGTCTACATTAGGAGTTTATGTCGAATTTAGCGCCGTTACATCGAATTAACCCTGCACCCGTTCACACCATGAAGCTATTTAGTTCGACCTAGAGGTCTCTTAAATTCGACTTCTGTACTCCTCCCCAACGAGGGGAGTAGCGCTAAATTCGACATGGCCATGTCGAATTAGGCTAGGTGTGGATGGAAATCGATGCTAATAGCTCCAGGAGCTATCCCACAGTGCACCACTCTGTTGATGCTCTGGACAGCAGTCCGAGCTCGGATGCTCTGACCAGCCACACAGGAAAAGCCCCGGGAAAATTTGAATTCCTTTTCCTGTCTGGGCAGTTTGAATCTCATTTCCTGTTTGGACATCGTGGCGAGCTCAGCAGCACTGGCAACGATGCAGAGCTCTCCAGCAGAGATGGCCGTGCAATCTCAGAATAGAAAGAGGGCCCCAGCATGGACTGATCGGGAAGTCTTGGATCTCATCGCTGTGTGGGGCGATGAGTCCGTGCTTTCCCAGCTGCGCTCCAAAAGACGGAATGCAAAGATCTATGAGAAGATCTCTAAAGCCATGGCAGAGAGAGGATACAGCCGGGATGCAACGCAGTGCCGCGTGAAAATCAAGGAGCTGAGACAAGGCTACCAGAAGACCAAAGAGGCAAACGGACGCTCCGGATCCCAGCCCCAGACATCCTGTTTCTACGAGGCACTGCATTCCATCCTAGGTGCGGCCGCCACCACTACCCCACCAGTGACCGTGGACTCTGAGGATGGGATATTGTCGACGGCCGGTTCCTTGGACATGTTAGCGGACGGGGAAGATGAGGAAGGAGATGAGGAGGACGAGGCAGTCGACAGCGCTTACAACGTTGATTTCCCCGACAGCCAGGATCTCTTCATCACCCTTACAGAGATCCCCTATCAACCGTCCCCAGCCGTTAACCCGGACACAGAATCAGGGGAAGGATCAGCCGGT
Organism: Terrapene triunguis; assembly: GCF_002925995.2. Taxonomy (NCBI): domain Eukaryota; kingdom Metazoa; phylum Chordata; order Testudines; family Emydidae; genus Terrapene; species Terrapene triunguis. The sequence goes on along the minus strand of NW_020664441.1, from coordinate 572,121 downwards.
AAGTGTTTTAAACATGTAAACATTTATTTTTAACAGAACAGGAATATTAACAAGATTAACAATGGGTTTTGCATGATTACTTTGCCCTAGGCCCTTAACGGTTCAGTCCCTGGCAGTGCAACTACTGAAAAAAATCTAACAATGTCCGGTTTAGCATGATTGTTCTGCCCAAGCCGCTCTACCGTTTAGTCCCTGCCAGTGCAGCTACAGTAAAATCCGGTCTATATGTCCGGGGATAGAGCAGAAATCCTCCAGGGACATCTCCACGAAGCTCTCCTGGAGGTAATTGGAAAGCCTTTGCATCAGGTTCCTGGGGAGAGCGGCCTTATTGGGTCCTCCATAGTACGAAACATTTCTGCGCCAGGAGACAAGCAAGTACTCCGGGATCATTGCCCTGCAGAGCATGGCGGCATACGGCCCTGGTCTTTGCAGGCTTTCCCGAAGCATCCTTTCTTTTTCCGTCTCTGAAATCCTCATCAGAGTGATGTCGCTCATGATGACCTGCTTTGAATTAGGTAGGGGAATGTTAGTATTGGGACTGCTTGCCTGTTCCTTTACAGAAATGTAACCGGCGGTTTACAGCCACGCGGTGGAGGCGGGAGAGGGGCAGCATACAGGGATCTTTCCTTGGGACAGCCGCGAGGGGGTGGGACAGGGGCAGAGTTCATGCTTGCCGGATTGCTGGCAGCAGGGACTGGCATTGCTTTCAATGTGAAAGGAGGCCAGTGCAACTATTAAAGTTTAAGCAGCCACAAGTCTAAGGCTTACCATGTCGGCCTGCTACACAAATTCCAGTGTCCTGCCCCGCTTCTCTGATCTGCACTGCAAGACCCCAGGCTTGAATGCGAAGGCCGAAAATTCGACCTTGTCCTGAGTGCGCATGTGATAGGTGCTGTGCATGGTCTTGTTCACAGAGAAAGACTATGTTCTTTGTTCACAACTAAATTTATCTTTCTGAGGAATTCACTCCCTTTTTCCCATTCCCACAGCTGCGACTGTCTCCCAACCCAGCCTGGCATCACACTCCCAGAGGCTAGCACAGATTAGGCGTAGGAAGAAGAGGACACGGGAGGACATGTTCTCGGAACTTATGGGCTGCTCCCGAGCCCAGGCAGCACAGCAGACCCAGTGGAGGGAGAACTTGTCCCAAATGCACCGATCACACATGGAACGGGAGGAGAGGTGGCGGCAGGAAGACCAGCAGGCGACTCAAACGCTGCTTGGACTAATGAGGAGCAAACGGACACGCTCCGGCGCCTTGTGGATGTTCTGCAGGACCGGAGGCAGGAGGACAGAGCCCCGCTGCAGTCTATCTGTAACTGCCCTCCCCCGCCACCAAATCCCATACCCCCCTCACCCAAAGTCCAAAGAAAGAGGAGCGGCAGAGTCCGTGAAAACTCTCACTCCACCCCTGCAGACTGCTCTAATACTAGAAGGCTCTCATTCCCCAAAATTTGACAAGTCCTTTCCTTCCCGCCTCACCCAAGCCCCCGTCCAAGTTTCACCCCCCAGTTTCATGTGTAGTTGCTAATAAAAAATACGTTTCAGTTAATTATTGTTTCCATCATGTTCTTTTAGAGGAGAGTCTGTCTGAAGTGGGGGAATGGGGTTGGTAATTGGACAGGACAGTCACCTTTACCAGGGTACAGAGGCGGGGGCAGGTTCAGCAGCAGGGCACACACACATTGCAGTCACTAGTTACCCTGGTCAGTCTGGGAGGCGGTTTTAGTGTTCTGTGGGGGGTGGTGGGTGCTCTGTGACTTTGTGGCGGGGGAGGGCAGTTACAGATCTTATGCAGCGGTCCTTATCCTGGATCACAGAGCCACGCAGCAGGGGATCTGTAACCGTCCTCCCCCTGCCACAAAGTCACATAGCCCCCCCACACACAGAGTCCCGAACAGGAGGGGTGGCAGGCTCCGTTGAAACCACCAGTCCACCACTGCGGAGCCTGTCATTCCTGGAGTTTAGAAGCGTCATTTGCATCACTACACTACACCCGCTCCCCACCACAGTCTGCGTCCCAGGTTCAACACTTTCCCACGAAAACAGTAATAAAGAAAACGGTGTTCATTAACAAAATTCAAGTGATTTTATTTTTAAACGTGTGTTGGAAGGGGGGGAACGGGGTATGTAACTGGAGAGGATACTGAACATTTAATGGGTAAAGAAACGGGGGCAGGTTCAGCTTCTCTGTACACAAACTGAAAAGTCACTGGTTACCCTGCTCACTCAGGAACCTAGCTTTCAAAGCCTCCCGGATGCACAGCGCGTCCCGCTGGGCTCTTCTAATCGCACGGCTGTCTGGCTGGACGTAATCAGCAGCCAGGCTATTTGCCTCAAGCTCCCACCCCACCATAAAGGTCTCCCCCTTGCTCTCACAGAGATTGTGGAGCACACAGCAAGCTGCAATAACAATGGGGATATTGGTTTCGCTGAGATCACAGCGAGTCAGTAAGCTTCTCCATCTCCCCTTGAGACGGCCAAAAGCACACTCCACCACCATTCTGCACTTGCTCAGCCGATAGTTGAAGAGTTCTTTTTCAGTGTCCAGGGCGCCAGTATAGGGCTTCATGAGCCAGGGCATTAGCGGGTAGGCTGGGTCCCCGAGGATGACTATAGGCATCTCCACATCCCCAAGAGTTATTTTATGGTCCGGGAAGTAAAAACCTTCCTGCAGCCGTCTAAACAGACCAGAGTTCCTGAAAACGTGAGCGTCATGAACCTTGCCCGGCCATCCGACGTTGATGTTTGTAAAACGTCCCCTATGGTCCACCAGTGCTTGCAGCACCATTGAAAAGTAGCCCTTTCGGTTGATGTACTGGCTGGCCTGGTGGTCCGGTCCCAGGATAGGGATGTGAGTTCCATCTATAGCCCCACCGCAGTTTGGGAATCCCATCGCGGCGAAGCCATCTATGATGGCCTGCGCGTTTCCCAGGGTCACTACCTTTGAGAGCAGTACCTCAACGATTGCATTGGCTACTTGCATCACAACAACCCCCACGGTAGATTTGCCCACGCCAAAGTGGTTCGCGACTGACCGGTAGCTGTCTGGCGTTGCAAGCTTCCAGAGGGCTATGGCCACTCGCTTCTGTACAGTCAGGGCTGCTCGCATCCGGGTGTCATTGCGCTTCAGGGCAGGGGACAGCAACTCACAAAGTTCCATGAAAGTCCCCTTCCGCATGCGAAAGTTTCACAGCCACTGGGATTCATCCCAGACCTGCAGCACTATGCGGTCCCACCAGTCCGTACTTGTTTCCCGGGCCCAGAATCGCCGTTCCAGAACATCCACATGACCCATTGCCACCGTGATGTCCTCGGCGCGGGGTCCCGTGCTTTCTGACAGGTCTGTGCTACTCTCAGACTTCAGGTCCTCACCGCGGTGCCGTAGCCTCCTTGCCTGATTTATCTGCATCTGCCTCTGGGAAAGGTGGATGATAAGCTGCGAGGCGTTGACAACGGACACAACTGCAGCGATGGTCGCAGCGGGCTCCATGCTCGCAGTGCTGTGGCGTCCGCGCTGTCACTGACCAGAAAAGTGCGCGAACTGATTTCCCGCCGGCGCTTTCAGGGAGGGAGGGCGGTAGTGACGGACGGATGATGACAGTTACCCAAAAGCACCCTCGACACATTTTTTTACCCAGAAGGCATTGGCGGCTCGATCCAGAATTCCAATGGGCAGCGGGGACTGCGGGAACTGTGGGATAGCTGCCCACAGTGCACCGCTTCCAATGTCGACGCTTTCCCCGTTAGTGTGGACTCACAAAGTCGAATTACTGTCCTTAGTGTGGACACACACATTCGACTTTGCAATATCGATTCCACATATTCGATTTAAGTAAAATCGAACTACTCTCGTAGTGTAGACAATTAGAGACTAAAACATTTATTTGAGCATAAGCTTTCCTGGGCTAAAGCCCACTTCATCAGATGCATGCAGTGGAAAATACAGTAGGAAGATATATATATACAGAGAACATGAAAAAATGGGGGTTAAAGTGCATAAAGTTGAGCGTGTACATAGAAACCTTTGCAGGATTGGGGTCTAAATGAGTTCTGTTCTCAGTTTCCATCTGATGCTTATATTTAAAATATAAGTAAGACTTTGCAGAATAAGGGCTGTAGTGTGCCTCCATCTGGAATGCTGGCTCTCTAGTGCTGCTTGTTACTGCTGGGGGGGTCTATGACAAATGACGACAAGCTGCTGCCCCTGTTCCTCACACAAACATTGTGTGCACATCGCACTGATGGCTTTGTACCATTCATCCCAGCCTCAGGTCACCTGCAGGTTTAACCTACTGTAAATGGTGGATTCGATGTAACTTGAAGTTGTTAAATCATGATTTGAGGACTTCGGTAACTCAGCCAGAGGCTAGGGGTCTATTACATGAGCAGATGGGTGAGGTTCTGTGGCCTGCAATGTGCAGGAGGTCAGACTAAATGATCATGATGGTCCCTTCTGCCCTCAAAGTCTAGGAGGCTGAGAGATGATGCAGACAGGTGCTTGGCCCACTTCCTGTTTGTGGTTGAAGGTATTTGGCTCATTTAAGACCATAGCCTGGCCAAGTCAGGGTCAACCATGGCAGTTTTGCTCCTCTCATTTTTCAACCTCTCGGGTTCTTTTTCACTTGCACAGCCACTGACAACAGTCTGACTGCACCGTGTCACTGAACTGAAAGCACAAAAGCTTACATTAGTGACCAAACATGTACAGCTAGCCCAAAAGAAACACACTTTTTTGGGCATGTCTACACAGGAGCTGGGAGCTGTAATTCCCAATGCAGGTATTCAGACACGCACCAGCTCTGCTTGAGCTAGCACCCGAGAACAATCCTGCCCAAGAACCCGGGTACATATTCAGGCAGCTATCTCTCTACCTGTTGCCCATGCCACCATGGCCACACTCCTATTTTTAGCACACTAGCTTGAGCAGAGCTTGCACGTCTGTCTACCTGCACTGGGAAACATGTTCCCAGCTGCAGTGTAGACATGTCCCTGTGTCACAAGCTAATTACTCCCATCCTCCCTTATTTTTCCTACACGTACACAGTCCAGAAGGGTCTTGGTGGTGAAATTCATCCTATTGCACTGCAGAAGGAGCACCATGAAGAAAACACAGAAGAGGAACAGAACTTTCCCAGCTTATTGATAAAATCAAGGTGAAATTATTTCAAGCTGAGTGAATAGACAGGAAACAGGGGCTGCTTGTAAATGTGAACATGTTTTCTGTTGCGACAGTTGTGAGCCACAAGCTTCCTTCTGGGGGTGAATTTTAAAAGTCGAATTCACCCCAAACCAGCTCTCTTCAGAGATGCACGGTAAGCACAGACTGAGTTATATTTCAATTGAACTAAATCATATTAGATACAGCTTTATGAAGAAATTCTAAATCTCTTATTAGGAGAGAAGAGGAGGTCTGAGCTGTTTGTTTTCTCCTAGAAATAGAGTGGCTGTAAACTCATAATTGTGTCTTTATTTAATCTCCAGGTACATGTCTTGTATTTAAACCTTAAGGAAGAAAAGTGTTGTGAATATTGCTCTAGTTTGCAAACATCTTTGCAGATCTACGTATGGGAAAAATAAAACTGTAGTCCTAATGTAAACGTGTGGAGGAAGTTGGGATTCAGAAAAACACTTAAAACAGCATTTCAGTCCCTTTGCTGTGCACTTTATTGTCTGAATTCCATCTTCAAAACTCAGTGCCTCTCCCTAAGCAATTGGCATTTTTTATAATTTCCCCCCCTAAACTATTTAGCAATGTGTTCAGGGGAAACATTTTAAAAAGCTCCTTTTGAAAGTTTTGACCCAACGGCCTCACTTTTGTTTTACCTCTCTGACTAAAGAATTGCAGATGCCACAAATTCCCAACTTTTTCACACACATTTACAGGAATCTCTCAGTCGTGGGCCACTTTCAAATTTTTAAAAATGGAATTTTAAAGTTATTTCCCATTTTTGATCAAAACTGAAAATTTATGTTCCAACAAAAGCTGCAGCAGCCCTTCTGGGACACAAGGGTTTGTTCCAGCTCAACCAAGGAACTTTGCTGCACCAGCGCTCTTATTGGTGACTGTGAGCACATTCCTGGGGTGCCTCAGAAGCAGTAATGACGGGGCTTCCTTTTGACAGGGCTACCTGCCAGTGACCAAACTTCTCTCATTCACACACTCCTCCAAAAATAACATTTTTTTTTCAAGTTAGCCCCTGGGTCAGAACCGTTATTTGGAACCCGACTGCTTCGTGTTATCACTGCTGGGTTAAGTGCAAAGGACACAACCTCCACATTCCTCTAAAAGCTTTGAGTGTCAACTAAGAAAGCCCGGGCATCAGTTAACACTTTCTCCCCCAGAGTGTAAAGATTTACACAGCACTAAGATGATTTTCACCACCTCTGGGGTTTCCTTAGCTCTGCTCTCTTCCAGCTCTGCTCTCAGGACACTCAGCCAGTCCCTTTCCCCTGTTTTAAGCCCTAAGCAGACACCATTCCCTCCCCATTTTCCCTGTGCCCCCTATCCCTTGTCTATTGCTCCACCTCCACTGACTGGTCCACTTTCCCCTGTAAACAATAAGCACTCTGTTTGTTTGTTTTCTCTCCTTTTTTGTGGGGGTGAGAGTCTGAGCAGCATGTCGGGGTTGCCAGAGGGGTCTGAATCTCTCCACAACGCACATGAGAGATGGAGAGAGAGAGCGTGAGTGGGGCAGACATGTCCAGAGGTGACAAGAAGCAATGGGCTTAAATTGCAGCAAGGGAGGTTTAGGTTGGACATTAGGAAAAAGTTCCTAACTGTCAGGGTAGTTAAGCACTGGAATAAATTGCGTAGGGAGGTTGTGGAATCTCCATCTCTGGAGATATTTAAGAGTAGGTTAGATAAATGTCTATCAGGAATGGTATAGACGGTATTTGGTCCTGCCATGAGGGCAGGGGACTGGACTCAATGACCTCTTGAGGTCCCTTCCAGTCCTAGAATCTATGAATCTATGAGACTTGGCATTGCCTTAAAATCACCTAAAATGCAGGCTCTTGCACTTGGTATTTCAGATTTTTCTAGGAGCGGGCCCCTGAAAACCTCACCTCCAGTCATAGGTTTGTAGCCTCCCCACAGCTCCTTCCTCTTTGCTGCCTACAGTCCTGAGGTCATGAAACCACTTGAACAAAACCCATTTAACTGGTTACATGAAAATATTTTTTGTTTTTATAATTGCGTCTTTCTAGCTGCTCCTGCAACTTTATGATGCCAATAGCTGCATGACGCTGTGTATTGCTCTCTGTGCCTTACAGGGCTACACATGCCATTAATTTTTCAACAAAGAAAAAATAAAATAAATGATGCACATCTTAGTTTAAATCCTCTAATTTGCCATTTGAGATCCTTCCTAATATCCCATGATGAGTGGAGGGAAGTCGCTAACTGACGTCCTTGTGCAGCGACTGGGCAATATGCCGTTGTATGAGGCCTGTTATAAAAATCAAGGAAGCATTGAAGATCAGTTTTAATTGGAGATGTTTTAGTTTCTTTATTGAGGATATAGCCATTTGCTCAAAGCTTTTCTGTTCTTCCTCCTAGATTTTTTGTGTGTGCATCTGTGTTTGAGCCCCGAGAAAACTGAGAGAAACAAATCAAACAAATCTAACTGGTAGCTTTCTAGCTAATGGTAAATTCATCACTCCCTGCATTTTGACTTGGAATGGGGTAAATTTAATCTGAAGTAGTTGTAGTTTATCCATTCAATTCCAAGCCAGCACTGGTTCTCAGGACACAGGGCCTGATACTCCAGAATCTGATGCACAGATTCTAGACTGTGCTAGGTTATTTTCTAATTTAGGTATCCTCACCCCAGGGTTTGGAAATCCATTCAGATGCTAAATACTATTCTAGCACCTTTCATCCTAAAACTGCAACTGGCTTTACAAACAGTAACTTAGCTGCATAACACCCCTGTGATTTAGATGAGCACAATTGTCCCCATTTTACAGATAGGGAAACTGAAGCACAGAAAGACAAAACTAGCTATCCAGTGAATAACTCGTGAGGAAAAGCACTGAGGAGTTATAAGCCCCAGTGACCTGCTCTCACCACTAGGCTACACTTATTTCCTCTACATGGGAATTACAGTTGTTATTCCATATTAACTATTAATAATGGGACTTTACATTGTATTTTAGGTCCCGTCCCCCCCCGATACTGGTGATGGAAAACCAAAGCAGCATCAGTGACCTGCTTGTAAGTGCCTTTGACAACCTTCTTCAAGATGACTTCAAAAGATTTAGAGACAAACTATCACACTCTGACTTTAAGGGGAAGGGTACCATCCCCCGAGGTCAGCTGGAGAATGCCGACAAAATAGACACTAAGAACCTCTTGATGAAATTCTATGGTGCAGAGACTGCAGTAGATGTAACCGTAGATGTTTTCATTCAGCTCAATCTCAGAGATGCTGCTGAAAAACTCAGAGAAGAAAGAGAGAAAGGTAAGAAACCTAAAGTTCTTAAAACCCAGGGGAGTCTCCCCCAGGGCAGCAGGCGCAGAAGGAGAAACTGGCTGATGGCAGGAGTGACAAATTCTGAATCCCAGCTGGAAATGAGGGGGACTCAGATCAGAGATGCCCACACCAGATTCTCTGACCTGCTCCACTCCCTTTTTACCACTCAGCCAGCACAAGGGGAGCACAGGAAGCCTGTAACTCTCCATCTGAGGAAATCCCTAGTGTGGGGGTGTCCCCAATGGGTGTAGAGCCAACAAAACAGTGCAGAGAGTGTCCTGGACAGAGAGGTGGGAGGAGGAGTAGCTAGCATGCATCCCCAGCCGGGGGACTCTTCCTTGGGGACCTTCGTAGCTGGTGCAAGTTAGAACAGCTCCCAGGCTGCTGTAACCTGTGCTGCAGCTGGGACATAGAATTGAGGATCTGTAACTGGAAACTGATCACAGCAGAGATTCTGGCCCAGTAGATTCTCACCAAACAGCTGACTGGCCCTGTGACAGTGGTCCCGGTAGAAGCCAGCTGAGGTCATTCAAATAGGATGAACAGCAAACAGAATGGGGCGAACAAACCCCAAAAGCTGGCAGATATTCCAATATTCCAATTTACCAAGCTAGCCTGAAACAGCTTCTGTATTACCTCACCAGTTACTCAGAAGTCCAAACAACACAGTTTCCTTAAAGTACCCAGCCTCAGCCCTCCATCCAGGTACCCACATCAAAATATGATGAAGATTTCTGAAAATCTTGTTCCATCATATAAAAGAAAAGGTTCTCCTGATCCCAAAGGACCAGCCACACCCCCAGGTCAAATTATAACTTAGATCTTATCCAAAATACATGCTTATCACCAATTCTTATTAACTAAACTAAAAAAAATTTAAAAAGAAAAGAGAAAGAGAGTGTTGGTTAAAAGATCAATATACATACAGACATGAGTTCAATTCTTGAAGTCCAGATACATAGCAGAGATGATGAGCTTGTAGTTGCAAAGAGTTCTTTTAGAAATAGTCTACAGGTTATAGTCATAGACTCATAGACTTTAAGGTCAGAAGGGACCATTATGATCATCTAGTCTGACCTCCTGCACAACGCAGGCCACAGAATCTCACCCACCCACTCCTGTAACAAATCCCTAACCTATGTCTGAGCCATTGAAGTCCTCAAATCATGGTTTAAAGACCTCAAGGTGCAGAGAATCCTCCAGCAAGTGACCCGTGCCCCACGCTGCAGAGGAAGGCGAAAAACCTCCAGGGCCTCTGCCAATCTGCCCTGGAGGAAAATTCCTTCCCGACCCCAAATATGGCAATCAGTTAAACCCTGATCATGTGGGCAAGACTCACCAGCCAGCACCCAAGAAAGAATTCTCTGTAGTAACTCAGATCCCACCCCATCTAACATCCCATCACAGACCATTGGGCATATTTACCTGCTAATAATCAAAGACCAATTAATTGCCAAAATTAGGCTATCCCATCATACCATCCCCTCCATAAACTTATCAAGCTTAGTCTTGAAGCCAGATATGTCTTTTGCCCCCACTACTCCCCTTGGAAGGCTGTTCCAGAACTTCACGCCTCTAATGGTTAGAAACCTTTGTCTAATTTCAAGTCTAAACTTCCTAATGTCCAGTTTATATCCATTTGTTCTTGTGTCCACATTGGTACTAAGCTTGAATAATTCCTCTCCCTCCCTGATATTTATCCCTCTGATATATTTATAAAGAGCAATCATATCTCCCCTCAGCCTTCTTTTGGTTAGGCTAAACAAGCCAAGCTCTTTGAGTCTCCTTTCATAAGACAAAAAGAACAGGAGTACTTGTGGCACCTTAGAGACTAACAAATTTATTAGAGCATAAGCTTTCGTGGGCTACAGCCCACTTCTTAGCCCACGAAAGCTTATGCTCTAATAAATTTGTTAGTCTCTAAGGAACCACAAGTACTCCTGTTCTTTTTGCGGATACAGACTAACACGGCTGCTACTCTGAAACCTTTCATAAGACAGGTTTTCCATTCCTCGGATCATCCCAGTAGCCCTTCTCTGTACCTGTTCCAGTTTGAATTCATCCTTCTTAAACATGGGAGACCAGAACTGCACACAATATTCCAGATGAGGTCTCACCAGTGCCTTGTATAACGGTACTAACACCTCCTTATCTTTACTGGAAATACCTCGCCTGATGCATCCCAAGACCGCATTAGCTTTTTTAACGGCCATATCACATTGGTGGCTCATAGTCATCCTATGATCAACCAATACTCCGAGGTCCTTCTCCTCCTCTGTTACTTCCAACTGCTGTGGCCCCAATTTATAACCAAAATTCTTGTTATTAATCCTTAAATGCATGACCTTGCACTTTTCACTATTACATTTCATCCTATTACTATTACTCCAGTTTACAAGGTCATCCAGATCTTCCTGTATGATATCCCGGTCCTTCTCTGTATTAGCAATACCTCCCAGCTTTGTGTCATCTGCAAACTTTATTAGCACATTCCCACTTTTTGTGCCAAGGTCAGTAATAAAAAGATTAAATAAGATTGGTCCCAAACCGATCCCTGAGGAACTCCACTAGTAACCTTCTTCCAGCCTGACAGTTCATCTTTCAGTATGACCCGTTGTAGTCTCCCCTTTAACCAGTTCCTTATCCACCTTTCAATTTTCATATTGATCCCCATCTTTTCCAATTTAGCTAATAATTCCCCATGTGGAACCGTATCAAATGCCTTACTGAAATCGAGGTAAATTAGATCCACTGCATTTCCTTTGTCTAAAAAATCTGTTACCTTCTCAAAGAAGGAGATCAGGTTGGGTTGGCACGATCTACCTTTTGTAAAACCATGTTGTATTTTGTCCCAATTACCATTGACCTCAATGCCCTTAACTACTTTCTCCTTCAAAATTTTTTCCAAGACCTTGCATACTACAGATGTCAAACTAACAGGCCTATAGTTACTCGGATCACTTTTTTCCCCTTTCTTAAAAATAGGAACTATGTTAGCAATTCTCCAGTCGTACGGTACAACCCCTGAGTTCACTGATTCATTAAAAATTCTTGCTAATGGGCTTGCAATTTCATGTGCCAGTTCCTTTAATATTCTTGGATGAAGATTATCTGGGCCCCCTGATTTAGTCCCATTAAACTGGTCGAGTTTGGCTTCTACCTCGGATGCGGTAATATCTACCTCCATATCCTCATTCGTCATCCTACCATTATCCCTAAGCTCCTCATTAGCCTCATTAAAGAGTGAGGCAAAGTATTTGTTTAGATATTGGGCCATGCCTAGATTATCCTTAACCTCCACTCCATCCTCAGTGTTTAGCAGTCTCGCTTCTTCGTTCTTTGTTTTCTTCTTATTTATATGGCTATAGAACCTTTTACTATTGGTTTTAATTCCCCTTGCAAGGTCCAACTCTACATGGCTTTTGGCCTTTCTCACTTTATCCCTACATGTTCTGATCTCAATAAGGTAGCTTTCCTTGCTAATCCCTCCCATTTTCCACTCCTTGTAGGCCTTCTGCTTTTTCTTAATCACCTCTCTGAGACGCTTGCTCATCCAGCTTGGTCTACAACTCCTGCCCCTGAATTTTTTCCCCTTTCTTGGGATGCAGGCTTCTGATAGTTTCTGCAACTTTGACTTGAAGTAATTCCAGGTCTCCTCCACCTTTAGATCCACAAGTTCTTCAGTCCAATCCACTTCCCTAACTAATTTCCTTAATTCTTTAAAGTTAGCCCTTTTAAAATAAAAAACCCTAGTCCCAGATCTATATTTGTTTATCCTTCCATCCAGTTTGAACTGAATTAGCTCATGATCACTTGAACCAAGGTTGTCCCCTACAACCATTTCTTCTATGAGGTCCTCACTACTCACCAAAACCAAATCTAAAACGGCATCCTCTCTTGTTGGTTCTTCAACTACTTGGTGAAGGAATCTATCAGCTATCGCATCCAGGAAAATCTGAGCCCTATTACTGGTAGTAGCACTTGTCCTCCAGTCTATATCTGGGAAGTTAAAGTTTCCCATGATCACACAATTCCCATTAGTGTTTACTTCATTAAAAAGATTAAAGAGGTCTCCATCCATATCCAAATCGGATCCCGGCGGTCTGTAGCACACCCCAAGCACTATCTCAGGGGAAGCTCTAGAAGCTTTCTTTCCCAATGTGATTTTGCCCAGACAGACTCTGTCTTATCCATTCCATCACTTCTTATTTCTTTACAGTCTACCTCATCATTGATATACAATGCTACTCCACCACCTTTGCCTTTATTTCTGTCTTTCCTAAACAGCAAATAGCCTTCAATACCTGTACTCCAGTCATGACTACTATTCCACCATGTTTCTGTTATCCCTATAATATCTGGTTTCACTTCCTGCACCAGTAGCTCTAGTTCCTCCATTTTGTTACCTAGGCTTCTCGCATTAGTGTACAAACATCTTAATTTTTGCCATTTGGCTTCACTGACATTCTTTACCCGATTAGGCACAGACATTCTACCACCAGTATCACTTATTAGACTGGTATCTACACAACCCTTCCTCCTTACGTCCATTCTCTTACCCACGGCTGTATCCTTTCTTACTTTGTTTTCTTCCTTCTCAATGTTAAATTCTGGCGTGGAGATTACCTGGACATCTCCCAACCATCTCCCCCAATTTCCTAGTTTAAAGCTCTCTTAATCAGTTGTGCCAGCCTCCATCCTAGAAGTCTATTTCCCTCCTTACTCAGGTGAAGTCCATCCCAAGAGAACAGTACTCTGTCCATGAATGCTTCCCAGTGGCCATACATCACAAAGCCCTCCTTATAGCACCACTGCCTGAGCCATCTGTTGATCGCCATAATCTTGTCACACCTTTGTCGCCCTTCTCTAGGAACAGGCAGAATTCCATGAATGCTTCCCAATGTCCATGTTCAGTGTGATTCCAGTCAATGACTGGGATCCAAATCCGTATGGCTTAGGTTTCTCCAGCATGAAACCGGAAGCAGATCTGAGATAAAAAAGGATCAGGTCCCAAGGCTTTTATATATTTCCAGAAGCCTCTTGACCATTCAGTCCTGGGTGAACAATATTCTTTTGATGTGACTCCTTGTTTCCCAAACAGCACTGGCAATTAACTATGCAGATTAACACAAGGTAATTTTAGTTTGTCCATTAAACAGTTCATATACAGTTTACCACAAAATTTAAGAGACATATAAACAATGCCAGGTCTAATGGCACAAGGAATGTAGCAGAAAGCGGAAGGGGAATCCCCAGCTAGCAGAGAACTGGCCTAGGCTTCTCCTGTGCCACCATCTCGTGCAGTCCCTAGCACAGCAGGCGTGGAACGAGCACTATGGTGCTCCAGCAATTTCTGCAGCTCTACTGGCCACTTGGGATCACAGCCGGCTGGTATAATTTAGAACAACCCTCAAGCTCAGACCATTTGAGAACTAGCCCCAGCCTCAGGATCAGGGAGCTGCAACTGAGGGAGGGGAGGAGGGGGGAAGAACAATCAGACACTGCTGTGGCCGCAGCTATAGCGCACAGCAGAGCATCTCCCCCCTAAGGGAGATCTTGGGTCTTTTTATTCTTGTTAGTTGTAGTTTCTAAACCTTTTCCCTGTGAGGACAGCCTTTAAACATCAAACCAATCATGAGGGGTGAAAGGATGAAGCAGCGTCTGCATTTCTGTAGCTGGAGGCTGAAGGCACCTAAATACACCCAGTGGACTTAACAACAGAATTACATAGATCTGTTTGAGATGTACCTAAGGGCTAACCCTTCCTAGAGCCTGGAGGTCAGCTCTGTGCATGCTGCTGCATTTGTGGTGGGCATGGGATCCATAGAGAGAGGGAGGTGAGCTAGGGCAAAAAGCTGAGGAGAAGGAGTAAGGCCAGAGCAAGGCCAGGGAGGGGGAAACACATTATCTCCCAAGTCCCATTGGACATGTCACTAACTGGCCTGGGGCTGTATGGGCTGTTTATCAGAGCTCCATCCATGCAGGCAGATCCCTGGGACAATGTGGCTCCACTGGAGTTGTGCTGCCAGGGAATGGGGGGAGCAGGGGAGGGTTGGAGGGCACAGAGCACGTCTGCACATATCAGAGAGATTTTTGCATCATCATCATCATTGAGCCTCCTTGGGCCAGTGTGGTGCCTCTTGTGGTGACAGCAGCAGTAGGGAGCTCTGATTTTGCTGGAAAAGGGAAACTGCTAAGGGACAAATATTAACTATTGTTTAAATTTGTGAAACTTTGACATTTTACATCATTTTAACAAACAAAAATATTGAAAAACATAATAGATAAATTAGGTGACACTCATGTTTCAATAGCCAATGTTTTGTGAATTCTTGGATCAGAGAAATGCTTTGGAAAGACGGGTGCAAATGCTTTTAGGCTTAGGAAACTTTTGTAAGCCTTGCTCCTGGCCAGCAATGATCAAAGAGACATTCAGTCCCTTATTCCCAGCAACCACAATCTTCTTGAGCTGCCAGGCATGCATGGGAAGTGTGACTAACAGGGTACAGCACATTGTCAACAGAAAATTGGGTTTTTGTCAAAACAATTCTTTTGTGTGAAAATTGTCAGCATTCCATGGGAAAAACAAACTTTTCTTATGAAAACAGAAAAAATTTGATTCTGAAATGCTGCTGAAGTGCTGTATGGGAGTCATAGCTCAGGTGTCTCATGACCCCTTTCTTCTCTATGGGCCAGGCTCCCTCTCTGGACTACATCTCCCATAATGCGCCATGGTGGCTCAGCAAGAGAGAAAACCATGGTGCATCATGGAAGATGTAGTCAGGCTAGGGATCTTGGCCCATAAAGGAGAATGGGAGCATGAGACAAACAAACTAAAATTTCCATAACACATTGCAGCAGCATTTTTTTATTGAAATTTTGGTTTTCAGCCAAAACTTTTTGGTTTTCAAGGTTTTCTGTTTGTTTTGTTTTGTTTCCTACCAAAACCTCAAAATTTTCCATGGTGGGGAAAAAAAATAAAAAAATAAAAATATTGTCCCATGTGTGCTGCTCCTGCTCAGCAGTCAGATTCATAGATTCATAGATTCATAGATTCTAGGACTGGAAGGGACCTCGAGAGGTCATCGAGTCCAGTCCCCTGCCCGCATGGCAGGACCAAATACTGTCTAGACCATCCCTGATAGACATTTATCTAACCTACTCTTAAATATCTCCAGAGATGGAGATTCCACAACCTCCCTAGGCAATTTATTCCAGTGTTTAACCACCCTGACAGTTAGGAACTTTTTCCTAATGTCCAACCTAGATCTCCCTTGCTGCAGTTTAAGCCCATTGCTTCTTGTTCTATCCTCAGAGGCTAAGGTGAACAAGTTTTCTCCCTCCTCCTTATGACACCCTTTTAGATACCTGAAAACTGCTATCATGTCCCCTCTCAGTCTTCTCTTTTCCAAACTAAACAAACCCAATTCTTTCAGCCTTGCTTCATAGGTCATGTTCTCAAGACCTTTAATCATTCTTGTTGCTCTTCTCTGGACCCTTTCCAATTTCTCCACATCTTTCTTGAAATGCGGTGCCCAGAACTGGACACAATACTCCAGCTGAGGCCTAACCAGAGCAGAGTAGAGCGGAAGAATGACTTCTCGTGTCTTGCTCACAACACACCTGTTAATACATCCCAGAATCACGTTTGCTTTTTTTGCAACAGCATCACACTGTTGACTCATATTTAGCTTGTGAAGGGGAACAGGCTCAGAGCTCTACCTCCTCTCTGCTTTTCATTGACCCTTCGGGGTACTGGGTTTCCCCCAAGGATACAGTTCCTGTGCTCCCCTGAGAGCAGGTACTGCAATTATCTCTGGTTCTTGTGTGGGAATTACAAGGATGTGCAATTAGGACCCTGCCTTCTCCCTCTGCACCTGTGTAAATGCCAGGTCCAATCTAGCTCTATTATAACAATAGCATCAGTGACACTGGTTATGGTGAGATGGCAATGCCATGATAAAACCCTGGGTAGGATTTTCTAACTTGTGCATGTAAAACAGCAGGGCAGATTGGCCGTGACTTTAGGTTTTTTCTCCTTTCCTCTGTATCAGGGCCGTCCATAGGAGGGTGCAGGGCCTGGAACAACACCCCCCTCCACCCCAGGCCCCGCCCCCATGCCAGCCTTTCCTCCAAACCCCCACACCAGCTTCACCCCCTCCCCATCCTCACTCCACCCCTTCTGCCAAGCCCCCGCCCCCTCCCCCAAGTGATGCTGGGAGCTGGCAGGGTGGGACAGAGCATAGCAGAGTGGGGTGGGCTGGAGCCGGATTGCTATGTCCGCTTCCCACTGGTGAGTGTGGGGACGGGCCTGATGCCTGCTGCTGGTGCCAGGCCACCTGCTAATCCCTTGGGTACCTCCCTGGACCCCACATCCCCCTGAAGTGTGGGGCCCCCCAAAACATAGGGCTCGGGGCAGTTGGCCTGGTCCATCTTATGGATGGGTCGGCTCTGCTCTGCAGTGTGTGTGTCCGGGACGCTAGGCAGGATTATTGGGGTAATCATTTCCCTGCCATTGAGTGTGCCTCAAACACTGGTGCACCTCGGTCCCTCTTATCCTCTGCCTGTGGCACATAATAGTCGAGTCTCCTGTGGACTGTAATACTTTGGTCTCATTTTGGTTGTTGGGTTTCATGTGCTGGGGCTGGGGGTTGTTGGTTGCCTGTGACGTATGGGACATCAGACTACATGATCGAGTGGTCCCTTCTGGCCTTAAAAGCTATGGTATTATTGCAATTAGATTTTTCAAAGGAAAAGGAGAAAACAGCAAAAGTTGAAGAAGAAGGAAGAGGGAACAACAGACAAGGGGATCTGGGACCACGTGCAGAGATACACCACGCCAAGGAGCAGGGAGAAGATCATCCCTCTCTGAAAGACTCTGGTAAGACTGTGCTTAGAATACTGCATCCACCTCTTAGTCCAATTATGCCGGGTGGATGCATCCCAAACAGAGGGAACTCAGAGAACAACAATAAATGTAATTAAAGGAGTGCACAATTGATCTACGAAAAAAGAACAAATAAATTAAACTGTTATGTTCAAAATGTTATAGAGGGACGAATCCCACACTGACACATGCAGGGGTGTTTCCTAGGAAGAAGCCATTTCCTGTGCACTTAGTGGCTCAATTTACACTGTATTAGGAATTGTGTAATGACCATTTCTAGAAATGGTTCACATGTGAATGCTGCTGAATCAATTAATGTATTGTGGTTGGTCTGTGTGCTCCTACTCAGGCTAGAACACGTTTTTATTTTCTTAAAGTGTGCTCATATGGTTTGGCCCTACGCACACAGCCTGTAGACTGGTTTAATGGTGCCCGTGGCCTAAAACATTTTAAAGCATGTCTTTCTAACACAACTGAACTGCTGCTGGTGTGCTGTACGGGAGTCATAGTTCATGTGCATTCTTTCTTCTTTCCTGGCCAGGCTCCCTCTCTGGACTACATCTCCCATGATGCATCATGTGGCTCAGCAAGGGAGAAAACAATGACGCATCATGGAAGATGTAGTGAAGCTAGGGATCTTGGCCCGTAGTGAAGACAGGGCCTTCATAAGCAAGTCAGCTGTCCACTGAAACAGTGGCACTCCACCTCCCACCCTGCACTACTTGGATTAAAGATGGGCCCAGTCCAATCCTGTCCTCCAGTATTTGGAGTGGCAGTATCAAGGAATGGGGGTGCAGGGTGAGGCAGAGAAGAGTATGTAGAGGTGAGAAAAACAGAAAGAAATTAAAAGAGCTAGCAAACAGGAGAGAAGAGAAAACACAACCAAGGGGCAAGAAGAGAAGTAGTTTAAAATGACAAAAGAAGACAAAAGTGGGAGGAGAATAAAGAATTAAGATAGAAATTAGAAGAAAAAATCAGAATGAACAAAAAACAAATGAGCCAAATTATCCTTATTCAGAAAAACACTTAAGCAAATTCTTAACTTTAAGCACATGCTCAAATCTCATTTATTGTAATGGGACTTAAATCTGAGCTTAATTGCATTGATGAATCAGAACAAAGATGATAGAGGATCAAGGACAAAATAATTAAACTATAAAAGATGAGACTATTTTTAATCTGTAAAATTCTAGCAAAATATCAAGTCACATGATGGTGGGAATGCTGGGTGAAAGGGGAGGGGGAGAATGGAAAGAGTAGAATGCCACCAATATTTTGTCCTGTCCAACTTTTGGATATAACCGATGAATGGCAGTTCACATGACCTTTGTTTGATCAGCTGTACTCAGTACGTCTAATGCTTCATGCCATTGTCATTGAATTAGATTACCAGAAGAAGTATAGAGAACATATACAAGAAGAATACCAAATAATAGAAGACAGGAATGCTCGCCTGGGTGAATATGTAAGTCTAAACAACAGATACACAAAACTGCTTATTGTAAAGGAACATCGGCAGCGGGAGGAGAAAGAACATGAAATAATCACCAGAGGAAGGAGACATGCAGAATTGATGGCTCAACAAACCAGTCACACTAAGATTAGTGTTTTATTTGACCCTGGTAGAAATCGGGAAATCCCAAGAACTGTTGTGCTGCAGGGAGCTGCTGGAATTGGGAAAACAATGACAGCAAGAAAGATCATGTTGGACTGGGCAGCTGGAAAACTCTATCAGAAAAAGTTTGATTATGTTTTCTATATAAATTGCAGAGAAATAAACCGTGTTACTGCAGAACAAAGTGTTGCTGATTTGCTTTTAAACAATTTTCCTGATGGAGTAGGATCAATTAAAGAAATCTTTAAGAAGCCAGAAAAACTCCTGTTTGTAATAGATGGTTTTGATGAATTGAGTTCCTTGCTAGATATTGATGAAGTTAGTCTGTGCACTGACCCATTTGAGAAGAAGCCAGTGAAAACCATCCTGTGCAGTTTACTGAGAAAAAAAGTTCTTCAAAAATCCTTCTTACTAATCACTACAAGACCAACTGCTCTGGAGAAACTACAGCAGAATTTGAGGTTTCCATGTTATGCAGAAATAATGGGATTTTCTGGAGATGACAGGAAAGAATATTTTCATAAATTCTTTTGTGATGAAAAGAAAGCAACACAAGCCTTTAATTTTGTCAAAGAAAATGAAATGCTCTTCACCATGTGCTTTGTCCCCATTGTGTGTTGGATCATCTGCACGGTTATGAAGCAACAGATGGAAAGAGGGGAAGATCTTGCACAAACTTCAAAAACAACCACCTCGGTATATTTGCTCTTTCTGACCAATTTACTAACTGGTCATCTCACTGGCTCAATACAAGAATCTAAAACTAACCTGTGGAAGCTTTGCTCATTGGCTGCAGATGGAATTTTAAAACAGAAAATACTGTTTGAAGAAGGTGATCTGAAGAAACACAATTTATCCTTGTCTAACATTCAGTCTCTCTTTCTGATTAAAAGTATTTTTCAAAAAGATACTGAATGTGAGAGTGTCTACAGCTTCATTCACTTGACCTTCCAAGAGTTTTTTGCAGCTATGTTCTATGTGCTAGAGGAAGATGAAGAGACAATGAAAAAATCATTGACTTCTAAGAAAGATGTGAACCACTTGCTAAAAACTTATGGAACATCTAAAAATAATTATTTGATGTTAACAGTACGTTTCTTGTTTGGTCTCTTAAATAAAGAGAGACTAAATGACATAGAGAAAATGTTAAATTTTAAAACAACCTCTGAAATAAAGCTGGATTTATTGAAGTGGTTTGAAGCAGAAGCTAAAAACATCTCCCCTCTGCCCTATAAGACCTATGAGGAACTGTGTGACCAGCTTGAGTTCAAACTGTCTGTACTTGGCTACCTTGATTATCACTTCAAAAGTTTTTTTTCTCTTACTTAATTGGCCTCTCAGAGTTGGTAAGACAACTCCCACCTGTTCATGCTCTCTGTATGTGTGTGTATATATATCTCCTCGATATGTTTCACTCAATATGCATCCAAAGAAGTGGGTTGTAGCCCACGAAAGCTTATGCTCTAATAAATTTGTTAGTCTCTAAGGTGCCACAAGTACTCCTGTTCTTTTTGCGGATACAGACTAACACGGCTGCTACTCTGAAACCTATCAAATATTTGTTCCCCATGAGGTACTTGGACACTGTGATCATGTCTCCCCTTATCCTTCTCTTTCCCAAGCTAAGTGGATTGAACTCTGTCACTATCAGGCAGGTTTTCCAATCCTTGCATTATTCTCATGGCTCTTCTCAGGACCCTCTCCAATTTATCAACATCCTTCTTGGACTGTGGGCACCAGAACTAGACACAATATTCCAGCAGCCGTCACACCAGTGCCAAATACAGAGGTAAAATAACCTTGACTCCTACTCGAGATTCTTCTGTTTATACATCTATTAGCGCTTTTGGCCACAGCATCGCCCTGGGAGCTCATGCTTAGCTGATTATCCACCGTACCCCCTCAAGTCTTTTTCAGTCACTGCTTCCCAGGATAGGGTTCCCCACCCTGTAAGTGTGGCCTACATTCTTTGTTCCTAGAGGTACACGTTTCTATTGATCTGTACTAAAATGCACATATTGTTCACTTGCGCCCAATTTCCCAAGCAATACAGATCCCTCTGTAGCAGTGACTTGTGCTCTAAATCTCTGCATTATTTCCCATTTTGCAATTTTTGTGTCATCTGTAAACTTTATCAGTGATACTATGTTGTCTGCCAGGTCATTGATAAAAATGTTACAAAGCATAGGGCCAAGAACTGTGGGACCCCAATAGAAACACACCCTCACAACTTAAACACTACAAGCCCTGGAGGGAATACTTTACCATGTGCAGGTGTTGTGTCAGTTACTATGTGTTCTATATGTGATTGTTCAGATGAGTTGAAGGGAAAGGTAGATTGAGGGTCTATTTCTAGTAGGTGGGGTAATCCTAACAATATCCTGTAATGACCTGCTGGTTCCCTACTGGATACTGCCCCCTCTAGAATGGTATGAAGAGAAAGGACTAAGCCCTAGGCTATTCTGGTAGAGGACGGACCTAGATTAGCATCTCACCAGTAGGGGGTGCTGTGTTAACCAGAATGACAAGGAAAGAGATGTGACATCCTGTGGACAGAAGGGATCAGGCCGGGAGAGAGAGATGGCCAGTGTGGGTGAGAGTGAGCAGCAGGCTGCAGGCAGCGAGGACAAAAAGCCGGGCAGTGGTATCCTGAGATCCAGGGCAAGGAGGCAGGTGGGAAGGTGACAGCTGATCAGGGAAGCAGGCTGTGGCTGGCGGGCTGGGAGCAGCAGCACCAGGACATGTGGGGGTGGAGCAGCCTGCAAGCAGGAGGGGAGAGGCAATTGCTAAGGCTGGGTGACAGGAGGACAATACACAGGGACCCCGAGGAGACCAGAGATGACAGGGCTGAGCTCTGGCCAGTGGGGTTGCGGACAAGCCCTAAATTGTCTGCCATGAGAAGGATGGGCCAAAAAGGCCAATGGAAAGGGGTGGCACATCTGGGTCTTCGGTGGCAATTTGGTGGCGGGTCCCTCACTCCCTCTCGGAGGGAAGGACCCACCGCAGAAGAATGAAGCAGCATGGTACAACTGCCACCGATCACAGCTTTTTTTTTTTTTTGCTTCGCCGCTTAGGGCAGTAAAAAAGCTGGAGCCGGTCCTACATAGAGGCTATAGAGCTGCTCAGCTGACTTCTTGAGGATTCCCCTGCACTGGAGAATCCCCAGGTGCCTGAGAGCTGGCACCGTGGCTCCTACTCACCCCACTGCTGTCCCCAGTGCAGGGGATGAGGGCAGGGGAAAGGAGGGGAGGCTGGAGTTCAGCTGACTCTGGCAATCCCTGGCTGCTGGAACATCCCACTGGAGTCACAGGCAGCCGGGCACAACTTAGAGCAGCGCTGCAGGTTCTCTAAGTCACGCCAGGCCCCAAGGTGAGGGGAACACACAGGTAGCTGACAGCCATGTGTGAGCCTTCCACCCTCTTCCCTAAACTCTGCCCCTGCACCAAGTGCAGCTTGGCCAGAGCAGAGGGTCTGGGCCTGAGGTCTCTAGCGGTGGAGGGGTGTGATGGGTTTAGAAAATAAAGGCTGGGAGGGCTCCCTGCTCTGTAAATAGGCTGGGGAACAAGAGCTAGGTCCCATGGAGACCAGGAAAAAGGGCCGGGTCTCTCTGTTCCACCTCTTGCAAACAAGGATCAAATTCCACATCCTGAGTTGTTCATAATAAACCCAAGTTGTGAAGAGAAGGGGTGAGGTTTCCTGGCAAGATCTGCACTGCTCAGTACCAGGAGCAAGTTCTTACCCTGCCTGATAAGGAAGAAGCCTTTCCTGTGCACAGGGTTCTCATGCAGAGCCAATTACATCCCAAACAGCATGTGATTAAACTTCAGTGCTGGAGTCCCCACCTGCTGTGTGTTAAGGGCTGGCAGTAGGAATCAGCCACTGCTCACAGCCTTGCCCCACAGGGACTTGAATGTACTCCTTCCTGAACAATGTCACAGGCCTGGTCTACACTACGGGTTTAGGTCGACTTTAGCCGCGTTAAATCGAATTAAGCCTGGACACGTTCACACGACGAAGCCCTTTCTTTCGACTTAAAGGGCCCTTTAAACCGGTTTCTTTACTCCACCTCCGACGAGGGGATTAGCGATAAAATCGGCCTTAGGGGGTCGGAATTGGGTTAGTGTGGACGGAATTCGACGTTATTGGCCTCTGGGAGCTATCCCACAGTGCTTCATTGTGACCGCTCTGGACAGCACTCTCAACTCAGATGCACTGGCCAGGTAGACAGGAAAAGCCCCGCGAACGTTTGAATTTCATTTCCTGTTTGCTCAGCGTGGAGAGCACAGGTGACCACGCAGAGCTCATCAGCACAGGTAACCGTGATGGAGTCCCAGGATCGCAAAAGAGCTCCAGCATGGACAGAACGGGAGGTACGGGATCTGCTCGCCATATGGGGAGATGAATCAGTGCTGGCTGAACTCCGAAGCAGTAAACGAAATAGCAAAATATTAGAAAAGGTCTCCAAGGCCATGAAGGACAGAGGCCATAACAGGGACGCACAGCAGTGCCGCGTGAAAATTAAGGAGCTAAGGTAAGCCTACCACAAAGCCAGAGAAGCAAACGGAAGGTCTGGGGCTGAGCCGCAAACATGCCGCTTCTACACGGAGCTGCATGCCATTCTAGAGGGTGCAGCCACCACTACCCCAACCGTGTGGTATGACTCCATCACTGGAGAAACACACAGGGAAGAGGGTTCGGAAGAGGAGGATGGAGAAAATGTACATAGCTCACAGCCGCAAGGAAGTGGAGAAACCGGTTTCCCCAACAGCCAGGATATGTTTGTCACCCTGGACCTGGAACCAGTAACCCCCGAACTCACCCAAGACCCTGAGGGCACACAGGGGACCTCTGGTGAGTGTACCTTTGTAAATATTACACATGGTTTAAAAGCAAGCGTGTTTAATGATTAATTTGCCCTGGCAATCGCGGCCAGTACAGCTACTGGAAAAGTCTGTTAACGTGTATGGGGATGGAGCGGAAATCCTCCAGGGACATCTCCAGAAAGCTCTCCTTCATGTAATCCCAAAGCCTTTGCAAAAGGTTTCTGGGGAGGGCTGCCTTATCCCGTCCGCCATGGTAGGACACTTTACCACGCCAGGCCAGTAGCACGTAGTCTGGAATCATTGCATAACAAAGCATGGCAGCGTATGGTCCAGGTGTTTGCTGGCATGCAGACAACATCCATTCCTTATCGCTCTTTGTTATCCTCTGGACAGTGATATCATTCACGGTCACCTGGTTGAAACGGGGCAATTTTATTAAGGGGACATTCAGAGGTGCCCCTTCCTGGTCTGCTGAACAGAAATATTCCCCGCTGTTAGCCACGCGGTGGGGGGGAGGGGTGAAGTGATCATCCCAGAGAATTGGGTGTGGGGGGGAGGGGAATTAGTTGGGTTTGTGCTGCATGTTAACCCTGAAACCGCAGCCCCTCCTTTTACATTGCAAACCCATTTTAAATGGCCAACCCAACGGGTGCTTGGTATGGGTAATGAGAGCAGTACTGTTTGAAACTATTCCCACATGTTAAGAAGGTTAAAAAAGCCCAAAGACTGTGTCTTACCATGGCTGCCTGCAAGCTGAAATCTGTGGCCTGGCACTGCGTGAGTGATCTCTCACACCAAACCGGCAGGCCCTCAATATAAGAGGAAAAATGCGACCTTGTAACGAAAGCACATGTGCTGTGTAATGTGAACAGCAAAATTTAACGTGAAAGAGTGTACCCATTGTTCTCTAAAATGTGTCTTTTTTAACCACCTCTCCCTTCTCCTCCACCAGCTGCAAATGTTTCTCCTTCACAGAGGCTAGTAAAGATTCAAAAGCGAAAGCGAAGGACGCATGATGACATGTTTACAGAACTACAGATGTCCTCCCACGCTGACAGAGCACAGCAGAATGCGTGGAGGCAGTCAATGACTGATTATAGAAAAGCCCAATATGAGCGAGAGGAGAGGTGGCGTGCTGAATCGCGGGAGGAACAGAGCAAGTTGCGGGCTGAAGATGATAGGTGGCATCAGCTTGCACACAGAAGGCAAGAGTCGATGCTCCAGCTGCTGAAGCATCAAACTGATATGCTCCAGCGTATGGTTGAGCTGCAGGAAAGGCAGCAGGAGCAGAGATCGCCGCTACAGCCCCTGTGTAACCAACAGCCCTCCTCCCCAAGTCCCATTGCCTCCTCACCCAGACGCCCAAGAACACGGTGGGGGGGCCTCCGGCCAACCAGTCACTCCACCCCAGATGATTGCCCGAGCAATAAGTGTTAAAGTTTTAAAGTTTTAAACTGCAGTGTGTCCTTTTCCTTCCCTCCTCCCCCACCCATCCCGGGCTACCTTTGCAATTATCCCCCTAGTTGTGTGATGAATTAATAAAGAATGCATGAATGTGAAGTAACAATAACTCTATTGCCTCTGCAAGTGGTGCTCGAAGGGGGGAGGGTAGGGGAGGGTGGGGTGGTTGGTTTACAGGGAAGTAGAGTTAACCGGGTGGGGGTGTGTGTGCGGAGGGTTCATCAAGGAGGAACAAACAGAAGTTTCACACCGTAGTCTGGCCAGTCACAAAACTCGTTTTCAAAGCTTCTCTGATGCGCACCACGCCCTGCTGTGCTCCTCTAACCGCCCTGGTGTCTGGCTGCGCGTAATCAGCAGCCAGGCGATTTGCCTCAACCTCCCACCCCGCCATAAATGTCTCCCCCTTACTCTCACAGATATTGTGGAGCGCACAGCAAGCAGCAATAACAATGGGGATATTCTTTTCGCTAAGGTCTGAGCGAGTCAGTAAGCTGCGCCAGCGCGCTTTTAAACGTCCAAATGCACATTCCACCACCATTCGGCACTTGCTCAGCCTGTAGTTGAACAGGTCCTGACTCCTGTCCAGGCTGCCTGTGTACGGCTTCATGAGCCATGGCATTAAGGGGTAGGCTGGGTCCCCAAGGATCACGATAAGCATTTCAACATCCCCAACGGTTATTTTCTGGTCCGGAAAGAAAATCCCTTCCTCCAGCTTTTGAAACAGAGCAGAGTGCCTGAAGACGCAAGCATCATGTACCCTTCCCGGCCAGCCCACGTTGATGTTGGTGAAACGTCCCTTGTGATCCACCAGGGCTTGCAGCAGCATTGAAAAGTACCCCTTGCGGTTTATGTACTCGGTGGCTTGGTGCTCCGGTGACAAGATAGGGATATGGGTTCCGTCTATCGCCCCAGCACAGTTTGGGAATCCCATTGCAGCAAAGCCATCCACTATGGCCTGCACGTTTCCCAGAGTCACTACCCTTGATATCACCAGGTCTCTCATTGCCCTGGCAACTTGGATCACAGCAGCCCCCACAGTAGATTTTCCCACTCCAAATTGATTCCCGACTGACCGGTAGCTGTCTGGCGTTGCAAGCTTCTACAGGGCTATCGCCACTCGCTTCTCAACTGTGAGGGCTGCTCTCATCCTGGTATTCTGGCGCTTCAGGGCAGGGGAAAGCAAGTCACAAAGTTCCATGAAAGTGCCCTTACGCATGCGAAAGTTTCGCAGCCACTGGGAATCGTCCCACACCTTCAGCACGATGCGGTCCCACCAGTCTGTGCTTGTTTCCCGGGCCCAGAATCGGCGTTCCACGGCATGAACCTGCCCCAGTAACACCATGATTTCCACATTGCTGGGGCCTGTGCCTTGTGAGAGGTTTATGTCCATGTCAATTTCCTCATCTCTCTCGTCGCCGCGCTGCAATCGCCTCCTCGGCTGGTCCTGGTTTTGCTCTTGCATGTCCTCGCTCTGCATATACTCCAGGACAATGCGTGTGGTGTTCATAGTGCTCATAATTGCCGCGGTGATCTGAGCGGGCTCCATGATCCCAGTGCTAGCTATGGCGCCTGGTCTGAAAAAAGGCGCGAAACTAGTATCTGACGGACCAGGGGAAGGAGGGAGGAAAGGAGGGAGGGGTGAGTGACGACATGGCGTACAGGTACAAGGAATTAAAATCAACAAAGGTGGCTGTGCATCAGGGAGAAACACAAACAACTGTCACACAGAATGGCCCCCCCCGAAAGATTGAACTCAAAAGCCTGGGTTTAGCAGGCCGTTGATTTGACGGAGGGAGGGGGAAGCAAATGAATACAGAACAAATCTATTTTTTACATCTTAAGACGACGG
This sequence comes from Terrapene triunguis, assembly GCF_002925995.2. Lineage (NCBI taxonomy): Eukaryota > Metazoa > Chordata > Testudines > Emydidae > Terrapene > Terrapene triunguis. The sequence goes on along the minus strand of NW_020664441.1, from coordinate 545,009 downwards.
TGCAGCATGACTGATAGCCCTCGGCATCTTCTGGGTGCTTGGCAGCAAATACTGGGCGCTTGGCAGTAGCGTTCAGGCCTATTGCACGATCTGCTGCTCAGGGAAGACTCTGCTAATGTGCAATGATCCAACAGGGAGCTTGGCAGAAAATGGCATACTATGACTGATAGCCATCATCGTCATTGTGAAGGCAGCAGAATATGACTGGGGGGATGGGGGACTGGGGGACATACGGAGTTCCAGCCACTGATGTCCGACAAGGACGGTTACCAGTCGTAATAAACCATCTACTGCCAAAAGGCAAAAGGCAAGGGCTGGTGCAATGCAGCCCTACAGCTGCCAGCCTCACGGCTGCCAGCACCCAGATCACCAATGAAGGCTACCAGTCATGCTGCACCATCTACCGCCAAAAGGCAGTTAGCTGCTGCTGCTGTGTAGCAATGCAGTCCCACGTCTGCCGGCACCCAGATGACATATGGTGACGGTGAGCTGAGCTGAGCGGGCTCCATGCTTGCCGTGGTATGTTGTCTGCGCAGGTAACCTAGGTAAAAAGGCGCGAATCTATTGTCTGCCGTTGCTCTGACGGAGGGGGAGGGGCCTGACGACATGTACCCAGAACCCCCCGCGGCACTGTTTTGCATCATTCGGGCATTGGGATCTCAACCCAGAATTCCAATGGGCGGCGGAGACTGCGGGAACTGTGGGATAGCTACCCATAGTGCAATGCGCCGGAAGTCGACGCTAGCCTCGGTACTGTGGACGCGGTCCGCCGACCTAATGCACTTAGAGCATTTTATGTGGGGACACACACAATCGGCTGTATACAACCGATTTCTATAAAACCGGTTTCTATTAATTCGACCTAATTTCGTAGTGTAGACATACCCACAGAGAATGGAAATCAGTGGCAGCTGGGAGTGGAAGTGAGTGAGGGGGATGGAGTCAATACTGAGAAGGGAAGGGGAAATGTTTTAAGCAGCACATGCAGGTGTGTAGATATAGATACTGACCAAGAGGGAGGTGATGCCAGGGAGCCAGTGCACATGGGGCAGGGAGCAGGGTGTGGGCTCCAGGAGGCAGGGGAGCAGAGGCAGGAAGAGGAGGTAATGGAGCAGGATGAGAATGAGGAGGAGCTGAAGAGGCCAGACCAGCAAGGGAGTGGTAGGGAGATACAAGAGGGAATTGAGCAGGTGTGATCAGGCGTGGGGCAGGCAAGCCCAATGGGGAGTCCTTTCTGGAGCCCAGGAGGATGTTCAGCAGCTGTTAGTTGGTTCGGGGGCACCCAGTTGGCCACACAGAGCACTGGATGATAGGGGCAGGCAGGGAGGGAAGAGCTGCTGCTTTGTAACTCCAGAGGGTTTGCAGTACCAGAAGTGCTGACATGACAGTGCTAGGGCAGGGTGCCATGGTGCGGTGCTTCCACACTAGCTATCTGACTACAGCGCAGTTTTACCCTGTATCCACACACAGCACTGGGTCTATCTTTGCAGTTTCGATGCCCTCTGGGTACTTATACCACAATTCTTGGCACAGCAATGGATTGTGAGAAATCAGGCAAGGCATTCTGGGAGCCATAGGCAGTTATGGGAGATGGGGTCAAACACCAGGCAGTGTGACCATTTCAATTTCCTACTCCCAGAAAGTCACCCCAGCAGGACGAAGAGGACTCACTGTCTGCTCGGAGCAAAGTGTGACAGCACCAAAAACCAGGAAATGAATCTGTCTGTACAGAGCATGGTTCCTTCACAGCGCCCCCTTTGGGATACAAGGGTGTTTTGTACTCACCCAGCCCCTTGTCAGCCAGCACCAGGCTGTCAGCAGTACAGGCTGAGACAGAAACTCATCTCTCTGACTGGTTCCACGGAAGCTAACCCCTTCTAGGCCCGGAGAAGGATAAAACCCCAAGAAAAGCAAACAGCTGGTCCCAAATGTGTCATAGGCCTTCCCCCCCTTAACCCTGCCCCAGTGGGGGAGAGGACTAGATGACCTCTTGAGGTCCCTTCAGCCCTACAAAGACCTTAACAGCAGAACAGGCAGATGAAGCTGGATCATCCCTCAACAGCAAGGTAGGCGGATGAAGGCTGCAATGGAGGAGAAACCCCTGGTTGTCTTGGACTTCCTTGCCACCGGACACAGGTGCCTCTTCCGCCAAGATTTGTGTGGTTGCCGGTGTGCAACGCCTCCTCCATATTAAACTACTCACGCATGGGCTTCTTTCACAGGAACAACTTTTATAAAACCTGTGGAAGAGTCATCCTCGACCTCCAGGGATCGACAATGACAATAACAACAACATGTCTGTGACTCCTTCAGGGAGCCTCTGGCCAGCCACAGCCGAGCTCAGTGTCCTCTGGGCACCCCCAGAAAGTGTCCTGAGACAACTGTTTCTAGCCAACTCACCTTCCTCTCAAGGTGCCTGGACCATCCACAGTCATGGGAGCAGGCTCTGTCCTCGGCCAGGCCTCACCCTAGGAGTTGGGGACTAGAGGTTTGTGCTGCTCCCAGAGCCACCTCCTGCAGAGCCGGGCTTCCTCCCTTTGAACCGTCCCTCCAGTCCTGACATGCCTGGCAGGTGCGGCAGCGCAGGGCTACTTGAACCCATGGCAGCTCCCTAACCCCTTCATGTCTGGTGCAGGATCTGGACACTCATCTTCACACCAGCCTTGCTCAGATGCAGCTGTGTGGATGTGGGGCCGTGCAGGGGAGAATCACCCAGAGTGTGTTAGGGCTAAATTCCACTTTGAATTACCCCCTGCGCAGCCCCTTTGGCTTGTGTAGGAACAACCCTGCGCTGGCAGGAAGATCCTGGGTCTTGTCCATGTGTAATCTCTATGGTCAGTGGAGCTGTACAGATGTAACTGAGGGCAGAATTTGGCCCTTGTGACCCAGCAACATATTGGCTCCATCCCAGTCCTGTAAGAGAGGAATTACCATATCAAATAATCCAGGTTTAACAGGATAAGCTTCTGCATGTCCTGCTCAAATTGCTACAAATTCACATACTGAAAAATCCAATTGATGGCTGCTGAGCTAAGTTGCCTTTGGTATAGAGGGAAACAAATATACACTTCTTCAGAGAGCAGAAACATGTTCAAAGCAGACATAAGATGCTCTACACATTCCCCAGAGAACGATGAGAGATGAGGAGCATTTGAAAACAGGTGAGTGACACCTTCTCTGCACTCTCATTGCTAGTCACACCTCAGCCAGGCATTACTGTCCCTCCAACAGGACCGGCTCTAGGCACCAGCAAAACAAGCACCTGCTTGGGGCGGCACATTCCCAGGGGCGGCACAGCAGATGGTAGCAGTTGTGGAGGCAGCTGGGCCCGCATGGCCTCAGCCGTGCAGTGCAGAGCACAGGGCATCTGCAGCACGTGGGCGCCGCTCACCACCTCGGCCAGGTTGTCGTGGCGCACGTTGCCCATGCCGGCCATGTCATAAGCAGGCGCAGTCCCCAGTAGCTCACCTCCTTCACCCGCAGGATGTCCGGGGACTTGGCCGCCAGCACCGACTTGTGGGCTCGGATCCGCCAGCGGGACACTTGGATCACCAGGTCCGGCTCCTCCGAGACCAGTTGCTGCGGGCTCCAGG